>NC_135497.1:4701901-5041068 GCF_052857255.1 Amblyomma americanum | reverse complement strand
CTGTGCTAATAAATTGGCTGGTGGGTAACTTTCGCTGCCGCGGGGATTCGCTGACGGCGGTAAAACGTCAAGCCGCTTTGAACTAATGCAGCCGATTCCACGCCGTGTTATTGTTTGTTACGCGGCGTATGAAATCACGCTACTGTGCGGTTTACCAAATAGTGCCGAAAAATTTGAACAAATGCAGTGAAGGCTACGTGTCTACCGAGCGAACTTAAAAGAAACGCTTGGTACGATATTGACGAAGACAACTTGTTGAAGTCTGTGTTTTTCGCATCTTTCGATTGATGACAAAAATGCCAAAAGGGGAGGTTTTCCATTAGGTGATGTGTGGTAGTCTGTTCTTTTCCCTTGTGAAACAGAAGAAGACCACGAAGTGCGATTTGTTGTTAAAAATAAAGTAATTTAACAGCATAAGCGCATTTTATTTATATATCTTTGGCACAGAGGTGACCGCGGGAACCGAAACCTTCTGCGCGCTAATTTAGCAGATTGCCTGCAATACCTGCCACACGCATTTATTTGCTCACCGTCGGTTGTTCGATGCCGACGTGCGCCTCGCTACCAATGGCAGGCTGAAAGCCGCCCATGGCAAATAACCTCGATGCACGCAGCACCTGCCGCCGCACCGACAGCGCGCTCGCACGCAAACCTCCCAGTTCATCGGCGAGTTTGTCGCAAAGCCACTCCACAGTCTGCTTCTCCAACCGAAAAAGCCGTCGAAACAGCTCTTCCGGCAAGTCAAACGCTTCTTCGTGCGCCCTCCTTCCCCGTTGCTCGCGCCAGCGCAGCCGCCTCAGTCGTATTGCCGCGTACACCGCCGCCATTTTCTGTCACTAAGGCAACGGTCAAACTGACGGCCTCGGAACTGTGACAAAAAACTGTGAAATAGCGGCTGCATAATTAGGTGTGCAACGTCACCACTTCTGCCACATCTGTGACGTAATCTGCAGCCACCCATGACGCAAAAAAAGCAAAATTGCCGCCGGCCACGACCGACCTATAGGACCGAGGTTTGATACCTTTGTGACAAGTTTTTGACAATCTTCCTAGTTGACAGTTGCGTAATCTGGTCCCAGGTTAGATAGCGAAAGCTGTGGTGTATCGCCCAACTATACACGCGGCTTGTTGTCTAACGTTGAGTGCGTTCCGGACACTGGATTGGCAGCGCGCCCACCCTGCCACCCTGGCAGGTGGCTGTTAATGGCTGATCGCGAGAGGTTAGCCACCTAATGAACGCTGCGACCTATTGCTACAGTGCCGTGCGTCTGCGCCAACGTCGTAAGCGCTAATGCATGCAGTCTACATCTCTCCCCACCGCCATGAACCTCAAATCGCAATTGAGGCGTCCACTGCCACAGGGAGGAAGTTATGCGCATTCCTTTCCTCAAAATCACCGGAACGCTGTCAACGCCAACGCCAGTCAACACAATGGACGCCGAAAGTATACAGCTTCAGTGCCGCGTTTCTGCTACAACGTTGTGAATGCGTAGGTTAAGAGGGCTGACCAGCTAGGAGGCAAATCCGATTTGAACTTTTTCTGTCGATAGATGGCAGCACTGCAGTACCAAAGAAAGCAGGGAACTTCTATTACCGCTACAGGTGTTTAAATTCAACGGCGACATGAAAGTATTCGTTCTTCCGCGAACAAAAAGTAGGGCCGAGAACTTTCTGTGTATATCCTCCAAAGCAGGGAGACGGAAGCACAAAAGAATAACCCGTCTCAAGGGGTGGTGGTCACATAATGTACCTTTTTTCCAGTAACCCAGCACTCAGCTGCCACAAGGAAAAGTACGTTTCCCGGTTTGGGTCCCCCTAAGCTCCCTCGCATCTTTTCTGCGAAAATACATCTACAATGATAGGGTGGGGTATACAGCCTGTAGTTAGAAGCAGTGTTCGTTTAGCCTAACCAGAACCGATAAGTGTGAGTCATCTTTTTACACACCTTGGGAACACCTCCCCTTCACACTTTGGCCGGCTATTCCGTATTCCGCGTATTCTTCCGTCGCCACACGCAATGCAAGCCTGGTGACCGTGCACGAGTGTGCACGCCGATTCGACGACGCGGCCTCTGTCAAAAGCTTTTTGCGCTCTCTTTGTTTACGCTGCCAGTGTTTATTTTGCATTGTCTTTGCTGCTGGTGACCTTACTTTTGTTTAAGCGTCCGGCCGATGCTTTTTTGACAAAAAGAAATGCCGCGAAACTGTTGTACTACTCGTTTGTTCGAGTTCAAAACAGTTGGCGCGCGGGAGTACCACTTTGTTATGCGAGGTTCCATCGGCATTATCTAGAAGGAATGCAGCCAGGCGCAACTATTTCGACATTATTCTGGGTTGTTGTAGTTGCTTTTAGCGCCTTATCTTGAAGGTTCCTCTTCGATGACCACCGAGCACGTTTGTTGCTATCGGCGTCGCCGAATTCTTCATTAAATTTATGGCCGATATTCACTTCAGTAACTCAACTTCTGTTGAAATACTTCGTTTCATGCCTCCTTCACTGCTTATAATTTCACCATGGAACAAATCGTGCTTTGGTAAAAGAGTGAGATGTGGGGTTTGCAAAAGCACTGAGATCGTCCTGTTGCTATTCGTGGTGACTTTCAATGCAAATTTCGTCATTGCACAAGCGACTACCAACTGTTCTGGACAAAGTTGCTTGCTAGTTGTTGTTTATTGTTAAAATAATAAAAATTACAATTTAATAGAAGATGGCCACTGCAGCCTCGCCAACCGCGTGTGATCTTTCTGGACACAAAAATGGCAGCGCATATGAATTATCATAACGTCAGGGGCTTGAGAGCGAAAATTCCACACCTACTATGGTTTCCGAAAAACACTCACTATGAGCTCTGCTTTCTTATGTTCTTTTATATATTTTATATATTATATGCTTTTATGTATTATATATTTTGTATATGTATTTATATAGCGTCCCTTCCGAGAGTTTTTCTGATTGAAATGTGCGACGTTTGGAAGCGTAGTGCACGAGGTGCGACTAGCTGTGGCGCATATACCGAGGCGTATCTAATTGGGAGAATAAAGACGGTTGGGGAACGCTTGACACATGCGAAACCGGTTCAGAAGCAAAACTCGATGATTTTGCCAGCCATGCCATGAACGTTTGAATCACGTTACTTACAGCACAGATGTCTATTCTGGCTAGGGGGCTGGGAGATCCGCGAGCTCCGTTCTGCAGATAAGGTGCACCCATGCTTACCCGCGTACAGTGAACAGCACCTGCATTGATAACGCGAACATTCTGGCAGAGGTATGCCTTGGTCGCGAGGAGAATTGGGGAAAAAGAGCGACGCTCGACCAAAGATCAGTTAGAGAACCGATGTTTCGATGCCGATTCGACACATTCTGGTTTAACTAGCTTGAAGCCAAAGCGGAACGTTGGCTTCGACCGGTTCTCATGAAGTCGCAGTTGCAGTGCAGCAGGGGCTGAGCAGGAAAAGGAAGGAGACGGTCCTTTCTCCCCTTGATGTGGGCTGTTGCACCGGCATATATAGTTGTCCGCGAGTATAGCGTAAAATCGCGGGTGATTGGCAAGTGCCTCAGTGAAAAGAGGTTAATTGCTACGTCATGACAATCAGTCTACGCTATTAGCCCCGTTTACACCAACCGGACAACGTCGGGTCAATTCGGGGGTCGGGTTGAACATGGTCAATCCAACTCAACCACTGCGTGTTTACATGAACTCGAGTTTAGCGATTCGAGACCGGTTCAGCTGTAGCGACACCAAGCGTCGAGCAAGCATAGCAGCCTCCAAGATTGAGGCACGCCATCGCTGTATCGGAGGTGCGACGGCGCACGGGGAAATCAAGTTTGCATTTATCCCCTTCCCTCTAAATAACCCTACTTTTCGAACCAACAACGTTTACAAGCACATCGGTTCAGGGTGAGTTGAGTCACCTGCACCTTGCGGCGGAATTCACTGGACCCGACCCGTCGACTCCAGGCTCGGAGCGCGTACCAGTACCAGTTTTCAAACAACCGGGCGTGTGGGTTCATGTAAGCGCCGCTATTGGCTCAAGGCCCTCCTATGAGGAATATTTGCAGCTTCATTCTTGACTTGTATCGACACCTGGATCACTGCGGCCTTGCGCTGGGCAAGGAACAATGCTGTTCTCCCACACAGTCCTGATTAGGGCGCCCCCTTCCTGTGTTTTGGCACTAACAATGTTTTATTCTGAGGCTGTCGGGAAGGGAAAGGGGGAGGGAGCGCTTTTGGGTGTGGCTTTGCATTCCACGTTCTTTCCGCACCAAGCGCTCGAGCAAAAGGGAACCGCAGAAATCCTTTCCGAATACAGCCCAAGAAAGCAAAAAGGAAAGAAAGAGCTGAGGTCGGTCCGAGTTCTGAGTAAAAACCTCGCGAACGAACACAGACAGCCAAGAGGCTGGTGGTAGAGTGTGGTAGCGACAAAATATTGTGACGCCAGGTGGAGCCACGTTGCGCTAGTTAAATTTGGCGCGAATTTCAAATACCCGCAGAAAATGCATACACATCTTTCAGAGCCTGTAAAACGCAAATACCACGCTCGGTATGAATGAAAATTGCAGCTTGACAATCAAAAAAGAAAAAGGGAGGAAATGATGAGGACAAGTTTTGATATTTGGCATAGTTTTTTCACGAGATAACATGTAGGACCGACATATCTAAAGGTGCAATTTTTCTGGATATATACCTCTGATTTGTAAAAAAAATGAAACTTGAAAAATAATATCTGTCTACAACATTTCCTCTATTAATTAAAAAAGAAAACGCTGACAACAGACGTCATGAAAATCGAGCCATTTTTAGACACGCTACAGCTTCTGAAAGTTCCCATGTATTTTCTATGGACACTGGCACTGGTGAACCCTCTTAAGGCGTGACTGAGGTGTCCACTGTCCCAGGGCGCCAGTTATACACCTCTCTTTGCTTTCGAATAATAATAATAATGACTGGTTTTGGGGGAAAGGAAATGGCACATAATCTGTCTCATATATCGTTGGACACCTGAACCGCGCCGTAAGGGAAGGGATAAAGGAGGGAGTGAAAGATGAAAGGAAGAAAGAGGTGCTCTGGAATAATTTCGAGCGGAGGCTCTGGAATAATTTCGACCACCTTGGGATCTTCAACGTGCACTGACCTCGCACGGCACACGGGCGCCTTAGCGTTTTTCCTCCATAAAAGCAATAGCTAACCAAGTCTGCAGAAAGGAAGCCACTGACGCCATGAAAACCGAAATGACCTTGTACGTTTACATATTTCATATCGTTTCGACTAGGTGAGACAATCCCTCTGTCAACAGAAAAGTGATGTAAATTCTCGAATTGGAGTGTATCCGTTTTTTCTCTAATTCCTGAACAATTTGTAAGCTTTGTTGCCCGCGTGTGCGCAAAATGTTTTCTTTTTCCAAAACCTTTTGTTACAGCCGCAGATTCTAAAACGGAGGCCTGCATGTAATGAATGTGGCGCAGGTGCTCTTTTTAGTCTCTGTTAAAAACACCTGTTAGTTCGCCCAAATGCACCACGGCTCAGATTAAAGGGACTACACGAGAACCCCTTGAGGACATCTAACAAATCAACAGTTCTGTTGCTTACAGAGCTCTATGTCGTGTATCTAACATTTGCTACCTTGCGTATGCTAGCAAGCCGTTTCGGGGAGTAAAATGCTGTTTTCCCCATTTGCCTCTCGCACGTTTCCCCGTTTACCTGCTGCAGAAGCTCGAAGCCTTTGGCCACCGAACCCACGGTCGCGAGATCAAATCCTGGCTGTTGCAGCCCCATTTTGATGGCGGCAGTGGTGGTGGTAAAACTTTATTGGATACACTGGGGCGGGTTTTAGAGGAGAGTGGACGGTTTCACCGCGCCCTTCCCTGGGTGGTATACTCCTCATTCCGGGACACCATTGGCGATAGCCGCTGCCAGCGCTCTTTGAACCACACAACTCTAGGACTCCAGGTCCCAGCAGCTGGACAAGGCCGCCTCCCAGCCCTCTCTCGTTTGCTGATTTAGTCTCTTTATTTGCGGATTTTTCTGGCAGGCCCATAGCATATCAGATGCGTCTGCCCACATCTCACAGAATTTACAGTACCTCAAAAAAGTTCTATCTCTGTGTTTTATAATCACAGGGCTTAGAAACGACTCCGTTTGCAGCCTTCTGAGGTGTTCTTCAGTTCTATCCCGGCCCTTGGCATGCTCTGGGAACCTCTGCCTACTGAGTCGCAGATATGCGGTATTGTACGCATATGTGGTAAGCGGATTTGGTACAGGCACAGTCTGGGAATTCAGTGGTACTCCGGGGCAGAGGGACTCGGGCGGCTCTGTGAGCAGCCTCATTCCCTTATATTCACTGGAGTCCGGGCACCCATACCAATTGTTTTGTTCTCTGCATTGAGCTGTGTTGCGCATTTGCTAAAATTTAGCTGGAAAGCGGATCTATTCTTGCCGTTATATAATTTCGACAGGCGTGTTGAGAATCTGAAATTATGTGCGTGGAGTCGGAATGAGTGGCTGCCAGTGCTATCGCCACTTCCTCGGCTAACGCAACTTCACTACTTTTCACCGAGAGTCCATTCCCTCGCGTAAGACCGCAACGGTGCAGATGTCCTCTTGCGTAGGGCTCGCCGTGTCTACATAATACGTGCCATTTTTGCTGCCGTAATACTTCTCTATGGCTCCAGCTCTAACTTCTCTCCTAAATGATTGTTCTCGGGATGCGTGTTTTTTTGTTATTGATTTAACAAGTAGTTTATCACTCCAGTCTTTGGGAATGTCCTCTCTGTCTTCAGTTGGTGGCAGTGGTATGATCATGATCCACGAAGTCTCGTATACCAGCTTTGGTCGCTGATGACCGCATTATTTGGGTTGTTTGGTTAGCTTCGAATAGTTATTCCAGCGTGTTATGCATTCCTAGGTGGAGAAGGTGATCACTGGACGTCTTGGAGTTGATTCCAAGCGCCTTCTTGGCGGTGAAATACATAAGCACTCGCGTATTGTTCAAGTCATTTTGTACGTTAAATACCCAGAAATAGTCTAATGGAACCTGGAGCCGTCCATTGCTGCAGCGTAAACAGCCGACATGCAGAACCGCAGTTTATCCAAACTAATCCGAACTCCTCCCCTGCCCCATGACACAAAGCCCCAATGCAGCTTCGGGGCACTAAACTCCATTTGCTGTTCCTCTAATTTTTATGTTTAACTCACAGAAGGCGACTCAATGGTCAGATTCCGCAAGAGGCTACGTATGTCCATACTGCTACTTTTTTTCACAGCGGGAAAGGTGCTCGTAATCTTAGTGAAGCAAATAGGGCAGACCTTCAATAACAAACACATGAAGGAAACAAGGGAGTAATTCCGCACGTTGGGGCCATTTCGCTATTTTTGAAAAAGAATGCGGCTAAGGAACCATAGCTTTGTTAGCACCACAGGGGCTTGCCAAAGAATGTGTAGAATAGTGGGGGTTACCATCACGCAATCCCTGGCAAGCAGCACGATTACAGGTTTCTAAAATTTCTTGAGATTTATGCTGTTTAGTTATCCTGTGGCATGGCAGGTGTTGGCAAAGAGCGGACAGTAAACTAGTTTAAAAGATCAGTGACGCAGCAAAAGAAAACGATTAATGGTAATCTTCGCCTCCACTCAGAAGCTGCACAGAGCTGTTGACTCGGAAGTTTTCAGAAGCATTGGAAATTGAACATGTGGGCACTAATATGTCACCTTACCTGCTGTTTTCCATTTGCCCAAGAGCATTGCCACCTTGCTACAACAATGTGCAATGTGTGAAGCATCTCTGCAGATGCCTTTTGGTGGTTTTACTGGCTTTCTCAGTATATATAACATAATTGCTCCCAGTATTCTGCTGCAGACAAGATATAAACTAGGTTGGCGCGTTCTCGCGTGCCTGCGCCTTCACCTTGTTCTCTCTGGCATTCTATGTTCATGTTCAACGAAAGCCGAATCATTATTGTTCAGTGTGAAAAATCGCACTTTGAAGTTGTGCAGAGTAAATGAAATTATGGAGTGAAAATTATTGATTTGAGTTTAGTTGAGTTATGAACTATGGCCTACTGTGATTGAATGTGTGCGTAGATGGTGTCTTCCGGAGTGGACTACTTTATACTGTGAGTGAATGTGTGTATGGATTATGGCACTACAATGGACTATGTTCTACTGTGACTGAATATGTGCATAGATGATGACTTCTGGAGTGGACTGTGATGTGGACTATGTGGATTGATTCTGTGCATAGATGGTGAGTGCGGGAGAGAATGTGTGCTATTATAAAAGACTGTGCGCATAGCGGGGTAGATGCGGTATTGTTATTATAGAAGGGACGCTGCGGGGGAGCAAATGCCGGCAGATAAAGCAAGGCTAACCCCACCTGTAGCATTCAACACCTCAACTCAACTCAACTGAAAATTTATTGCCATTATGAGTTCATTACCTGTATGAATAAAAGGAGTGTACAACAATGATGTATGCTTCATGGAATAAAACTTTTTATGGTTACGTAGACGTTCACCTTGCGTGGTTGTTGCCTTTTGCAGCGCCTATGCACTCAAGCAAGCGGCAAAGATTCGCTGTGAAAATTAAGCAGTTGCGACACCCGCCTCCAGTGGCTTCCAGCTGGCGCATGGCTTGCTGGATTTGACTGACATTCAATATTGAGCAGGCCATGAGCCAGTTGTAGTCATTGGACGCGAGTGTGTAAACATTGGTTATTTTTCTCCGCGAAGCTCTCAAGTTTACAAGAGCAAAAAGGAGAGGGGTCCAAGACAAAGCCGCATTAATACGGCTTGCCATCGGTTACCGGGGCAACGTCGGTGGATGGTTGGACAGAGGTCTCAAAGTGATTAGTTCTTACTTCGACAGGCGTAAGCACGTGATAGCGGGCCACTTAGCAAACAAATTCAAATTCGGTCTCGGCTTTGCATAGGCTCGGCTCGGCCCTACGTCAGGAACAAAAACGCCTGTGGCTGCTGAGCACTTCCAAAAGCGACGTGGCCGCGGAGTGCGAACACCCAGTTTCTATAGCCCCCATTTGAAGCTGGCCCGAAAAGTTGCTATGTCCTGGTCATCGCTTTCGTGATCGCCTTAACAATCAGAGAAGTGTACAACAGCTGCATCTTACCGGTACTTCTTACCGGTATTCGCTAGGCAGGTATCGTGTCAAGATGCTTCGGTAGATGACGCCAGCTGCCCCATCAACTGTCTGTAGCTATCGAGCATAAAAGCGCACAAACGGGCCAGGCGGCAAGGCGCACCCTCCAATGACCGAATTATTTGACCGCGTGACAAACTTACGGAGGCTCTAGGGACCTCTGAACAGGGGTGGAAAGAGGGCCACTCAAACCCCCCTCCAACACTTTTCTGGAAAGGGCAACGCCCTCCCCCTCCTCCTTTTTCCAGTTTCTCGCACTTGGATCAGAATTCTGACAATTGAGTCACTTCAGTTCTTGGACTCTTTTCATGCAAAGCACAGTGGGGCTGAGATATTTGGTTTCATAGCCAGTTGTTAAGATTTTGTATAAGACTAACCTAAATTAGTCATGTCCCAACAGAAGTTGACTGTATGTCCCGTGTACATGATCATGATTAGCATAATTTATACAAATTACGCACAAACATTTAATGCAACTGATCACACCTCGTGCATGATGCTTCCCGTCTATAAAGCGTCCCATTCCACTTCATTTTATATTGCCGTGAATCTTTCCACTGTTTTTTCTTCGGCACTCAACGCTGCCGGCTTGCGGCTTTAACATTATGCTTTGTGACGCCAGATGCGACCAGACATATCTCTATTAATCGTGGCCAGGTGCAAATGCTTTCACATTTTTCGAGATTGTTGGACATGCTTTTGGTTGTTTATCTCAAAGGTTCCCTGCCTCCTTTAAATTGACCGCGGCCAAGAACTGCAAGTATTCAATTCGATGACCGCCGAGCAAGCTTGTAGGTATCGCCGCCGTCTAGGCATTCAGTTCTTAGTGGGTGCGAGTTAGCTGCTTCAGCAGTCTCTTTTGGAAGCCTTTTCGTTGTCTTCCTGACTGCTCGATTGTCGTCACCGCTTTGTGACAATGCATCAACCTTTGCACATTGAAAAATAAACACAATAATAATTATGTAAACGAGCATTAAATAAATAGCAAAATATGCTCGATGTCCTCCCCCCCCCCCCCCAACCACACGAATCAAAAACAGGTTCCGGAGTCCCTGGCAGACTCCACATATAACCTTCCCTTCATTGTCAAGACAGCCTGTCATCGGGTGTAATCACATTCAGGGGCCTTGTCTACGGCTTCGTCTTCTGCATCAATGTTTGACTTCTTGCTTTGCATTTGAGGTAAGGAGACGAAAAGTGTATGGGACAAAAAAGGTTATTTATTCAGTAGAAAACGCTGCATCTCCCTACACCGTTGACGCATCATGCGCTACCTCTGTACGTGGTCGGCCTCGACGTGGCTTCAATCCTTGCTGCGGTAGTGCAAGTCCCGTAGGCTTCTGCGGTCTCGACGTTGGCGCATCTTGCGCTTCTGCTTTACGTGGTCCACCTCGGCCCTGCTTCACTCCTCCTTCCAGCGGCTTACCCTCCGTTGTGTTCCTCGGTCGTACCTTTGGCGCACTTCCGTCTGCCCTTAAGCGTGGCCGTCCTCGGCCCCGCTTCAATCCTTCTTTACCTTTAGTGGGTTGCATGTGTGGCGCTTGAGCTTGGTGACGTCCTCGGCACCAGCGCCGCACCGCGGGCAGTGCAGCTGGTACCGGCGGGAGTGTATGACCTGCTCGTGCCTCCTTGCATGGACGCGTTGCCTGAACCTCTTGCCACACTGGCCGCACTCGTAGGGCTTCTCCTCACTGTGGATCTTCATGTGAACCTTGAGATTCTTCAGATGGGAGAATCTCTTATGACACAAAGGGCACAAGGACTCTCGCCTGCCAACGTGGGTACGCTCGTGCCTGATGATATTAAACCTGCGTACATGAAGGGTACGGATAAGGAAAATTACGACACGACTAAGAATTTCTGCTCCTGATGCCTCCGTTATTATGCACATTTAGCAAATCATGTACCGTGTCACCGTTACCGGTTCCGTACCGGAGTACCGAGAACCCGCGCAGCCAATGCACATTCGCATATCGCCCTGACGGTGCCAGATGGCACAAGGTACCCGGCAGCTGCGCGTGCGCATGCAGCATCAGGACTAATCAGCGCGTGCTCACCGGCGGTGGGTGGGCTCCCGGTGATTCGGTAACGGTTACAAGGTACACAGTAGGCTAAAGGTGTCTAGTTATATGTGCACATCTCTTCCAAGGTTAAGATTTTGCCAGTGACGTTCACACCTTCAATCTATATCACAGCCGCTCGTGTCAGGCGCGTCTTTGCCTGTTTCTGACGCAGCTCTTCCGCATGTGCGAACGTCTCCTGTCGACGTTTCGTTCCTATGTCCTCCCTAAGGGAACCTCGGCAGACACGTACTTCAGTTGGAATGTGATCGACTCAGCAGTAGTGCCAATCAGGCTTATTGAGGAGTGTCTGAGGCACCACTGCTCAGTTCAGCTCTGCAAGTACCGAAACTCACACGCGCACTGTCGCACTCAATTCTTTAGCGTCCAATAAAGGCCAGCGCTTATGATGGGCTGGGCACGAGGCGACCAGATTGCGTGGGCGGCTCGGACACTTGCACCACTCCTCGTGAGAGGCCGCTGCAAAAAGCACCAGCAGGGCCGTTTCGCACACGGGGGATTCACTCCATTCTGACCCCGCAAGAGCGGCTTCAAAGTACAAATTTCTATACAGCGGAGGCAGCATATAACGGCCGCGGTTACAACGAACACTCGCTTATTACGAATGATGGTGGCACTACCGTAAAAACGTGTATAAAAGGAATGGCACCGCGTCTCAGACATAACGAACGACTGCGGCCGTACTTGCGCTAGCGTCACCGCCGCATGGACCAAGGTCTGGCAGACGACGGTGACGAACGAGGTGTTTGTGGCAACGCGTCGTTATTGCCGAGCTGGCCGGCACGGGTGACTTCGTTAACGCCGATATCACTGAGCCACGAACTGATGAAGCATTGCAGGTAAAGTACGAGCACTCCCAGACTGCCGCGAACATTATGATGACCACGAGGAGGAGGCGTACCTATTGCCAACTGCCTTGAACGCTTCAACCTTAATTAGTTATGTCGCATCCCTAAAGCAGATTGTTGGCGGTAAGGTTCTCGGCGGGGAGCACATGACCACCGTGGACAGCTGAGAATGCGCTTTCAAGTATCAGACGCACATAACTCACAAACTCACTTTTTTTAAAATATATCAATTGTTTTTCTGACTTTATAATTTGGGTGTAATATTAGGAGTTCGCTTACTACGAACTTCGGATACAACGAATGCATTCAGTGTGACCGCCCGGCTCGTTTGGACTGCAATTGTTAGCTTGGTGGAAAAAGGCGGGCAGTGTTTCTTGATAGAAAATGAACACAAAGCGCGCACAACAAGCCCACAGGGACACTTTCGAGTGCGCTACTGCTACTAGTGATGCTGATGACTGCGTTGTGCTCTGTCCGAAAATTATGGCATTCTAGCAATCATTGTGTATTTGTATGGCGACTTCACGATTTGTCCTTCTTTAAAGTAATTACGGTTTGAAAAGGTGGCTCGTCATCAGAAAGGACATCGCTCCATTTAACTAGCCACAACAACGTCAAGCAAGGAACGGCGCCATAAAACGATTTAAGACCTACTTCCGACTGCTCGTGTAGGTGCAGTACGTGCAGCGGTGGATTCCGTGCGTTCTATTCCAGTGTTTCCGCCGGGTATGCATTTCCAAGTTGTACTGAGTAGAGAAGAGGTCACCGCGCTTCTCACAGGCGAGGAAGAGGCTGTTCAAGGGAACGATATCGCCGTCCTCTGAAAAAGAACAAAGCAGTAGGAGGAGCGAATGAGCACATGTAAAGTGAAGAACTGCCCCGAGAATTCAGTGTTCTTAATGTGTACCGTGGCAGAGAGGAAAAGGCCAGCAGTAGTACTTTTTCGCATCAGTTCCTTGGTACCAATTCTGTGCATGGTAGTGTCGTTAAGATAGTAATAAAATAGTATATCATTAACCTGAATATACAGATATTAAACTCGCACTCATATCAATTAATCATAAACTAGAACGGCTGATGGCCCTGGCAGGAAACATTTAGAGCATGAGAGAGAGTCCTAACTTCATATCTACGAAGTTCGGTGAATTTGAGGAACAGCTCTACAATCAAGAGTCTGACATTAAAGACCTTAAAAGAGGATGACTGAGTTTCAAGAAAAAGATGGCCTGAAACAGGTAGCCTAAGCACAGCTGGAAAATGACGTGCATGACCTCGGATTCAGGAGCAGGCAGATGAACTTAGATGTGGATGGAATAAAAGGGGCACAGGATGAGGACCTGACATCCATATTAAATAACATTGCTGATAAACTTCGAGTGTCTCACTTGACAGAACAGGAAATTGCACACGTTCATCGACTCCCATGTAAACGTGATAAGGTGCCGGGCATCATTGTGTGTTTCACGAGGCAAGCAATAAGAGAAAACTGGAATAAGAATAATAAAATCGGCGAGGAAAGCGTTCCACCCATTTTCTTGCAAGAGCACTTAACACGCCGCAACAGACAAGTACTTCAAGGAACGAACGACTGCGCCAAAGATAAAGGTAAGTCAACGGAAAGGTTTTCGACAGGAAATGTGAGGGAATGAGCACCATTCATGTGAGGGCAAAGAGTGACTTGGATCAGTTATAGCATTTTTGATCTTATCTTTTTGTTTTCTTCTTGAAACATAACCAAAATGCAGCACATATGTTATTATCTGCCCAGCGACCTGAACCGCACTGCTTCGTTTGTTTTGCTGATATCGCTTAAAGCTGTTGATTGGACGCTCTGTAAAAAGCAAGGCAACGTATTTAGTGGAATTCTTTGGTGAATTTTCGTTTCTTTTCTCTCTGATCATGCTCAGTGAAACATGGAGCACAAATGATTGACATTTTCAGGATGACCAACTATACAACTTGTTACTTGAACCGATCTGGTCTACATGGTAGTGAAGTAGCCTTATTGGTGTCTAATGACA
The DNA here is from genome assembly GCF_052857255.1 of Amblyomma americanum. NCBI lineage: Eukaryota > Metazoa > Arthropoda > Arachnida > Ixodida > Ixodidae > Amblyomma > Amblyomma americanum. The sequence goes on along the minus strand of NC_135497.1, from coordinate 5,026,967 downwards.
TTGAATGCGACAAGCTGGACTCTGACAGTCTACTTACTGATGATTTTGAGGTCCTATCTCTCTGTGCCTACAGGTTTGTGTTTTCGGTTCTTTATCGTCCCTTGAAGGGAAATGTGGTTAAGTTTTTGGAATTGTACGACTGCTTTTTTTCGTTTAAAGCAGACGGAAAATACATTCTAATAGCTGGAGGGGATTTAAATATTGATATGTTAAGGGACAATTCATTGGTTAAAGACTTTAACACTGTCTTGGCAAACCGAGCCTCTTCTCGGTCTGGTCATTACGAACTCCTTAAAACTAATAGCTGACTCAGGTGTAATATCATGTGCACTCAGTGACCATCTTCCAGTGTTTTTGTGTATGTATAGGACTGGACAGGTAAAGTATCTAAAGGAAAAAGCTATGTATCAATATATAACTAATGCTACGCTCAATTTATTTCATTGTTCACTGGCTGAAGTTAAATAGAATAGCAATGACAATAACAGTGACGTAAATGAGGCTTACAATAAGTTTCTCCAAGTAGTTACGCAACTATACCATTCATGCTGCCCATTAAAACTGCGTAGATAAAAACCGTAAAACTCGCAAACCCTGGATAACATCTGAGTTACACCGTGAAATTATACTGAAAGAAAAGCCCTATGGGATCTTTTTAAACACACATTGAGCCAATGACTCAAGGAAGTTTAAAAAATACAGGAATAGGTTAACAAAAAAGCTACATCTGGCACGCACAGAACCCTACGCGACATTTCTCTAAGTTAAAAATGGTCGCCACGATTTGCTGTGGTCAACATTAAATTGTTTACTAAGGCTCGAGCAACCGCACCCAGCCCCACAGATATTAAGGCTTGATGCTAAAGATATATCTGCAGTAGACCTAGGAGATGCCTTTAACAACTTTTTTACAACCCTTTCGCATACCAACCCATCACATGATTCCAATAGCTACATTGGTTCCTACAATAATAATACAATATTTTTGAACCCGTTTACGGCAGGAGACGTTATATGAGTCTTACAGAACCTTAATAACCGCAGTGCCTGTGGCATTGATGGCATTCAAGTCAGGCCTCTGAAGCATGCTGTAGCAGTTATTGGCCCTGTTCTGGTGAATATATTTAATTTATCTTTTACTACCGGTATATTTTCTGACAAAATGCAAATAGCTTAAGTAACGGTTCTGTATAAGAAAGATGACCGCAACTAATTAGGAAATTATAGACCAGTATCTATACTCTCTATCTTTTCGAAGGCTCTACAAAAAGTCCTACATGCAAGGTTGTCTGAATTCATTTACAAGCATATCCTTTTGTCATCAAATCAATTTAGATTTTGTAAAAATGAATCAAAGAAATGAGCGCTTTGCGAGCAAAAGGAATATATACTAACTAAATTTGAAAAGAACGTTTTCGTTATTCGTGTCTTCGTAGACTTTTCGAAGGCATTTCTTCGAGTGAACTACTGAATACTCCTAAAACACTTGGTCTGTTATGGTTTTCGAGGACAGACCCAGATGCTGCTGAAATCATATCAATCGCACAGAAAACATGCTGTACGCATAGACAAAATGAAATCTGAACCAAAACGTATTACTTCTGGTGTCCCACGAGGCAGTATATTGGGACTAGTACTCTTTAATGTGTATCTAAATGATATCTAACATTAACTCCACTGATAAATTTCTGATCTGCGCTGATGACACAAGCATTTTTTTACTGGAAATGTTCTTGATCTCCTTGTTCGGGAATGCAATGACACCATGATTGAATTACAAGAATGGTCTGAATCTAAATGTACGCGTATTAATTATAAGAAAACACCAAGCTGTTATTTTTGTCCCAAAAATAAAGTGCTTCCTTCCTCCGTCGAGATTTAGCTAAGGTCGCGGTGCATAGATTTCGTTGAAAAATTTAAATGTCTAGCAGTAGATTTTTCTTCCAACATGACTTGGGGTCACCACGTGGGCCGTATAGCAACGAAGCTGGCTCAACAAACCGCAGTCATAAGTCGGCTGAGATATGTTATTGCAAGAAAAATAAAGCTACTCCTCTATAATTTCATTTTCTACTCCAATTTAAACTACTAACACTTCGTGTGGGGAACAGCCGCGGATAGCTGTCTTCAGCGTATTTATATTCTACAGAAACAGTTCCTTCGTCTTATTTACAATGTCCCCTGGGACTCGTCAAGCGCGGACCTCTTTCTACAAAGTGGCGTGGTAAAAATTCACAACTTGTACAAATATCGCCTAAGTATTCCGTTTAGACTTGAAACACATAAGAATGTAAACTGCATACGTAACCTTGCTAAATTCCATGCCCGAGATGCCAGCTAAACGACAAGTTATGTGGAGACTTGCATAGTGTCGACTCCTCGAATAAATTCAGGTAGATAACGCCTGCAATCGATTCTGCCTTCCCTGTTAAATACACACGCATATAAAAATTTTCACCTCTTTAGTTCGCCAAAAAAATCTTTCGGTGCTATGTATGCTGGCATGTAGCATATGATTATTCTTCTTCTTTGGTACTGATCTGTGTTTATCGAGTGTGAATGTCGATTCAATATTTTGTAATGCTGTTTCACTTTACTTTCTAGTTTCATTATTGCATACCTGTTAAGATGTTGACCAATTCCCTTTGTTTTAAAAGCCTTGCTCTCAAGTCGCTGCCAAGCGAATGGGGTGCGGCTTTTCAGCGCTTCCACTGCCTTTACCTTTTCAAGGCAGAAATGGATTTGATTTGATTTATTAAATATTCTGCCTATTCGCGATACAAAGGCAGCGCGATGGTACTGACCCGCACTGATCTGTCAATTGGGAATATAAACATTGGATATAAAAAGGCAGTGCTTTTCTAGAAGCGCTATCGACCAGCTTTGCATCGGTACACATGCATCAAAATCGGAGGTTTAATTAATAAGAAAGGAGACGCTAAGGACTTGAAAAATTACAGACCGATAAGCTTACTCTCCATTGCGTGCAAAATATTTAGTAAGGTAATCGCTAATAGAGCCAGGGACATTAGACTTCAATCAACCAAATGATCAGGCAGACTTTCCTAAAGAATACTCCACAACAGATCATATTCACACTATCAATCAGGTGAAAGAAAAATGCGCAGAAAACAACAAACCCCTATATATAGCCTTCATTGAATACGAGAAAGGGTTTGACTCAGTGGAAATCTCAGCAGTCATACATGCATTGCAGAATACGGGCGTAAAAGAGCCTTTTATCAACATACTGGAAACTATATATAGCAAAATGGCATTCCACTGGGACAGTTGGTATGAATCCATCTTTGGGCCAGCGTGAATTTTGGGACGCATCAACGTAGACAGACACATTGAAAAGAGGAACAGCATAGCTACCATAGTCCTCCATAAAGCCAGCAAGAAAATTGCAATAAGGAAGGGCGCCAGGCAAGGAGACACAATCTCGCCAAAGCTATTCCCCGCCTGTTTGCAGGAGTTATTCCAAGGCAGGAATTGGGAACTGTTCGGGATAAGAGTTCATGTATAATACCTAAATAATCTGCGATTCGCTGATAACCTTGCCTTGCTGAGTCAATCCGGAGGTGAACTGCGAATCATGTTCAATGAGTTGGACAGGCTTAAACAGCCTAGCAGGAGAACAGCAGTTAACAACTGCCAGCAAGGTGCTGGAAGTGGTAAAAGAATACGTCCACATACGACAGGTTGTGACAGCTGATCCGGATGATGAGAGGGAAATAACTAGAAGGATATGAATGGGATAACTAGAAGGATATGAATGGAGTGGAGCACATACGCCAGGTTCTCTCATATCGTGAATGGCAGTTCACTAATATCCCTGAAGAGAAAAGTGCACAACAGCTGTATCTTAGCGGTACTCACCTACGGGACAGAAACGTGGGGGCTAACGAAAAGGATTTCGCTTAAGTTAAAGACAATGCAGAGAGCCATGGAAAGAAAAATGATAGGTGTAACGTTGAGTCCGAAAGCAGGCAGAGTTGGTGAGGAAGCAAACACGCGTTAATGACATCCTAGTCGAACTCAAGAGGAAGAAATGGGCTTGGGCACGGAATGTAATGTGACGGCGAGATAACTGCCGGTCCTTAAGGGTAATAAAGTGGGTTCCAAGAGAAGGCAAGCGCAGCAGTGGACTGCAGAAGGTTATGTGGGCGGGTGAGATGAAGACGTTTGCAGGCATAGGGCAAGCGCAGCTGGCAAAGGATAGGGATAATTGGAGAGACATGGTAGAGGCCTTTTCCCAGCAGTGGGCGTAGTCAGGCTGATGATGATGATGATCATCATCATCATCATTCAGGCGAGTTCGTAGCTTGTATACGCTATCAACCGATTATAATCTACCAGCTAAGGAGTGCAGGATAAGCTTCTGCTCACCTTCTTTCAACGCCCCTCGTCCTCTTGGGTTCCCCAGCAAACTTTCGGCGAACGAAACCGAATATCCAACGAGCAGTTCTTCGCCGGGGCCGATGTTCCTTATTGTGCGGTAGTAGATGTCTCCGTTGAAGAGCAAGGCCACGAGGTTTTGTCTGCGCTTGCTGGGCGAGTAGTTCACTTTGTTCATCCAGTGGTAGCGCTCTTGTTGGCGGCCGTCTACCACGAAGAACTCTGCACATCGGCACACCTGCGCAACGCAACGGTTCAACCGTCTAAACGCTCAAGTCAAAATTTTTGCTACCGTACTTATTTGAAACAACGGACGCAAAAAAAACGTGGCGTAAATATTATGTGTCCGGAAACGATCCAGTATTTCGCGTTTTTATCTGGCACCTCTGTCACATGGGCATTTCGAAGGCCCTCAAACCGACCAGTCTCTCCAGTCCAAGGCCACTGAGCGCTGTTACACGGACGGTTTCTGTGGCCATCTAGACACCGTCAGCGTACCGTGTGCCCTGTTACGGTTACCGAAGTAGCAGAAGCTCGCCCACCTCCTGCGAGCACGCGTTGATTTGCCCGGATGCTACAGGCACGCGCGTAGCCTGCCGGATACCTGGCGCCATTTGGCGCCGTCAGGGTGATTTCGCATCCGCATTGGCTGCTTGCGGGCTCCCGCTACCAGTCAACGGAGCAGCATCGAACTCTGGAGATTTCGAGTGCCTCCTTGCGGTGGGCGTGCACAGTCTCGGACGCGATCGCTCGCAGCAACGCGTAGGGGAATAGAAGCAGGGCAGCATCGTTTTTGAAAATATGTAACTAAATATATAGCACATATTTTGATGATGATGGTGATGGTAAATTTTTTTATAGCGCATAGGCTTCTGAGGCCAATGAGCGCCATGCAACAAGGTATTTTGGTCTGCTGACAATTTATTTTGCGGAACAAAAAGGACAGCCCGGGCTTCCAAACACTGCGGCGCGCGTAGTGCCAGTGTCAGCGATATAAACTAACCAGCTTCCTTATGTGTGCATGAATGCTACTGAATTCAGCTTGTCCAAGATAATGGAGTTCATTTGAAGAGTGATTATATTCCGTAACGAATAAATATTTTGTTTTTAACCCTTTAGCTTAGCCTTCAGCTTATGCTAGATCTTCGAGCTAGACCTGTGAGTAAGACTTAACGCTTTAGCTTAGCCTTCAGCTTATGCTAAATCTTCGAGCTTGACCTGTGAGTGAGACTCTTGTAGGAAAATAAAAAGGCCCCTAATAATGGATCTCGTGACTCTGCGATGTCCCATGGTTTTGTCTCATGTTTTGCGTGCCAAAGAACTTTGGCGAAATGGCGAGGCACATACAACCATAGGTGAATTATCGCTAAACATTTTTTTCTGTTTCCCTCTAACATCATAATAACGCGGCCTGTCAGTGCAGCCGTACAGTATTATGCAATGGCGTTGGAAAGCGCGCATGTTCACTGAATCCTCGATATGCAGTTTGCAACTGTAATAATCCACTGCAATCTTTCCCTCTCACAAAATAATGGAACCTATACCAGCATAAAATATCGCAACGAAAAAACTCACCTCGAATGCACTTGAAAGTATGGGAGAGAGTAATAACGCGAGCAGCGTAGCGCAATTACAGCCCAGCTGTTTCGATCTTTGTCTATAAGAGCATTTACAACCTGAGTCTGAGTGTTCTACGCATTGGCCGGGCAAACTTACCGGCCAAGTGCGGCCGCCATTTTCGATGCCGTCCACCTTGACTCCGTGATAGGGGCCGAAGTGACGTCCCTTGGGAAGCGCCTTCAATGTGAACACTCCCTCCGGTACACCCTTGACTGTGGACTTGCCCGAGGTCAGGAACTCGAACTTGCTCATACCGACGAGACTGGCGTCTTCCGGTTTCACCTGCGTATATTATTCAGCCGTGTTCACCAGCCGCTGTACTGCATACTGGGCCTTCGCATACACACACATCACATTTTCTGCGCTGGCTTTTAGCGCTAGGATTGAGCGTTTCGCGCCGTATTCACGGTCGTCATCCCGGCACGTGTTTGCGATTAAGTGACCTGTAGCCCCCCCAAGAAAAAGTGCGCGAGAAAATGGGTTGACTCGTGCAGCGCGCCAGAAGAGTGATGTTGGCGTTTGTGAAGTGTAGTACAGATAGAACCGGCTGAAGCTTGTGCCCTCCAAAAATGCTCGAAACCGTGTATACGGCGTAGTTAATATGTAATATGTAACACATAAATGAGCGGGCCCTATGAGTTGGCGGATGATTTGGCACGCACATGACATGATGCATTTTTGGACTGAGTATCGCGTTCAAGCAGGTATCGCCGTATTTTTGTAATATACTCGACGTTTTCTATTTTTTTAACGATTAATCGGATTTGCATCATTCATGTCCCGAAAAAGCAATCAAATGCAGTCGAACCTCCTTACAGCGAAACTGCTTATAACGAAATAACGGATATAACAAAATAAAGACGATTCCCGTTGTAAGTTCGATCAACAATGTCTATAGCAAAACAATCGTTATAACAAGTAAACCACCGGGCACCTTCAACTTCGTTATAACGAGGTTCTATTTGGGACGCTAAATGTGCCGCACGGCACGAAACGTGATGTCATTAACGAACGTTAATACGTTAAGACGTTACAGAAAGGCATGAAGTCCGGTTATGTATAAAAAGTCACATAATCTTCGGGCTGAAATGTTTTTCGTTATCCTCAAGTGGAAATCGGAGTCATTGTTTGAGGACAGACCTGCCTCTTGAAGAACGCGAGCGCCCACCAGCAGAGTTCCTGGGCATGTCCACAAAAGGTGGTGGACAGTGGTGTCAGAAGTGGGTGTATCGCAGTGAGGGCATTTTTCCGGCGCAGGAATCTTCTCACTTTGCCACTTGTGCCGAACTGCGGTCGTAAGGGCCACTCCGATGGGCAGCCTCTTCAGAGAGACCTCCTCCATCCATGATAGGTTGGGAGGAAGGGGGTGGGTACACGGGGGAATAAGAGCACGTGTACGCCGCCTGAGGGAGGCTGAAGATGGTGAATGTGTCAGAAGAGGATCTGGTGGCAAAGAGGCAGGGGGAGTTCGTGGAACGTCCGTTAAACGAGATATGTCAGGTGCGGTGCTATCGACATCGGTGCGCCCTTGAACCCAGTGCATGAGTATAGGCACCGCGTAAGACTTGCAAGCAGCATGTATGGCCTGGGATACCCGAAGGGTACCACAAAATTTCTTTAGATGCTTCAAAGCTCCTTAATTGTGAATCAGTAAATAGATGTACCTGGTTATAAGGAGGGTCGTCAGGTAAATCTGCTATGGCATTTAAAATCGCTTGCAGCTCCAAGGGAAGAGATGATGAATGGTCAGTCCATCAACCGCCAAATTCGAACTTCTAGCTGCAGCAGCAGTGCTCGACACGGTGGGCACGTTGCGATAACGTCACAAGGTCGCATGACCTCTTTCAGCCAATCAACGAGTTTTATTACATCTGGGGTGGATTGTACTCCTCACGTAAACAATATTGTTCCCATATTGAAATTTGGCCACATATATGCTTCAATTAACGAATGCCGCCATCCGCCGTAAAATGCCAGTTCTTTACAGCTTCGGTAGTTGATTCTGGGGCGCGATTGAGCCTTTTAGAAATAGGGAACACCTGTCAAAGCTCTCCAAGAAAGGTGTTATAAACGTCCGTGTTTGCTTCACTTACCTCGCAACTCACGTCGGCCAATACTGTGCCGCTGGTGGAGTCAGCACGCGCGACCATTCCGCTTCCGTCATAAGCTGGAAGACAGGATTTGATGCATATTTTTAGATGAGGAAAGATCGCAAGCGTAGCAGCTTCGCTGGTAAATGACTTATCGTGGCAGTAAAAAGGCCAGGTATCTCCAAAAAATAAATACTGTTAAAATCACACTATTGCTTTTACTCAAGCGACGGAAAATGAATATGCAGCTCGAAAATCCTGAAATCAACTATAGACAGCGAAATTCCACAGGATGCGGGTCAGCGGAGAACAATATTTTAGTGAAGGCGCGTCACCCACACACAAGACAGATGTTGAGGGGAAAACTATATACTGTCGGCCCCAAAAGTTTTCGGCGTGCGTGTTCTCGAAAAAAAAAATTACTGTTGCGCCGCCTAACGACCCAGCCTTCCAGTATCATCTAATGACGCGTGATCGTTTCCACACACCTTCAGACATTTCACGCGATTAGCGTACGTCGCTAGATACAAAAAACGTTTTCCGCATAGCCGCAACCCGTAATCTGTCACCTTTTGCGGCCGATAGTACTTGATAATCCGCTGATACGAGCCGAATGAGCAGCAAGGCGTGCTACAGAAATAGTGATGCTTTTTTTCGAACAGATGCATCCTGCAAACGTCTGCCGCCGATATCACAGTGTTCTAACCATGTACCAGAGCCATTCTTCACACTGAAAGCAACCTTCTGTCGCTTTGCAGAGAAAAGCGAGCACGCGACCCCGCCCACACAACTAAAGTGTCTCTGTCACCGCGGCACCGGCTAGGAACGTCGGTCACGTGATGTGCGGTCGCCGCTGCATGGAAAAGGAAATCCCTCCGACGTGAATACGTCACATCCCCTTCCACAGGAGAAGCACGAGCGAAAAGAACCAACACTGCTTCCTAATTACGTATTATGTAGATTAGCGAGGCAAGCACATAGAGGACTTTGCATATTCGTTCGTCTAATTACTACGGTATCAATAACTATATGCCCTCCTCCATGCAGGCCTCTCTTTCTGTCTCATGTCAATCGCCAGTTGTAAACTTACGTTTTTCTTCACGCTGCTCTTCTCGTGAGGATGGCTCTTCGGGCTGATCCGGACCGCCGCTCCCAGGAGCGTCCCAGTGGTCCGGAAGCATATATTCGGGCGCAGGCGGGCATTCGCTCCCACTCTCCTGTGGTCGGATGACGTGCTGATATATTGATTGCTGTAGTGAAGTCTTACATTATACGAAAAAAATGCGATCAAAAACGGTTTTTCGCTCAAAAATGCTTCTGTCCAGAATTTCTAGGTATATGAATAATTTTTTTAAACCCTCTTCGAGAAAAAAAATAGTAAATACGGCGATTGTGTTTGAACATGGTGCCAAATGTTCGAAAACAACTCGAAAACCTAAGAGCGCAGTTGATTCGTTTGGAAGCATTTTCAACATGTACTACTTGATTCGCTCAGCGAATCGAGTAGAAATTAAGGCATCCGATCAGCTATCTAAAGATTTCGGATATTCACCCTCTCTACTGATCGGAAATATTCGATGCACTGAGGCCGCACTAAGCAATGCCAATTGCAGCTAACAACTACAGGGTAAAATTGAAAATAATGAGGAAATTTTTTATTACAACGCCAGTTGATAATTTATCGCGCTCGTTTCATGACGTGCGTCAAGTAAACGGCATGATTGCTTATAAGCGATCACTGTATGTCACAAAGCCCTTTTTTTTATATCACTCACTATACCCGCGAACAACGGGTAGTGAGCTATTCTTTCCTCTCGTCCGCTATGTCGACCGGCACATTTAATGCGTGCACGAGTTTTCCGTTCCGCACACATACGCAGGTCGGAACTCCGAATAGCCTGAAGGAAGTCCCTGCCGCACCAATCACACTGACAATATAAAATAGGGTAAAGGAATTGAATATTAGCGCGCAGAATGTGCAGGTGCAGTTCAAACACCTAGCGATAGATATGCCGCTGTGACGCATTCTTTACGGTTGCAGAAGGCTGAGCAAATATCCCGGGATCGTGTCATGCCACGTGTACTGCCTTGAGGAAACTGATGAAGTTCAAAACGCCGATCCGCCGAAATTTTGGTGCAACATATTGAAGCCTGACTGTTCAACGTTAATCGAGGAGTTCAAACTGAACGTCTTCAAACCTGATGGCATTTTTATGACCCACACAATTTCCTAAGCGTGCCCCGCGGTGGCTCACTGGATATTGCGTTCGGCTGCTGACCCCTAAGACGCGGGTTCGATCCCAGCCGCGGCTGTTGAATTTCAGTGAAGGCTAAATTGTAGAGTCCGGTGTACTCTGCGATATAAGTGCGTGTTAAAGAACCCCAGGCAGTCCAAATTTTCGGAGCGCTTCACTACGGCGTCTCTCATATAGCATTGGTCTCTTTGGGACTTCAAACCGCAATAGAAACAAAATACAAAGAAATTTATTAAGCATTAAACACCAGCTCAGGACATCAGGTTTGGCTATGCAAAGCAGATCAAGGGAAAAGGAAGAGTGAAGACGGAATGTTGTCCTCACCTCATTGGGCTCGACAGCCATAGGTTCCTCTTCTCCATTGGCAACAGCACCTTGAACGAAATGCATGCGGACATGAATAAGGTGTGGCGAAAAGCGCAGCCGCATATTCTAAATGTGAGATGCTTACACATAGTCGCTTTGTACAAAACACACCCGTGCATTTATCAGCTCTGTTGACAAAATTCGGTCTATCGTGTTACACACGCGCGAAGCTCACCATCTCTAACTGGGTCCAGGTCGTTGCAAGTTTACGGAGCCTGATCTGTCATTCCTACATCGCGGACGTTAGGGCGGGATTGGCTATTTGCCTAAGCGTGCCTTCCTGGGGCAATTTTTAATGCAATATTATTGGAAGACAAATCGGGAGCAAAAATGCGTCGTCGGTCCTAAAATTCGCCGACTGGCTGGAGGAAAGTGATGTCACCAGGCCAGATATTGGCATTGGCTGGAGACAAGTGACGTCACCACACTGGAAATTACGCCGCTTTCGGTAAAGGCATAATATGCGTCCTTCCAACGCTATCGCATTGCCAATACTATGTGATTAGGGGTGGCTGTGAATTATCTATATAATGCTGCAGACATCTTAACCGCGTCCGGGAAGGAAGGACACACAACAGAAAGAATTTGTTTACATCTGTCATCACAGAAAGCCCCTAAACAACGGTTAAAAGACCTGCTTACACATTGTAAAAAAGAAGACCCCTTTAAAACAGGCAAAAAAATAGAATGTAAATATTCACTTCAGTTGATATTCTGAAGAAGGCTCTCATCACTCTACTCCTAGAACGAAAATATTCTACTCCGTAAGCCCAAGGAAAATAGCAAAATGAATTATTTTATAGGGCAAAATATGAGGCTATGCTGTAATTGAGCTGGTCGCTAGCGCTGTGCGTTAGTAAAAACTGAATTAAACGAGCAGGGACCTATGTATTTTGCAATTTATTACCTGTTAGCGGGCCATGGACCTTGATGTTAAACACTAAGAGGTTTGATTTTGTGTTTTTGCCATTCCTAAATTTGGGCAGCTAGTTCGTTTGTGACTATAAACTTAACAGCGCGCCGCTGTACATTGTCCAGTTGAGCTGTCCTCATCTTTTGTGAAGATCCAGACCTTATGGCACCAGAATTATGCGTGTCAAGATTCTCGGCACTTTTTCTTCTGGATTTAGGCGCCCCTTTTCGGTTGAAGCAAAGACTGACTTGATCTGATACGACTCGGTTTAATACCCCTTTTCGGTTAAAGTTAAGACTGACTTGATCTGATACGACTCAGTTTAATAGCAGCGAATTCAATTTTTGAGCGTGCATGGCAAAGGACGTCGTTCGGCCACACCGGCCGTCCGCACGAGCTCCTCTTTACGTGACGGAGGTCTGCACGGAACTATGTCTCAGAGATAACCAAAACAAAATGCGATAACCGTTCACCTCTTTGTTCTTAATTACGCTGTCGTCTCATAACTATTGTCATGCAGTTGGCATGACAGCGCAGACGCAGATGCGAATGTCATCAGGCAAAAATTCTCGGTAAACTCGAAATGTTTAAGGGGCGAAATTTCGCTGGCAAATACAACTCGGTGAAGGTTAAGAGCAGCAGGTGCGCTCGGAGGTCGACGCAGGTGAGAATAATCACCGCTCTAGGTCGCGCTGAAATTATAAAGGCTATGACGAACCTTCGAGATATGGTCCCTGAAACGTTAAGGAAAATTTACAACATAATTAAATCGCCTTCGTGCGTCTACAGTTTTTTCAGGCCAATCTGGTCAAGTCTCGTGTAAGAAAAAAAAATGGCAAGACTGTGTGCTCGGGGCAGTGAGCACGGAGCATGAACAATCACAGGTTTTCAATCGTGCTGCCAATGCATTGACCACCTGTCAGTTGTGCTCGCAATGCGTGCTAGAAATTCGATGCTATTCAACTACCCTACAAGAAAAACGATGCTTCCACTGCATGCCTGATTTTACATATCCTACAATGATGATACAGCTCTCGACAAATCAGTCGTGCGCTAACGCAACCAAGGTTCTAGCAGCGACTAAAACTTATAATTAACATGTTTTAACTGTTACAAGGAGTACAAATTTACCTTTCCTTTCCATTATTGATCTATAATTGTCGACGTTTGCGTAGTTCTTGGTGTCATCCGGGAGTTTACGCCATGTTTCTTCAGAGAAGTATGCAGGCTTCAAGCGATAGAAATATTCTGTCGCCATTTCTGCTGACACAATAAATAGAAAAGGTGTAGCATTGATAAGTGTAGCACACGAGAATACTTCCTGAACAAAAAGGGTTAATCGAAAGTTAAGGACAATGCGGCGAGCCATGGAAAGGAAAATGATAGGTGTAACGGTAAGAGACCGGACGCGGGCAGAAAGGGTGAGGGAACAAACGTGGGCTAATGAGATCCTAGTCGAAATCAAGAGGAAGAACTGGGCTTGGGTAGGGCTTGTGATACGAAGGCAAGATAAGCGCTGGTGTTTAAGGGTAACGGAGTGGATTCCAATAGAAGGCAAGTGCAGGGGGGGGGGGGGGTGGAAGGAATTTAGGTGGGCGGATGAGATTAAGAAGTTTGCCAGGATACTCTGGTGCAGCTAAAACGGGAGAGGGTTAATTGGAGAGACGTGGGCGAGGCCTTTACCCTGCATATTTCGTGGTCAGGCTGATGATGATGATGAGGCGCAATGGCGGGTTCAGACAATAGTGGCGGAAGTAAAATGGAAAAACTGCATTTCTTTTGCAACTGACTTGCGAAGGAACACCATCGCAAATGGCTCGGTCATTTCCCGATGCAGCTATCAAGCGTCTCATAGACTGTATTGTCATCACTGCACGCTTATCCGTACAATCCGGAGTCACTATGGCGACTACTCTCACCTTCCTCCTCGCGCGATGGTCGTGGGCATGGCGCCTTTTGTTCCTCATTGGTGCTGCCTGTACCGGGAGCCACACACTGGACTGCAGAAAATCCAGTAGTGGAAATTCCCGATACGTTACTGGTCCTGGTCGGGGCACCTTGCGATGCCTGAAAAAACTGCACCTGCAGAAAATCATCCGCAAATCATCGCGTTCTGTTTTCTTTCAAGGTACGTAGATACCGATTGCTGAAAGCTCAACGCTGCACGGATGGTACAGTGTATTGCAAGCACAGAGCAACAAGGACATTTTGCGTATTTATAGGCGGTACTTTCTGAACGTTGCTCGGTGTTTTCCGTGGAAGCCAATATGTGCTCAAATAATCCAGCAGGCGATTTCTTGCAGGTGCCCATGGCCAAGCTTTAAAACAAATGCAGAGAGGAATAACTTGTCCCGCTTGCTACGTAGTGTTCGAATTCGGTATAAGCCTTATTCTTGTCAATCGGAAGTTACACAGGCGTTACTAGGCACGCCGCTTTTATATAAGAGACCACTATCCCAAAGACCTCTTATTCTGGCATACAGCGGACCTTTGGACAATCAGCTCGAAATTAGCAAACGCAACGAGTCGAAATTACTTTAGACGGCGCGCACGAAAAGTCATCCACATAAGGAGGGTAGGATGAGAACGGCGTGCAACGCTTGTCAGTGATGAAAATGTACTCACAGGCTTTACATGGCCGGCATTTTTGCACAAAAGTTTGGAATATTCAAATAATGGAACCTGCTGTTACGAAAATATTTGAGCTAATGTTGTATTCTTTGGAAGCGAAACAATATATTTCTTTTAAAGTTTCTGCATTCCTCGAATCGCAGAATTTAAGAATGCCATAGAAAACCGATGGGCAACGTTTTGGGCGATAGCAAAAAACGTTAAAAGAGAGAACTGTAATAGCTAAATCTTGCACTATATCACAAAACTGGTTTCAAGAAAAAATTCGTTCAAAATTTATTCTGTGTGGACTTGTTGGTCAGGATTCACTTTGCGCCAAATAGCTGCACCAGCATGTAGTGACTGTGTGAAGTGGATCGTGCTCGCCTTGATAGCTTCAAAAGCAATCCCATAGGCCCGGAAGCACCCGTTTTGCACATAACGTGCCCATTTCGATCGACCAGGTCAATTGAACTACAATCTGCAGTCAACAGGAAATGCTCGGAACTTGAATTTAAGATCTCATCCCTAGACATCACAAACATTTCGAGCACTGAGGGTCACTCGCACGGCTTCCAACCTCCTTTTAATGAAACCTGGACAAGGCGCGTTCGCATTTCAAATGAGGCGAAATGGACATTGCGACTAAACTGAAAGTTTCGTACTGCGCGAAAGACAAATTGTTTACTGTTTACCCACGTTGACGCTTCAATGTCGAGGGTGTAGTTTTTGCAGGAAAAGAAACTATTAACCTCTGAACTTCATTAATTTTTATGAGCTGTGCGAGGATTTCCATAACAGAGTGGAATGTGGCCCTTACCTGTCTGGCCTTTGGTCCGACAATAGGCGGTAATTGTTCGCCTGTAACGTACACTCCTGGAACGAAGTAACAGTGCAGATGAGTCTGGAGCGTTGCAGACAGTGGATTTTCTTAACCAGATGTGCAATGTTTCCACCTGCGCAATAAACTTGTCGCCAGCCAGGCTACAAGTGCCACGCTCCATCTCTGCTCGGCCTCGGCCAGCTTAATATTTTTTTACGAGGGCAAAAGCGGCTTTAGAACCAAAAAGGTCAAACCCTGTTGCCGGTACCTTTAGGTTAGCAAACAATTTCATCAACGGGAATTTTGATCTCTAAGCTACTACTATTTCGCACGCATGAAGGGAAGTGCTAGAGATGCTACAAGCAGAGAGTTTCTCGTTATTAGAGAAAAAGCTGACATCTACCATGGAAAGACGCAGAAATGCCGGAGACATGAGCTTTCGTATTTGGCTTGGCAATTTTTAGGCAGGGATACAGCTGCAACGACAACACCTTTCTCGCGGCGAAGCCTCGAAGAAGCGCTGTCAAAGGGGAACACGAAAGAACAGCTCACGACAATACAGCATGCGACAAAACAGCGCACAAAAAACAGCGCAGCGACAAAATATCGCAGGAAAAAAACAGCGCCGAGAAAAAATTGCGCAGGGAAAAAACAGCATGGCGACCAAACAGCGCAGGGAAAAAACAGCGCGCGTCATAACGGAACGTCGGACAAAACGGCACAGCGACAAAACAGCAAAATCAACCTGTCAAAGGTTCCACACGAGCCTGGCACCTAAGTGGCACTGGCGTTAAATTCATCGAAAAAGTTCAGAATTGCACATTTGAAGTATTTTATCGTGCGCACAGCGGTCAGCATTTCGGCAAAGCCTCCACAGGTATACCGCATCCGAGGCAGAATGCACGTTTTCGGCCGAACACTAGCGAAGGCAGATTAGAAGCCTCGTCTTACGGCATTCTCTACGTGGATGAAGCACTGCTCAAGAAACTCGCGCAGATAGTGGTGTGAGTTCTCAACGCAGCTATCGGTGCGGAATTCTAGAGCGCCTTGTATAATATACTGCGAAACATGGCGTCTCCCATTTGAGCTCAAGTCCTTCGCTTTCGTGTACATTTTTGTCAAGATGTACCATCAGTATCGCGTGCAAACGAAACAAAACTTTGTTCATTCAAAGCAGCTCTTAAGGGTAAGAGTCTGCTTTTCTGATTAAAAACACAGCGTTTTAAATTAACCGGCCCGAGATTAAGTCTCCTCCAATTCAGGGTGTCTCCTGATGTGTCCCTGTCTAGCCCAATCACGAGGACTACAAAGCGCACCTGATCGTAACGGAGCGTGTTCATCGCCAGGAAAAGGTATTGTAGTTTGGGAGCATTCGACCCTGACGACGCGATTGAAAGAGCGAGATACAATTATATCAACCTGCTCCCGAGCAACACGCGTAACGTTATCCGACACTTTGTAATTCTAGAACGAATGCGTAAATATTGTCACAACTGCACATTTCTTTCCTTTCTTGGCCAGCCAGTCCGAAAACGACCAAGTGCTCCTTTCTTGCAGTGGTCGGCGGAAAGAGTTTTCATGATATTAAGGTGCTTGAGTTGGGGGAACTAATCTTTTGTTGTTAATGTAGCACTCCCCGCAAGCGTTAGTGCATTTTTACCTTTTTGGATGCTAAAACACACTTCACCGAAATGCTGAATACTTCAGTGAGCCGCGGCTGCCAGAGAGAGTCGGCGCGCGGCTGGGTCTCAGCTGCACCATCGTCGGCTGCATCAGCTATCTCAGCTGCATCAGGAAGTGCGGCTGTCTCAGCTGCATCATCCTCGACATACCGTATCTCGGCCTCGCCTCAGCGCTTTTTATTTGTTTATTGGGATGATTGGGATAGCATACTGAATGCCGAAGCCACAGGTGAGGACAGAGACCAAGGAAGTTGATATGACAATTTGTACCCGCCCATAGATTCATTCAGGTAATTAGTCGGTCAACAGCCCGACTGTGGGCTCGCAGTCAGCATCGACTTGCGCAACCTAATCACCAAAAGCAGAACAAGAAGAGATAAAAATCGCTGACACACAACCTACAGCGCTTTTTGATGTCCGTGTTTCACAGCACGCATGGTGGCGTAAAGAACTCTATTACGCTCAGCGCTGTTTCCAAGGGGAAACGATGAGCCCTTTTCGAGATAGGCCTGGTCCGGTTATTTGGGTGATCTCCATCTCAACGCGAACCGGAAGGTTGCTCAGCGAGGATTTTGAAGTTGTCAAGCTGTCGACAATATAAATTACGTATTCACCTGTTATGGAGTGCGCGAGATGCTTGAAGATTGCGGTTCTCGCGGCAGAACCTGGCAGGTTTAATTCACGCCACAAGTAGCCTCGGTTGCTTTATATTCAGCGCGCCTTCGCTCTTCCGCGCTATACCTCTGGGAACTTTCGTTAAAAGAAGTTTAAGTTCATCGGAAGTAATCTATCGCGGCTATTGCTGCCCTTGAAGCACCCAAATTCCTCGCACACGCACATACTGAAACCCCTCCACTGACGTCTGTGGAAGCTATGTACTTGCATCGCAAACGCAGGAGGATATGCGATTTAAAATACAAACGGCAGGCACCGCTTTGGGTCACAATCTATAGGGAATGGCGCATAGGAAGGATGTGGTATCGGTACAAACGACTGTTACCGCTTATTCCGGTTATGGTCGTCTTTAACAAGAGGAAATCTTCACGCGGTTCGTGCACCTTGAAAGACGCCGCTTGGTTCCAGCGATTATCCACACAACTAGCTGCTTGTCTCAGGTCGGGCTGTACGCTCACTATATGCTCGTGATCTTGTATACTGTGTGCCGGGAGATGCATTAGAGCGTCCCGGCCATCTTAGGGCGGGTTCCTCACGACAGCTTTGACAGAAAGAATGAAAGTATTTCCGAACAACAATAGAAAAAAAGGTTCGAGAGGAAAGCCGCAGCCCCGCACGCACTGCTTCTTACAATGACTGCCGTCTGAATAACAGCTAGTATATATTTCTTAACGCGCGCATCTCTGCCAGTCCAAAAAATTGCTGATGGTTTAGCTCTGGTTAACCCTGGTCGAAAGCGAAAAGCTCCATCTCCCTCGTTACGTTTGTGGTCGAGGAACTGGCGGTCTCCACGGTCTCCATGGCACACACCTAGCTTTAGGCTAAACGTATAAAAGTTCACCGGTGTTTTATCCAGAACAAACTTTGATGCCCTGCGCATGAGATTCCAGACCCCGCTCTCCCGCTTTGCTCGGTGAAGGTGTGTGACATCACGCAGGGAGTAGGCAGCATACCTTGGATGCCGCCTTTCCTCCTCTCTGCAACGCGGTCACGGCGAGCACATATGCCGCTCTCCACGGCAGGAGTGGCATCGATCCCACATAGCCTTCCGCTTAACGCATCAAAGTGCACCAGCGTTTTATGCAGAATCCACTTTCATGACCTGCGCATGCGATGCCGGCAGACGCTTTCCCGCATTTTCCCTTGACCGAAAGCCAAGGTCAAAGGTCAAAGTCGAGATAGATGGTGAAACAGCCGCTAGTGTCGCCTGCTGTAGCTGACATCATGTGTCGAATCTGACTACCACCAGTTATGCTCATGGCTTCACCTCTAGCTACATTCAAGATCAAACTTGCGGCCCCGCTGTACTCTAGGTACTTCCAAGTTGAAGCTTGCGGCACCGCTGAAAGCTCGAAAAGCTGGCGCTGCGAAGATTTTCGCTCGAAAAGAAATACGCAGCTACTCACCTTCCTCGAAGCGCCACACTTCTCGCGAGGCTGGTTCCACTGCAGCACGCGGTCTTCCGTTGCCAGGGACTATACTGCTTCGGCTCCTCGCTGCAGATTTGGGCACCTGAAATTCACGGGTGTACATAGAATAGGGGGGAAGTTGTTGCCCTAGCTGGAATCTGATCGCTTATAAGGCGATGCGGCGCCATAAGAGGAGTGAGTTTAGCATCGCAGGCAACGCTCCAGAAAGTCATCAGACCACGTGCGTGTTCCCAAGCTTACCGGAGCACACGGTTGAAGACCCCTAACTACCAACGAGCTCAGAGTTGGGAATTCAGGGAGCCAAAAAAATTGAGTGTGGGCTCTCGATGCTTTGAAATGATGTACAAGCCTGCTGATTCCGCCATCTAAAACAAGGTGGCAATAGGGACAGAGTGCAAAGCTTGAAGGCATCATTTGCCTCTCGCAAATCAGGCTTAAAATATTCTCACGCGCATTCTATGTAAATTGTATTTGTAAGGGGAGATGGTAAGTACCGCAAATTGCCAATACCTCTTTCGCCTGACCATCATCGTACCATACACAGAGGAAATGCTCCAGGAGCTCGCAAAATTTCAGACAGATTGATTTCGCTTCATTCAGTTCAAAGCCCTTTCTCAATAAAATTGTTTTCTTTTTCATGTCTTGGGGCAATCACGACGTCAGATCAACAGGAAATTTAAGAACCGAGCATTTAGTCATCTATAACTTACGGTGCCAAAGAGAGCACCCTGATTCTTCTATCGCCATACTGCATGTGCCAACCTCCCCGCAACCAGACGTTAATCTGAAACATATCCTTTATTCCTGCCGTGTAGCAAAATTTAATCCCCTTTAATCCTCACTCCGCACCCCCATTCAACCGCGCCTGGCTCACATCTGACCAGCTGACGGACACACTGGCCTCGGTATCTCTGGCGCAGCATGTACTCGACGCTTAGTGCTTTCTTTGAAGCTTTCTCTTCCTCCCAGTCCACAAAAAATCTATAGTGCAAAATAGCATATAGCCTTAACACACTTATGTCGTGGCACTCTTTCTTTCTAATGTTTACAATAAAAGAATGTACTTGTTTTGGGTGGAACATGAACCCTGTAAATAAACCACTTATAGACATTATTTGCAAGAGTGTACAATCTCTCACATTATAAAGAAAGTGTGAGCAAGATGGGGCCAACTCAGAGCGGTCCTTCGAGGAAAAAAATAGTGCTACACAGTGACGGATGCTAGGGTGAAAATAGAGCGTTCATAACAAGTAATGAGTCACAACCACGCCTTGATTGTGGTGCCCATGCCCTGTCAGTCGCATACCGAATTCGCTGAGCCAGAGATCGCACAGAATCCAAGACACCCCCTCCTCCTAAGTCTGCGCGTCCAATATAAAGTTCAGTGCCTACACAGCGTAGTCCGGAGAACGCGCTGTCACATCGCAGCCACTCTGTCAGCATAAGAAAAAAGGCCGGCCTTTAGCTCCAAACTCTCAGATTCTGTACATTTTGCAGGAATTGCATTTCGGGAAGTCATTCATTCTATGCACAATCATCGAATGAAACCATTTGGCATTAAAAATAGGTACCAAATAGGACACAACTAAATTTCAATATCTAATCCGTGGTTTGGATGACATGCAACTGAACCCACAGTCATAATGGTGTCTTCCTTCCTTTCTTACATTCTTTTTTTTTTATCTGAAGACGTGCCTGTTGCCATGATTGATTATCCACCCTAAAATTTTGTTCCCATGCATTTGTTTAGTTTAAGCGATTTACCTGCCCATATCACTTTATAGTCTAGTTATAATACTAGCGTTGAAAAAAATTTCGCAAAATTAGGTAGAAGATTTCGCGTATATGTTTGTTTAATTATTCTTGCTTGTTGTCGTGTTTTTTTCAGTATTATGTTGTGACGAATACTTGCTTTTCTTATGCTCCTCCCACTCCCCCTTATGTAGTACCCTCGAAAGAGGGACTTGAGGAAACTTTAACCAATAAATAAACGCACGCTAATGTCATGCTGAGTGGAAGTTCCCGCCATCAAGTCCTGCCCCGGACCATGGCTGTCGCATTTCAATGCATGCAATGTATGAGCTGCAAGCATCTTGAACTTTCTGTGCGCGACAACTACCCCGATTCACTGCTGTAAATACGGATCCCCCTTTATAACTTATCCAACAGGTCACACTGCTCTTTTGGGATGCAAAAGTTATTGGGCACAAACAATTCTCATTGTCACTTAAATCTTCACGTGACAGGCACAAGGAAATAGCAGTGCTCGTGGACGATGCAAGGTCCGTACCTGAAAGGGATTGAGTTCCTTGATGACCCAGCCAGAAGCAACGAGTGGCTCTGAAACAAAATGTGCACAATTATGATAGCAGGAGGCACTTTTTTCTAAAACGTAGAATTTGTAGAGTTAATGAGGCAAGCAGTTCCCAGACATCCAAAGAGAGTGTTGTACAAAGTCCGCTCTTCCGCCTTGATATTCAGGGCAACACAGGTGTGTAAAAAAAGAATATAAAAACTGAGTACTTCTCACGTATCACGTATACGCCTTCCAAATGCCTAACTGACACCGGAAGGATGGCGTTCAATAGTGCCTGGCCTGAAATTCTGGAGGTGAGAAGTAATGTACGGTGTGCTCATAGGCTGTTTGAGCTAAAATGATTCATTCACGATGACAGCAACGGAATTGGCCGACGTTATAATCCATATATAGGCTCATAAACTTAGATATGTTAATGAACTCGTATGTATTAACTCTTAGGCTGTTCTTTTCATTTAGTGAATAAGAGCGATCCATCAGGGTACCTTATATCAACTATCGTGTGTGGAGAAATATAAAGTTGCCCTTAGAGCAGTGGCTCGAGTAATTTCCGCTGTTCAGACGTATCCAAGGGACACGTAAGCAGAGCGCAGCCACGTCTACCTCTCTCCACCCCCGCCAGGACAGTGCCTCGCATACCGGCACTCGAACAAGAGTGAAAGCGCGGAAGGAGCGTTATGCGTCCACTCTGACCTACGACACTTCGTGGGAGTGACTAAATAGCAGGCTCGGCAGCCGCCCCGCGTCCTTTGGATGCGTCTGCGCTTCCGAAATTCCAAGCGTCGTAGAGCCACGAGAAAGTGCATCTTTGCACATCTACTGACTGGCAGTAGCTGCCCTGATGGCCCGCTACAATTCTCTAATTGCTACCAAACGCACAACAGTTAAAATTTAAACGTTAATTAGCAAATCTAAGTAACTTACTGTACAGTCAACTTGTATCACAACCGCTTCGGCGTCCATAAATGCCGTCGCCATGATCGGGAAAGAATCATGACTTGTACCTAAAAATGGCTGTTTTTGAAAATCGCTCATGTTCTCGTGAACACCCTGTACTTATTTGCTGTCCTGAACGGTTCCAAGAAAGCTTAATGCCTCATTAGGCCTAGACGGGCAGTGATCGAGTGCGTATGTAAAGCAGAGCGCACAGTGGTAGCTTGCACTTTGCTGCCAGTGCAACGTTAGCCATAGCGAATGTCATCACCACTTGTTACGGAAAGCGCAGATGCGTTTTGTGCCTGCGTCTTTGGGTTTTCCTCCCTACGTGTCCTCTTCGCACCGTTTTATCAATGCTGAAAGACACGAGTACGACGCCCAAAAAACCGCTCTAATGCTGCTAGCACAAAAGTGCGCATTTATGTCCAACGCTAAAAATAACACCTTGTTTTTCAGGCAGACATCTCGGTGACTGCGGGCATATGTATTTATGAAATCATTGCATGTTTACTATGTCTTATAATGTCCTCTGTACATGTATGCGCGGTTCCGCTGCCGGTCGGGCTCTGCCACTCAAGCCGTATGGAGCTTTGGCAGGTCCGATGTCTGTGCATTGTGTTTATATTAGGCGCAATGATGTATTATTATCAGGATATTATTATGCGCACATAATATACCGATTAAGTGGCAGTCAGAGGCTGTCCAGATGAGATTTAAATTTACAGACGCATCTGTTTAGCAGAACACAGTGGGAAACACACTGCATCAATTCGCGCCGAAAACGCCCCTGATCATGTGACTAACCTCGTCCTCATAGCCATAGCCGCCAGCCTCCCGTTTATTGGTTATCAGGCGCGGCGCGCGGTCTAAACAAATCGGCGTCAAGTACCTTGAAACGCACTTCAAAATTACATCCTGAAACGACTGCATGGCGCAGCATGGGCAGCAGCAACTGCGACTGTTATAACCATTATTAGATCACTGCTGCACAAGCATTGGAGGATTCCGTAAGCAATGACGCTTCCTCGCCCCTCTTTGCACCTTTATTCCCCTGTTTGCCTACATTAAGCAAGCTCCATCATTGCCCATTTTGAGTATTGAAACTTGGCGCCACGCTTCGTTTTCAAATTTGGTGGCACGCTTTGCTCCATCCACACTTCCGGTTTTTCAAATTTGACACCCCGCTTAAGCTGAGCCCACTTCCGGTGTTTTAAAATTCGGCGCCACTTTTCCTCCGACTCTGCCCTCTTTGCGGACCTTTTTGGTTGTAATTAACTATTACCCCACATGCACCTCATGGTTCCCGCTGCAAGATTTTTTTTATCCCCGATCTAATGTAACCAATCTTTTTCTTACAACTCAATTCGTTCGAAAGTTATAGTGATGCAAGCTCTTGGTGACACGAAACCTAAACATAGCCATAGAAAGCATACGCATTTATAAAGCCATCAGCATTGAAGTGACGCATGATTTGCGCTACGAAAGCGCCAAGAATGTGCCGAGGCGAAGCGTCGAAGTCTGAACACTACACGTACGCCGGAGCTCACGAGGCAGCGTTTCTTCCGCGTTGCGCCAGCGTCTCGTCTACCGGCGTTGTCGCTAGACGCCCGCAAGAGAGGGCGACCAGACACGTGAGGGCATTGAGACGTCTCCAGAGGAGGATGTCTGGACATCATGGAAAAAGCCGCTCAATTATCCTCTCTCCGTAGCTACTGCAGAGGCAAGGGGAACAATAGCACGGGGACCGCAGGGGCGGTGGTGCCGTCACTGCTATGTGGATCGATCTTCAAACCGCTACCAACGAGCGGCTAGGCATTAGTTTTCACCAATCTTCGCCTGCAAGGTATTTCCGGTGCCGACGCTGACGCCTGGCCTAGCCAGGTATCTGCGACTCCTCGCGTCGGCGTGCACAAAGCGCCGGAATTACGCCTCCGGCGATTATCAATCAATCAATCAATCATTTTTTATTCAAGACAATAATACAAGACTATTGTCTTGGGGGACGTGACAAAAGGCGGAAAAGTGCCTGACGAGGTCACGCCACCCTGTGGCAAGCAGCGGTTTGACACTCATGCAGAGTTTCAACAGAGTTTACATGCAGAGAAATGTCTTAGATGAAACTGTATCCCCCAACCCCCTTATTATATATATATATATATTTTTTTTTACAGTGCAAGAATATGTACAGGAAACAGGAAACAATAAAAGTAAAAATTTATCTTGGGTGAAAGGAAATGGTGCAGTATCTGTCTCATATATCGTTGGACATCTGAACCGCGCCGTAAGGGAATGGATAAATTAGGAAATGAAAGAAAAAAAAGAAGAAAGAGGTGCCGTTCTGGAAGGCTCCGGAAAAATGTCGACCACCTGGGGATCTTTAACGTGCACTAACATCGCACAGCACACGGGCGCGTTAGCGTTTTTCCTCCATACAAACGCAGCCGCCGCGGTAGGGTTCAATCCCGGGAACTCCCGATCAGCAGCCCAGAGCGCTATCCACTGAGCCACCGTGCCGGGTCCTCCGGCGACGCCAGTAGACGAAACGCTGACGCGACGCCAAGAAACGCTGCCTTGTGGTTCGGACTCGAAACGCTCGGCCGGTCGAACAAAAGCCAAACGCTATTGGAAAGCTGCGCTGTACGGCACTAACCTACCGGAGCAGCAATGGATGATTCGAGAGGCAGTCACTATAGCGCATGCTTAATTATGGCATATATGCATGCTTATGCGTGTGGGCTCGATCAACGCAAGCGGACACCTCACCAGCGCCTCAATACAGCTTTTAAATGTCTGTTCTTATCTCGATGAGGGCGCTCGAGGTATAGGCGTCGCACGGTAATATGCTCAAGTCCGTTTCACTACATTTTCACACTACAAAGCTCTCGTAACTCCGCCAGAGCGACAATGCAACCGTCACCCAATAATCTTAGAGAGCACCATTAAAATCATGTACAGCAAGTTCAAAAGCAATGCTGACAAACTAGCACTCATCTGCTCCACCATAGTGGTATTCATCATAGTTAGGGTTCACGTTCACCCGCCGTGAGCACAAATGATCTTTCTTTTCAAGTGTTTGCTGACTTGGCGTGGTTTTTTCTGGACATACATAGCATTTCACACCACATTGACTGTAAAGAAATAAAGTCCAGCACACAGCTTGCAAAGTTTTATCATGGAGCCCTTTATATATCCGGCAAATGAAAAGCGCTTTTAACAGAAACGCGCTTTTTTCGATATCAGCCGAACACTTAGGTATCGCATTTTGGTGCGGCTGATCTGCAACAACCCGCAACAAGCTTTGTTTGAAGGACGACTCAGGCGGAGCTGTTCACCTGAGTTCCAAAAAATGAGGTTCCCGGTGCAGCCAGGGGGAAAGTATATGCATGGCGTCCTACAAAGTAGCTATACAATCATGCCTTCCTGAAGCCGTGAGCAGTACTACTGAACAACTAACGCTTAGAAATAACTAATAGAATAGGTGCAGACTTACCATATGTTGCCGTTGGAGCGCCATGGTGTTCGAAGTTCAAGAGGCAGTTGCTGAAGTGCTGCGAGGGTGCGCGCCATGTTTCTTGTGTTAAGTCCGGAAGTTTGCGCTGTAATGTTTCTTCTGAATTCATATCAAACAGCAAAAATGCAGGAAATCCGCAGACGAAGCGAAACTGCACTACACACTACACCACCTCGTCCTCCACAAAATAATGCCCACGCTTAGAACTCACGCTGACTTCTCGGCGTTACTATGCACCGAGAGCACCGGCTCCTTTGTCACGCCAGTCGTGAAATGTTGCAGCGCATGCGGCGAACACTCGTCCAACAGCTTAGCACAGAAACGCGTCGCTCGCGCGAAACAGTTGGAAGAGGACGCGTCTAAACGTCGGCATCGGCTTGCGAGGCTTGGACGCTACCAAGACGATTCTGCGAGGGGGGAATGTCGGGTTTCTAGGCGAACGCTCGTTGAACTGGTTAGCACAGAAACGCGTCCCCCGCGGGAAACAGATGGAAGAGGACGCGTCTACACATCGGCATCAGCTTGCAAGGCTTGAACGCTACCAAGACGATTCTCCGGGGGGGGGGGATGTCGCGTATCCAGGCGAACGCTCGTCGAACTGCTTGACACCGAAACGCGTCGCCCGCGAGAAAGTGTTGAAGAGGACGCGTCCTCACGTGGGCATTGGCTTGCGAGAAACATGGAGGCTACCAAGACAATTCTCTGAGGGGGGGGGGGGGGGTACATGTACTGAAACTCGTGGACAGCTTTCTGCGGCTTTGTGATGGAAGTTGGGAACGTGTGCCGCCAGGTAACAGGCCGGCGTCTGTGGCTCGCGAACGCGTGCAAAGAGCGAGCTCAAGGAAGGCGGCGTCTCGCGCTCCTAGCTTCCACTGCATATCTATAGAAAGCTGTATCTATGTATAAACAGTTAATGAGCGCAGGTGCACGTGTGCCTTCCTCGGTAAAAGACACGTACGCCACCGGGTTCTCACAGCCGGCAGTATATTGGTGGTGGTGGTGGCGTTAAATCTCTATTCGATGCACAGGAGCGCCTTTTAGAGGAGAGGGGAGAGTTTCACCACTCCCTTGCCTGGGTGGTAGTCCTCATACCGGGACACCATTAACGGTAGCCGCTGCCGGCACTATTTGAACCGTAGCACTCTGACTCGAGGTCCAAGCAGTTAGACATGGTTGCCTCCCATCCCTCTGTCGTTGGATAATTTACTCTCTCTGCGGTATTTGTCTGGTAGGCCCATACCTTATGATATGCATCTGCCTACATGACACAAAATCTGCAGTACCCAGAAAAAGTTTGTTATATGTGTTTTAGAATCGCGGGGCTTAGAAACGACCCCGTTTACAGCTTTCTGAGGGGGTCCTTCCTCGGTTCTACCCAGGCCATTGGCGTGCTCTGGGAACATCTGCCTACTGAGGCGCAGATATGCGGTAATGGCCACATATGTGGTAAGCGGATTCGGTACTGGATTCGCGACAGAGTCTGGGAAGTCATTGGAACTGCGGGGAGAGACGCTCGGGCGGCTGTGTGAGCAGCCTAGTTCCCTTCAATTGCCTGGTATCCGGGCGCCCATACCAATTGTTTTGTTCTCAGCATTCAGCTATATCGCGCGTTTGCAAAAATTTTGCTGGCAAGCAGCGCTATTCTGCCCCTTTTATAATTTCGACGGGCGTGTTGAGAATCAGCAATTATGTGCGCGGCGTCGGAGTGAATGGCTACCAGCGCTATCGCCACGGTGAAACTAGTGAAGTTGCGTTAGCAGAAGAAGAGGCAGCATATTCAAACTCTTTTAACTGTATTGTGCGAAGTCAGCACACGCTAAAGAGCTCCAGGTCGAAATTTCCGGAGCCCTTCTCGACGTCGTCCCTCATAGCCTGAGCCGCTGTGGTACATTGAACGCTCATTGAAAATCGAAAATTCATTTTTGTGGCAAGGAAATGGCACAGAATCTCTCTCACAAATCGGCGGACTGTGCCGTAGGGGAAGAGATCAAGGAGGGAGTCAAAGAAGAATGAGGCGCCAACAGAGGATGTTTAACGTGCACTGAAGTTAAAGGTCCTCAGCTGATAATAATAACATTAATTGGTTTTTTGGGGAAAGGAAATGGCGCAGTATCTGTCTTATATATCGTTGGACACCTGAACCGCGCCGTAAGGGAACGGATAAAGGAGGGAGTGAAAGAAGAAAGGAAGAGGTGCCATTGTGGAGGGCTCCGGCATAATTTCGACCTTCTGGGGATCTTTAATGTGCACTGACATTGCACAGCACACGGGCGCCTTAGCGTTTTGCCTCCCAAAAACGCAGCCGCCGCGGTCGGGTTCGAACCCTGGAATTCCGGATCACTAGACGAGCGTCCTAACCACTGAGCCACCGCGGCGAGGTCCTCAGCTGGCCGAAATTATTCCAGAGCCCTCCACTATGGCGCCTCTTTCTTCTTTCACTCCCTCCTTTATTCCTTCATCTACGGCGAATTTTAGGTGTCCGCTGG
This sequence comes from Amblyomma americanum, assembly GCF_052857255.1. Taxonomy (NCBI): domain Eukaryota; kingdom Metazoa; phylum Arthropoda; class Arachnida; order Ixodida; family Ixodidae; genus Amblyomma; species Amblyomma americanum. The sequence continues at coordinate 4,998,852 of NC_135497.1, read as the reverse complement.
TATGAGAGACAGATACTGCGCCATTTCCTTTCCCACAAAAAACCAATTATTATTATTATTTTTTTATGCGAAGCATAATAGGGACACTACTTAGCTCAACCATAGCCCAGCCTGGCGCGGCCGCGACAACCAAGGCTAACTCGTGCTCCTCCCGCTAGGGGCGCTGCAGCCGAGCCGAGCCGAGCAGGCTTGGGTGGAGAACGAGGGGGTGCTAGGGGAACTACAGAATGGGTTCCGGAAACAAAGGAGGTTGGAGGACAATCTATTTTCATTGACACAGTGTATAGAAATTGCGGAAAAAGAACATATGCCCTTATTGCTAGCATTTCTGGATATTAGGGGAGCCTATGACAACGTTACTCAGGAGCATTTGTGGGACATATTGGGCACATTGGATGTGGAAAATGGAGTAATTAATCTTTTAAAAGATATATATAGAGGTAACAGAGTGCTCATAAAATGGGAAAAAAATGTATCAGGGCCTGTAGAGATACAGCGGGGGCTTAGACAAGGATGTCCTCTGTCCCCTTTGTTGTTCATGTTGTACCTGCAAGGTTTGGAGGCCAAGCTAGAGGGGAGCGGACTAGGTTTCAACCTATCTTTTTTCAAGCAAGGGGAATTGATTAAACAGACATTACCGGGACTAATATATGCGGACGATATAGTGATAATGGCTGACAACAAGGAAGACCTGCAGAAGTTGTTAGACATATGCAGTACAGAGGGAGATAGATTAGGCTTCAAGTATAGTAAGGAAAAATCTGCAGTCATGACATTTAATGAAGAGGGCGGCGAGCATAGAATACAGGAGTTCGTGCTAAAGGTAGTGAATGAGTACAAGTATCTTGGGGTGTGGATAAATAACAGTGTTGAGTATCTGACAGAGCATGAAAAATATGTAATGAATAAAGCTAGTAGGAATGCAGCTGTCATGAAAAATAGGGCACTGTGGAATTACAATAGGTATGAGGTGGTAAGAGGGATCTGGAAAGGGGTGATGGTTCCTAGCCTGACCTTCGGGAATGCGGTCCTGTGTATGAGGCGAGATGTTCAAGCAAGGCTGGAAATTAGGCAACGGGGAGTAGGGAGGTTAGCTTTGGGAGCACATGGCAATACACCAAATCAGGGGGTACAGGGTGATATGGGATGGGCGTCTTTCGAGAGCAGAGAGGCTAGCAGTAAGATAGCATTTGAGGAACGATTGAGAAGGATGGAGGAAAAGCGGTGGGCTAGGAAAGTTTTCAGATACCTGTATATAAAGAATGTTGACACGAAATGGAGAAAGCGAACTAGAAAATTGACAAGCAAATATCTGGACAGCAGTAAGGGGGCAAATCAGCAATTATCGGTTAAGAAAAAGGTTAAAGGAACAGAGAGAGCTTTGTGGAAAACAGGGATGCTGACGAAATCGGCACTAGAAACATACCGGACCTTTAAACAGGAAATTGTCAAAGAAAATATCTATGATAATTGTAGGGGAAGTTCTTTGTTGTTTGAGGCCAGGACTGGAGTTTTGCGGACTAAGACGTATAGAGTCAGGTACCAGGAGATAGACACTTTGTGCATTGCGTGCGGAGAGGAGGAGGAAACGGCTGAACACTTGATACTTTTCTGTAAAGGGCTTCACCCTACAGTGGAAGGCAGCGGGGCTGACTTACCCAAGGCATTGGGGTTTAGGGATAGTGAAGGGAAAGTGGATTTTAAGAGGTTAGAAGTAACCAAGCGAAGGTTATCTGATTGGTGGCTAAAAGCAAGACAGCAGTAAAATTTCACAAGACATGGCTAGGTGGCTTGAGCCACCGCCCGATGTAAAGGGTTCAGCCGTATCCATCCATCCATCCATCCATGGTCTGACGTCACGAAAGCTGAGGAGAGACGGGGCTCAACTCGCGCAGTCGCCGCGCGGCCGCGACCACCAAAGCTAACTCCCGCTCCTCCCGCTAGGGGCGCTGCAGCCGAGCACGTGGTGTGACTTCACGCCAGCTGTGGAGAAACGGGGCTCAACTCACGCGGTCGCCGCGGGGCCGCGACCACCAAGGCTAAATCCCCCTCCTCCAGGAGACTGCTAAACAACGAAGAGACCAGCCTGACTTACGAGCAGGCGATACCGAATCCCTTTCACAAATCTATTATGCTTCGCATCCTACGCTTAACCTTAGCTAAGCCAGGCCATTTTTTACGGTATAGTGCAACAGTTCATTCAAGCACATGCAAGACAAGTTTGCGTGCCCTGCAAGCTATACAAGATCAGGCACTTCGCACATGCCTGGGTCTGCCTCGCAGCGCATCAACAGTTGCTACCATTGCAATCGCCCAGGACTACCCACTCTCGACGTAAATAACCCTTGACACCCTCCGGATCCACATACGGCATCTAACAAGGATTCTCCAGCACCACCTTGTGTCAGTGGCGAATCAAAGACCACACGCAGCGTTTTCAAAAGTTATAGCAGCCCACCAGTCGTCCATCCCATCGCAGTTCACCCCGGCAGCACGGCCTTGCTCTGCGCTGTGGTGTCTGCGGGAGCCATGCTTGCGCCTTACAATTCAGGGCATAACCAAAAAATCGAACGTATTGACACCGGCCATTAAACAGTTGACACTCTGCCTACTCCACGCCGCATATAGTGACCGCAATCATGTGTACACAGATGGTTCGGTCTCAGGTACAAGTCCGACCTACGCCGTGGTCATTCCTGCGAGACAGACCAGTATTCATCAGCAAACTTCGCATCGGACAACCTCCACCGAGTCAGAATTGGCCGAACTTCGTGCGGCTGTGCAGTACATCGGTGCACAAACACCCCACAAATGGGCTGTGTTCTGTGAATCAAAAGCAGCCTTACAGTGTCTTAATTCTGCTTTACGCCATGGTGATCACGATCAACTTGTGGCTGAATTAAGACATCTCCACCACCAGGCGCAGGAAGAGGGTCATGATATCGTCTTCTAGTGGACATCGGGACACTCTGAGATTGTTGGAAACGACGCATCTGACGCTGCAGCTCTAGCGGCTCACGGCAGTGCCAACATTGTCCAGATACCGTTGACAAAAGCCGACGCAGCAAGACATCTGCGAATGCTTGGCCCTCTCTGAGTGATCTCGACAACTAGGCGAAAATTGGTTGCCGCGCCAGTGGCGAAGAAAAAGACATGCAAAGCAAACGAAATGACGTGTGACGACTAACCAGTATATGCAAGCGAACTAAAAGTTTGATGCAGTATAAGAGCGCAGCGTGGATATTAGCGGCAAAGCCGCTTTTTTATTTTTTATGATTCCAGATTTTATATACTTAAACTTCGCCCTTTACAGCTTTGAGCGTTCGATAAGAAGGCATTCACTATTGGCTCAAGGGTTTGAATGCATCAGCTCTAGAGCAGTCTGTGGCCGTTGTTTTGCATGTCTGATTAATTGAATCTCGGACACACACATGTACCGAGGAAGAGCACGTCGATTCTTTCAGTTATCAAATTGAAAAGGCCCTGCGGCTGGATCGTCGCCTGCTTTGATACATACGTCGTGAGATCCTTACATTTTCTTGAAGGTACACTTCTTGACTGTGATTTGACAGAATTGTCCGCGAGTGAAACTTGCGAATATGTTGCTTTTCGCACCGTGCATTTAGACCAGCGCAGGTAAAGTGCTCAAAAGGTGGAAACAAAGAATCTTTCCCTCTCTCCCCGCTGATGTATCCAGTTTTACTTGGATTCGCGAATGGGAAGCGTTACCCACAGCTGACCGCCTTGCGGCGTGGGGCGTGGCGCCCTCCGCCTCATGTCCGCAATGCAGTCGAACTGAAACTATGAACCATGCCGTTTTTGAATGCCCAGTCACGCGCACTTTCTGGCGCTTGGTAGCGCGCGTGTTCCAGGTGCACATGCAGTGGCAGAGTCGCAATCGCGATTTCTTTGTTGAATTAATAATGTGTGTGGGTGCTTATGTACTCAGGAAAAGGAGGGGGCTTGCTGTCTTGCTTGGACGCCCGCACTAAGTAATGTTCTCTTTACTGTACCCCCTTAGAACTTTGATGCTGAAACACTTGAATGAAGAACTCGTCATGTTGGGTGAGGAGGCCTTCCCCCTCCGCTGGTTAGCAAGGTTCGTTGTTGTTAGCGATAGAGGTGTGTTCACGCCCATCCTTCCGTATTAGAAAGTTTGGTGAGTGTAGCTCGCTTTTTCCTTCCTTGTATTCCACTTGAGGGCATAATGAAGCTGCTTTAAGCCAACTCGTGTAGAAACCATGAATTGTTCACTGAAATGCTATTTGGATATATGTGATACCTGTACAATGATGGCTCATTGTGATGTCCTTAGAAACCAGACCACTTGTGTAAAGAGTCCTTAGCGCTGTAGATATTTTCGGAAAAATAAAACTCTCTTAAAAGGAATAACTGTGCCCACGCTGCTTCTTGCAGCTGCAGTTGTTTCCCATGAAACAGAATAAGACGAAATGAGGCCATTTGGTCGGTTTCCACATTCCCGACAGGGATGACCTGTTTTGTGCGGCCTTCTATTAAGGCAACCTAGATTTCAGCAGCTACCGCGAACCGCGGTGACCCTGAGTGAGGGCACTCACGGGGCGTCCGCGTGGCACGAAGGAAATGAAATTAATTAAAAAAATTTTCGCACCAATCCACGCTGTGAAGGTGGTTGGACAGCAAAGCTAGGCTGTTTTCATTCACTTTTCAGCCTTGGGTTTTTTGCTTACGACCATCACACGAAAACGCAACCATAATATTTACCGGAAAACACACGCTGGGAGAAGGCACTTGCTTCGCATGGTTTGCAAGAGCCATTATCGTACATTATGCGGTCTGTACTTCACACGAGAGCTTCGAATGACGTCCACCCCTTCCGAAGCAGCTCTCAACATGTTTACCGGAACGCGTAGTTGTAATTGTCAGCGCCGCTCGTCGTAAATATTCGTTCCCTTACGGCACAGTTTGGGTGCCCACTGAGATATGTGCGTAAGGCGTGACTTCCTTTCCTTAAAACCAATTTTCATTACATTTTCCTTGACTTACGGCGCTGTTTGGGTGTTCGCCAAGATGTGTGTGACAGGCGTCATTTCCTTTCCTTAAATTTTCCCACGTGCCTGGCGTCGCGCCGAAAGGACGATTGTGTTCCGTGGACCTCTTGACTACGCTGCAAAGCGCAGTCGCCTCCCGCTCTTAAAGACGGAGCTGTACTTTTTATGTTTTTTGAGCTGTTCTTAGTTAGTCTATTTTAATTTATTTGCATTTTATTTTATTTATTGCTATTTTTTTATCTTTTTTCATTTTTCTACATTACGACTTCTTTATTATTCGTCTTTAAAAGCGGGACGCCACAGCGTGTTGCCGCATTGCCAAGGAGTCTACGGAACGCAATCGTCTGTTCGGCGCGGCGTCTGGCCCGTTGGACAATTGTATAATTAAGAGCCTAATCAGCTTGTATTTTCTATTTTTTGCGTTGCTTGCTTTTGTTTAGTGTGTTATCACTTTATTCACTCCCCTCTGTAATGCCAAACGGCCCTGAGCGTATTAATAAATGAAATGAAATGAAATGAAAAAATTTAAGGAAAGGAAATACGCGCCGCGGTGGCTCGTTATAGATCCCCAGGTGGTCGAAATTATTCCGGAGTCTTCCACTACGGCACCTCTTTCTTCATTTCTTCTCTTAGTCGCTCCATTATCCCTTCCATTACTGCCTGGTTCGGGTGTTCGCCGAGATGTGAGACAGATAACGCGCTCTTTCCTTTCTTCAAAAACCATTTTTCAAGGAAAGGAAATGACGCTGTCGAACATATCTTGGTGGACACCCAAATCGCGCCGTAAGGCAGGAGGAGGAATAAACTTTTTTACGCTTTTCTGTCGCTGTTAGCCCACTTTCGCCCCAGGTGGCCTCCATGAAGGGGCGACCTCGAGGATCCAATCTGCGATGTTGGCTTGTCCTTGTTTGTCCTCACTGCGTATGATCCTTTCCCAGCTGTCAGCTGAGGGATATGGCAGGAGCTTTTTGGGGGGTCGATTTCCCTCACATCCAAAGAGAACATGGTCACCATCTGCGGTAAAGTTTTTGTCACAAATTTGGCAAATATGATTAACTTTACACCGCCGCCGCGGTGGCTTAGTGGTTAGGGCGCTCGACTACTGATCCGGAGTTTCCGGGCTCGAACCCTACCGCGGCGGCTGCGTTTTTATGGAGGAAGAACGCTAAGGCGCATATGTGCGGTGCGATTTCACTGCACGTTAAAGATCCCCAGGTGGTCGAAATTATTCCGGGGCCCTCCACTACGGCACCTCTCTCTTCCTTTCTTATTTCACTCCCTCCTTTATCCCTTCCCTTACCGCGCGGTTCAGGTGTCCAACGATATATGAGACAGATACTGCGCCATTTCCTTTTCCTAAAAACCAATTCTTATTAATATTAACTTTACCTTTTCTTATTAAGACAAATCGATATGGGCACATAAGACTTTTGTCTGAGCTCCTCGGAGAGTCGTAGCTGGTGCCCTGGTAAGCTCTTGGTGTGGGCACACATAATACCGTGATCAATATCAACTGCTTTGCACAAGATGTGACATTTGGTGGTGGTGGGAACTTTTATTGCCAACGATGTACTGGTGGAGTGAAGCCCTCTTCATGGCACTTGAATGTTTCCTCACTGTGAGGAGGCACCCCTACCAAACGAAGGACAGCCCTTGGAAAGCAGTCCTTCTGAGATCGCTGGTGATGATCCGGCGCTGGTCTTGGGGAGAAGTTTCGGTCATAAAAGTCTCCCAGTAAGCCTACACTACGGTCGGTGATGGGGGATGAGGGAAGGTGGAGCAGGGTGTGTAGAAAGTCTCCTGGTTTTCCGAAAAGTTTGGATGAGAGGACAATTGGTCTGGGTAACGGGCATGTAGTAGTGTGGGGTATGGAGAAATCCGAATTTACAGCCCTCGCCATTGTGCGGCCTGCGATAGGGTGAGGAATGAGGCTGGGGGTGCGTACTCACGTCGTTGTTCCCGGTAGTACGACTGAATATCACGAAAGGACAGCAGTGGCTCCTCGGCCTGAAGAAAGGGCTAGACTCCCTCCCGGAATGTGAGACCTCGAGCTAAGGAATGATCCTCCTCGTTGCCAGGGAGGCCGGCATATGCTGGGGTCCAGATGAGGGTAATAGGTCGCCGGGGCTGCCAGAAGCGTAGTAAACGAGCAGCGGTGCTGGATATGTAGCCATTGGCATATTTGATAATGGTAGATTTAGTCAGAGATAATTTTTGTGGCAGATGTAGATATAGAGCAAGCGCGATGGCTGCCTCTTCTGCCTGCGTGATAGAATTGGTGATGATTGAGCTGGAGGTCAGAAGTTTTGCTCGATTGTCGGCTACCGCCAGCTCCATGCGGGAGCCTGACGTGTACTCCGCTGCGTCCACGTAGACCACCTCATGGTCATCGCCATACTGTTTGTGGAGGGCCCTAAGCCCGTCCTACTCTACGGTCCCTGTCCCGCTCAGGTGCATGCTCTTGGGTACGGGGGTACGTTGAGGTTAGAGCGGAGGATAGGAAAAAGGAAGACCCCTTCGGTAGCGTGTGTAGATGGGGTGAGGTTTAATTGGGGTAATAAAGTTCAGTTCGTGAAACAGTGCAAGCACAATAGGGCTAGAAAGTTAGCTGTCGATGCAAACAACAAAGCACACTGAATGTTCGGTTACGTGAAGTGCTTTGACATTGAGCATTGATAACATAAAGCGGGAAGCTCATTTGGTTCAGATTGGACGCGTTCAAAGCTATATTGAGTGCAATAGCACGTTCCTCCACCTATTTTTATGTCATTAATATGTACTGTGGCTCTCTGCCAAGCGATAATCTGTTGTCACGTCTAATGCGTTGCAGTCCATGTTGAGCGTGATCAATGGCGCCCAAACAATATCTTAGTCATTTTTCTGCTTTCATAAAGCCTAAGGGTTGTTTTGCTCACTGTAATATCTACATAAATATAAGAGCGCACGCAGAACTCCGAGCATTAGATTCGTAAAGAACATTTATTCCCTACCCCCTCCCCTCCAAAAAAAGAACACTCGTATGAAAAGTCGCGGCTTTTTGCAATATTTTCACATAATATACAACCCAAAATCTTCACTATACAACAAAGACAGCAACTGAGAACGAATGCCATCGGTAAAATCTTGTACCCCACGCATGCGAACCCGCGCCCGGCCGCAGAGGCGCTTAGAAAAAAATTGCTGTTGGTTTAACCCTGGTTAACCCTGGTCGGAAGCGAAAGGAGTCATCTCCCTGGCTAAGTTTGTTGTCGAACTTCTGGCGGTTTCCACACACACACACACACACACACACACACACACACACACACACACACACACACACACACACACACACACACACACACACACACACACACACACACACACACACACACACACACACACACACACACACACACACACACACACACACACACACACACACACACACACACACACACACACACACACACACACACACACATATATATATAAATATAAATATATATATATATATATATATCCATACTGACACACACATTAGTAGGCATTTTTGTTTATTAGTTAAACACCTTGCTTTCTTCGAATCATTAAAGGCGGTGTCACAAGAGAGCCTATATTTAATAATGCTTCGGTGCTAATTACAACTGTCTTATTGCTCGTTGTATACGGAGATATGGAACCAAATCCACTTCCAAACGACCTGCGAACCCTGCAGGGGGAGTTTGAAGGATGCTTCACTCCCGCCACCGGTTGGCCTGGTATTGCACTACCTCCGGGATCGGTCTTGTCTTTAGCGCGTCTGTACTATCCTGTCTTTCTATCCCATCTTTTAATTCTCCTACTATCTGCACGTGGTTGCGATTGTGGCTCGGCTTGCCAGTGAGCAGGCCTGTGCACTTTCCTTTTCTTTCTTCCTGGCAACAACTGACTGACTGAATATCAGCAAGTCAATTTGATAAGTTTTTTGGGGGAAAGGAAATGGCGCAATGTGACACAGCCGTCATTTCCTTTTCGTAAAAGCAACTTTATTTGAATTTCCTTCCGGTGGAGCTTGTATAGGGCGCTCGACTACTGATCCGGAGTTCCCGGGTTCGAACCCGACAGCGGCGGCTGCGTTTTTACAGAGGAAAAACGTTAAGGAGCCCGTGTGCTGTGCGATGTCAGTTTACGTTAAAGATCCCCAGGTGGTCGAAATTATTCCGGAATCCTCTCACTACGGCACCTCTCTTCCTTTCTTCTTTCACTCCCTCCTTTATCCCTTACCTTACGGCGCGGTTCAGGTGTCCAACGATAAATGAGACAGATACTGCGCCATTTCCTTTCCTCAAGAACCAATTATTATTATTATTATTATTATTATTAATATTATTATTATTATTATTCCTTCCCTTACGGTGCGATTCGGGTGTCCACCGATATCTGTGAGATAGGCGTAATTTTCTTTTTTATTCATTTTGGTGGAAAGGAAATGTCGCAGTATCTGTCTCATATATCGTTGGACACCTCAACCGCGCCGTAAGGGAAGGGATAAACGAGGAGTGAAATAAGAAAGAAAGAGAGAGGTGCCGTAGTGGAGGGCTCCGGAATAATTTCGACCACCTGGGGATCTTTAATGTGTACTGACATCGCACAGCACGCGGGCGCCTTTGCGTTTTGCCTCCATATTTGTCCAAATTGCCCAAATTGCCCAAATTTCCAGGGGAGTGCAGCAACCCCTTCTTGCCCCCCCCCCCCAATCCGGACACCCATGGCGCTTTATGCGCCATACACGCGCTTTCTTTGCGCCCGCCAGCCGCTTCCGGTGGGAGCGCGGTTTCTTCCGTGATTGCGGCGGAAAGTGACAGGCTGCATTGACCCAAGCAGCACAGGTCATCGGCGCAATGTTGCAACAGGATGGTCCCATCCTGGTCCTTTGTAGGGCCAGCTTTCCCAATACAGTTCCAATGTTGGGCCAATTACTTTTGCTGCTTGGGGAGAGTACGGGCGTTTGCGAGTCATGCTTTCTGTGAACTCGGGGCAAGATCCACCCTTGTCCCGTTCCTTACTTTTTCGCCGGACTTCTTCTATTCCGCGCTTTACAACTCCTCCTTCTGTTTATGACGCGCTGGGAGCTTTACTTTCCGATAACTCCGCTCCCATCTGAGGGGCCATACCTCTGTAATTGCATCGTCCGCTATGGCTACCTTATCCGAAGTTCGAGAGGTTTGCTCAGTCGGCGAATGCGGGGCATCTTCCACCGTTACAGCAGCAGTTACATCGGCCAAGTACGAACTACCTTCCTCGGTGCCGCACTGACCAGGTGGTTGGCACGTGGTCGGTCACGTGGTTCGTCACGCGGTTAGTCACGTGGTGTTGTTTCCAGAGGATGCGCAGACCGGCTGACAGCTGTGCGCCGTGTGACGTCACTGCTCCTCGCGCATGCGCAGCACGACTGTCCAGGGGCAACACAAAACTGCTCAACCTCGGCCAGTGTAGCCTACGCTACAATATCGCAGCTTTTACTGTTTCGCAGAGCGGTGAACGTGGGATAAATTTCTTCGGCGCTAGTTGGATGTAGAAAAGCACTCTCGACCTCGATGTGCGATCGACGCGTCGTAGATACACGTTTCGTCAGCGCGACGGTGCAAAAATGCACGTCATTTCTCTTGCGCCCGACGCCTTTCGACGCGTCCTTGACAGGGGTCGCCTTACCATCGGCTGGTCTTCGGCTTCCGTTGCCGAAGACCTTCATGTCCCCATGTGCACGTTCTGTGCCTGCTACGGGCCCTCCCGCAGGGAGTGTCGCCAGTCCGCCCACCCGGACCGGGCGGTGTGTACAAAGTGTGCACAGCAACACACCGCGGAGACCTGCTCGGTCCGGGCTGGGGACGACGCGGTCGTGTGCGCTGAGAGTCGCAGGGCTGGCCGCGTGGCTCCGCCGCATCCTGCGGGTGCGGCCTCCTGTCCCATCTCGCAGGAGCGCGTGGCCAGGTTACGAGCGAGGACCGATTATGGCGCGCTTTGATGTTGTTGTTAGCCTATCAAAAAATGGCACATACCCACACTGGGGGATCGGCCAAGAATCGGGTGGCTATTCAACTGAACTCAGTTAACAAAAAGGAAAAGCACGTGGGAGCATAACACCGGTGAATTTTTCGTCAAGAACAGAAAAGGGATGAGTGTTTTGATTTTAAAATTTTAAGAATAATAATAAAGAGAGTGATTAAATAATAATGATTTAGTCAAAATGTAATAATTGATAGAAAAGAAAAGGTTGAAACACTTAGCAAGGCAGTCGGTTAGATTCTATCAGGAAATTTTGAACAGCGGTGCAAACAGATCTGTGGCTGAACCCAAATGTGGTGGCGCCAAATGATAGCAAGAGCGGGCTGCTCAAACTAAGGCCAAGATGCTGCAAGGGCTCCTCCAGCAACCTTTTTCTCAGTGAGTTGAATCGGCGACAATACAGCCAAAAATGTTCAATGGATTCTGGCTCACGGCAAAATGCACAAAGGGGAGAGAGCGCCAAACCCGACTTGTGTAAATAGAAATTTAGAGGGGGGATGCGGCAGCGTAGCCTCGTCAGTGATACTTCAAGCTGCCGAGAGCAACAAATTTTCCTGTTCCAATAATATTTAAGGTGCTCATAATCCGCCGATGTTAAAAGTGATGTGTTCTGCGTGCTTAAAAACGCACGTCGCCGAAATCTAGATGCGTTAATGTAGGCTGTAGCCGGGATGATTGGCAACACGGGGCCGCTGAGGGAAGCCTTTGCGAGATTATCAGCAATCTCATTTACTGTCACACTGCTGTGGCCGGGAACCCATACTAAATGAACAAGGCTCAAATGCGGAGGAAGTAGGGATAAGAAAGTTGATAAAATGGGACCGTCAACCTGTGCAGCGAGTGACGAACACAAAGATAAAGAATCAGTAATTACTGCAACTGCTGTAATAGAGGGGTCTAGCTTGCGTAGAGCAAGTACAACTGCTAGAAACTCTGCTTGAAAAATAGGGGTGAAATCTGGAAGGCGCAGAGAAAAGGACCAGTATAAATGGGAGCAAAATATTCCCACACCTGCTTTTTCATTGCATTGCGATGCATCAGTGGCTATTGCTATATCGGTTGGTAGGGTCCTCAGATGATCTTCTAGAAGGCCATTTAGAATACTCGGTGGCAAAAGTTTTGCATTTTTTGGGAATATGTCGTCGAAAACAATGTGGATAGTGGGCCCATTCCGAAGCGCAGGAAGGATATCATAAATGTTTACATCTAAAGGCTGAAGTAATCTTTGCACAAACACTACCTGAGGGGAATTGAAACGAGACCAGGGGACACCAAAAAAGGAGGTCGGCTGAGAACAAAAAATGCTTTGGGAACGGTGGAAATGGGATTCATAGATCCTGAGGTAAGTTTGCACAGTTAAAAATTGAAGGCGTGATAAGAGAGACGGAATGCGGGCTTCAAGGTACAGCACATTGATAGCCACACATTTTGGAAGGCCGAGGCACATGCGAAGTGCTTCCCTCTCTAAAAGGACGAGAGGGCGAAGTTTATATGTAGCCGAGCCTGAAAACAACACTGATCCAAATTCTAAAATTGGCCTGACATACATTATGTAGATCATTAATAGCGCATCTCTGCGCATGCCGTACCGGTGATGACATAATCTCCGTAACATGCCCACGGCACGAGCCCCTTTCGCCGCGACATGGTCAATGTGAGGTCGCCAGGTGAGTTTGTTGTCATAAATGACCCCTAGGTATTTTAGGGATTGAACCTGCGGTATTATTTTTAACTGGCAAGTGAGAGAGACCACTACAGGAGTGAATAGAGGGAAAACAAGAGTAGCGCACTTGCCAACATTTAACTTCAGGTGTAATCCGCTCAACCAGTGCTCAAGTGTATTCAAATATGACTGCAACAGACCATACAGAGAATGTATATCCGGCGCAGCAGCAAAAAACGCAATGTCGTCCGCATAGACGTAAGTGCGTACATGGCGGTGGAGAGGAATTGAGCTTAACAGAATATTAAAGAGCACAGGAGAAAGAACAGCTCCTTGCGGTACACCTCGCGTTTGTCTATACCTCTCTGAATGAACACCATTATGGATGCAAAAGAATTTCCTGTTATGAAGAAATGCAGATATCCATGCCACTATATAATCTGGAAATTGAAGAGACTGTAGCCTATGTATCAGGATGGAGTGTTCTACACTGTCGTAAGCTTTGGCGACATCTAACGTAACCAAAGCCGCGACCAGGCGTTGACGACGAGCAAGGAGAATTCTGCTCTCAAGATCAGCATGTACATTCCATATCGAACACCGTGGCCGGAAACCGAGTTGGCACGGGCTGAGTATACTTTTGCGGTCCACAATGGCTGACACCCGAATTAGTAACAACCTTTCTATCAACTTTACCACTTTTGATGTTAAAGAAATTGGCCTAATATTATCCAATTCATAGCCTCCACCCTGATTTTTAAGTAAAGGAATCACCTTGGACAGCTTCCACTCAGAAGGTATCCAAGCGTGTTTGAGAGAGTAGTTTATTAGGTGCAATAAGGAGTTGGGAGACTCTTCAAATAGAATCTTGAGCATCTTTGTGGTAACACCATCAGGGCCAGGAGCAGCAGCTGGCAATCTCTGGACAACTTGTGAAAGCTCTGATAGATTTACTTGTGAGGCATTATCATTTGGTACGACTGGTGCAAACAACAATGGTCGCATAGGTAGTAAAGACGAGAAACGCTTTTGCAGGCCTGTGGCTATTAATTCAACCGCCTGGATAGCTTCTACAGGTGACATAACTAATGACTGAACACTATGAGAGGACATGAGCTGTTTCCTAGACCGTAGAAAACCGAATAGTGCACGTCGGTTTCCCGCCTTTGAAAGATAATCGAAGTGTTCTGAGTCATATTTTTCCTTTGCGCGAGAAACTGTGCGTTTAAAGGTGGCTGCAATAAATTTATAATCACTCCAGTTATTCGGACATTGGTTATGAAGAAGCTTTTTCCATGCTGCCTTCCTCCGCCTGTAATCTCTTGTACAGTCCGCATTCCACCAGTTAGAAGAATTCCCCTTTATTGGCCTCACCAGGAACTCCGACTTTTTACGGCTTTCCTCAATAGCCAGACATATGCTTGCTGACTGGTGGACCTCGGCGATGTTAGACACTGGAGCAAGGGCAGAGCGCAACGCCGTCTGAAATCTGTCATAATTTACATGTGACCGCAACTGAGAAGACACCAGAGTAACACGACATATGATATCAAAATGAATAGGTATATGATCACTTGAAGTGCCGCTATCAACTGTCGACCAATTCGTTACGCCAATTCCAGGACTAATGAACGTGAGATCTAAAACAGATTGAGTGTGTGAGCGAAGATAAGTGGCCGATCCTGAATTTAAGCACATCAGGTTGTGATCAGAAACCCAGTCCCAAAGGCGCTTGCCGCACGAATTAGTCCTAAAACCCCAAGACACATGGTGAGAATTGAAGTCCCCAGCCACGAGAACTGGGTTTTTACAGTTTACGAGTAAAAAATCCAGAGGTCTAACATCCTGAACTCCATTGGGGAAATAACAATTTGCTATTGAAAATGGAGAGCACCCAGGAAGGACAAAGTCTATTGCCAAAATCTCACAGTCAGGAGACATTTGTTGAAAAGATACCACAGCCCTGTGGCAAAATTTTGAAGAGACTAAAGTTAGTAAACCCCCGCCTCTTGACTGGCGGTCTAGGCGAAATGACCGGTAATTTTTGATATGAAAATGTTTGTCGGCTGAAAGCCACGTTTCTTGCAGAATAATGACATCCGGATTAAGCTGAGTAGAAAGGCAGTGTAAATCTGTGGAAGCGGAAAGAATAGAGCGACAGTTCCACTGCAGAACTCGCAACGACGCTATGGTTGCGGAAGTCTAGCAGCAGCAACTGCCTGCTCCAAAATGGTATCCTTGGGTTTAGTGCCAAGCTGCTTCTTCTTTGACTTGGGCTGGGTGCCCTGAGAAGACAACGAATGAGACATGGGGGACCCACTGCGCTTAAGAAGCCGCGCATCAGGCTCCACCATCTCGGAATCATACATTATATCAACATCCCTCGAAGTACCCGAGGTAGGTACAGCGGAAGTGACAGAAGTTTGTTCCTGGGGTTGTGATGCTACTGGAATTTGAGACCGGATAAGAGAAGAGGGAATTGTTGTCGAAAGAGGTGCCAAACTAGCCTGCACGGCATGTGTAATCTGAGCCGCTAGAACATTTGTAAAGCACTCCGACACACTTGCGACAATCTTTTCTACCATTTTAGACATCGAAGCCTCCACAGCAGCCGCAATTGCCTGGGACAGCGTTGAGTCTAGCATGACACCTTGCCGAGCGGTCACACCGGCATAACCGCGTGCACGTTCTTTGACCTCTGAAATAGCGTCACGGCGCGAACAGCGTTTCCTGTCAATTATTTCCAGAATTTGAATTTCCTGAGCTCGAGAGGGACAATTTGAGTAGTTTGCAGAGTGCGCACCACCGCAAAGGCAACACTTCTCATTCTTCTCAGTGCAGGTGCTTGTTGTATGACCATCCCCACAGATGCAACACCTCAAGTTGGATTTGCAACCGCCAGCGCTATGTCCATAACGCCAGCAGTTGTTACACTGCAGAGGCCTTGATGATAATGGGTCGACCCGAAAAATTAGAGGCCATGCCTTGATTTCAGAGGGGCAGGAAGTGCCGGCAAAGGTAGCAATCACTGATTCAGTGGGCATCCGAACGTTGTTTACATCCCGGCTACAGCGGTGCACAGCAACAACACCTGCAGCCGACAGAAGCTCAAGAGTCTCTGCCGGAGATAGGGAAGAGTCTACACCTCGTACAATACCCTTCGTGCATGCCAGATGAGAAGGGATGAAAGAACTTACCCGAAGGGAGGCAAAGGATGAGGAGTTTAGTAAATCTCTTACACAGGCAAGGTCTGCCGATCTGCACAGAATCCCACCGCGTCCAAACTGGCAAACCTCTGAGATGGACTCATAATGAGAAGTCGTCGACTGGAGAGCAGCCCGAACAGCACCTGGGTTGTTCATCCTGATAGCACCACCATCCTTAGGCACCAGCGCGACAGGGATACCGCCGACACCACTGCGCAAAAAAGCTTCCAACGGTAGGAGATCAGTTGACAGAGAAGCCGACCAGAGGGAACTCCCCTGGCCGGGAGACTGGGTGGACATAGTCCGGGCTTACTGCCTTACCGCGCAAAGACGCAGAGAAAAAATGCCACAATCAGCCACCCGAAACTTAGCCGATCGTTCCCAGCAGAGCAGAGCCGTCGGGGCAGCGATCAACAGGACGGCGCAAGGGTTAGATCGAACGTCGCCGACGAACGTCAGGATCTCAGGGTCAGTGCTTCGGAGCCGCGTGCCAGCGTGCTCCGACTCCTGCGACTCCTGCGACGAGTGGGTGGGCAGCAGCGTTTCTTCCTTTTCTTTCGCGAAGCGGTTGGCGTCTCCTCTCGGGCCTTTTTCTTTCTTTCCTTATTCTTTTGTTTTTGTTAACGGAGGCTTTTCTTTTTTACGCTTTTATTTTCTTTGGCAATGTTGTGCGCCGCTCTCATTCTGAGAGCTCGCGCCGGTCACTTTTCTTTCTTTTCAATTTTCTGTGTTTTTGCTTTTCGCCTCTGTCGTTTTTTGTCTTTTTATACTTCAGCGCTGTTTGCCTGCCCGCTCTCGTCTCGCCGCGCGTTCGATGGTTCTTCGCGTCTGTCGCGCGGGTCGGCCCTCGCGGGATTTTTGTGGCGTTTCTTCCCCCTCACTCTTTCGTGCGTGCCTGCAATGTTCAACACCCGTTTTGTATTTTATGTTTTCCTTCACATTTCTTCGTTTTTTTTCGTCATGAGTTTTAATGTTCCTTTTTCTTTCATTCAGGCGAACTTGGATCATTGCAGGCGCGCCACGGGAGTTTTAGTTTCGCGGGTCGAGGAGGGCAGTCTCGACTTTGCCGTCATTTCCGACCCCTACGTGCGTGATGACGTCATTCCGTCCATTCCGCAGGAGTGGGCTCTGTTTGCTCACTCCTCCGCCCCCCCCCCCCCCCCCCATGCGCCGTCCTCGCCCGACAGCCGCGGGTTGACATGTTTCCCGTTTTGGTGTCACAGTGCGTGGTTGCCGTTCGGTGCGCGCACCGTTCGGCCTCGTTCCTGTTAGTCAGTGTTTACGCTCCGCCGCACTCTACGATGACTCCGGTCTTCGGAGAGATTTCTGCGGTGCTGGATGTTGCCGCTCACATTGAGGAAGTTGTTGCCGGAGATTTCAACGCGAAGCACGAGGTTTGTGGTCCCGACCTCTGTGATGCGCGTGGGGACGACCTTTCGCGCTTCGCGTCGGGGCGGACCTCCTCGTGCTCAATGATCCCTCCTCGCCTCCCACGTACTCCAACAAATACACCGTTAGTTGGATTGACGTAACCCTGGCCAGCCCGGTTCTTGCGCTGGCGGGCTTTCGCTGGTCGATGGCCGACACCGAGTCGCTGTCAGAACATCGACATATTGAGGTTCGCTTTGGCGCTGGGGACGGGCCTCGCGAGAGGGTCCTCACCTTTCGTGGGGCGGCCCGCGTCATTGCCGCGATTAGTCGACACCATTTCTTTCCGCGGTCGTTGGTGGCGACCTCGGCTCGGGTAACGCGCTCAATCTCGTCGTCGAGCGCTTTCACGATGTTTTGACCGCGAACGCCGCCGTTATTCGTCCGCCCGCAGGATGGCTCCTTTGCGTCGGGAGCACGCGTCGTGGTGGACGGATGACCTGGCCCTCGAGCGCAAGCGCGTGCGTGCGCTGGGGAGGCGTTTCCAGCACGCGCGCGACGCTTCGCTGCGTTCCACTTACAGAACTGCCTTTAGCGGAGCCCTGGTCCGGTTCAGGAACCGTGTCGCGGCTGCGCGGGAGGCGGCCGCGCGCGAGCTTGCCCGCGAGGCCGCTCTTCAAAATTTTACGGGCGGCCGTTCAGGAGGGCGTTCGGTCGTCTGCGGGGACCCCCTCTGCTCCCTCCGGTCTTGCGACCGGACGGAGAGATGACGCATTCCGTTCTGGCGACGGCCGCGGTCCTCCTGGACGCGCAGGTCCCGAATGACAACATGGAGTCGGACGCGCCCGAGCACGTGGCATTGCGCGCTGTGGCGGCCCGTCCTTTTTTTGGGAGGTCCCGAGGACGTTCCTTTTACGTTTGGTGAGGTTGAGTTGGCGGTCTCCCGCACCAGACTGGGGACGGTCTCGGGTCTTGACGGGATCAGTCCTCGCATGCTGCGTGCGCTTTGGGCGGCTTGGTCCGACCTATTCATGTTTGTATCCAACACCGCGCTCCGCCTTGGCCACTTCCCCCAATCTGGCGGCGAGGAAGAATTATCTTCCTCTTGAAGCCCGGTCGGCCGCCCGAGGCCCCTGCGTCGTAACGGCCGGTAGTCATAAATTCGGTCGTCGGAAAGGTTCTGGAGCGGCTCCTGTACGATCGCCTATATCATTTCCTGTCCCGTTGGCGACTGCACCACGAGGCTCAATTCGGTTTCACAGGGGGGCGGGGGCTGTTCAGGCCCTTTACGCTCTAGTTTCGAAATTGCGGCAGCTGCGGGACGCAGGCCTGCACGTACTACTTATTTCCATAGATTTCCAGGGGGCATTTGACAGTGTGTGGCATCCCCTGGTTCTGAGTTCGCTTGGCGACTGGGGGTGCCCGAGGAACCTCTGCGCGTTGCTCCGGTCGCTCCTTTCTGACCGAGAGGTGCTTTTCCGCTGCTTTGCGGGAGACGCGGTCGCGCGTCCCACCTTGGGCAGCCCGCAGGGATCCCCGCTGTCTCCCCTGCTGTGGAACGGGGTAGTGCGTGGCCTTTTGGCGGTGGGCATGCCGGAGGGTATGTCGCTCCAGGCGTACGCCGACGACATCGACGTTCTGGTTCCTGGAGCCGGGAGGAAGGAGCTTGAGCGCTTGGCGGACGAGGAGCTCGGCCGAGTCGCTGCGTGGGCGAGAGGGGCGAGGATCACCATCTCCCGCGACAAGACGGTGTGCGTGCTCATTTCTCCTCCTCGGAGGGGAATGGGTCGCACTATGCCTGCCGTTCACATTGACGGTGCACGCCTATCTTTGAGGTCTGCCGTCATGGTGCTCGGCGTCGTCTTCGATCGCGGCCTCTCATTCATTCCCCACGCTGAGAGGCTCAAGGAACGTGCCGAGACACTGTCTGCCCGCTTGGAGACTTTCTTCCGCATAAGCGGCACGCCGGCGCCTGCTCGTCTGAGGGCGCTTTACCGCCAGGTCGTGCTGCCGACGCTCGCCTATGCGTAGCCCGTTTGCTGGACTGAGTGTCTCCATTCCGGCCTCTGCTCTCGCCTCGTGTCTGTGCAGCGGTCCCCGCTTCTGGTGTTGGCGGGGCCTTTTCCACGACGAGCACGCGGGCGTTGCAGATCCTTCTGCACGACCCACCCTTGACGATAGACCTTGACAGGTTAAACGCGGAGTTTGACCTTTTCTCCCGTCGGCAGGACGTAGCTTTCGGGATGAGTTCCTTTCGCGCTGTCGAGGTCTAGAAGCCCTTCGACAGTTCCGCACGGCACCCTTCGGAGGCTGTAGCTTTTCCGCACTGTCGTTGGGATGTGGAGGCTGCGGCGGCTGCGGCGTTGCTGCCGGCGCACCACATCTATACCGACGGTGCTTACACCTCCGTCTCTGCAGGCGCTGCTTTTGTAGCGTTCGGCTTGCGCGGTGACCTTCGGGCGGTCGGCCGTTTTCGGGTGGAGGGTGCGACCTCTTAGCTGGCCGCCTTTGCGGAGGTAGTCACCTTCGCGCAGTCGCTTCCGGGTGCGGCGCCGGTTGGTTTTTACACCGATTGCCAGGCAATATTATAGGCCTTGGCAACTTACGCCACCCACGAGTCAAACATTGACAAACTCAAATCAGACATTTCGGCCTTGCAGGCCTCTAAACCATTTAGACTTTTTCACGTGCGGGACATTCCGGTGTCCTCGGCAATGAAATTGTAGGTGTCGTGGCCTCGCGCGCAAGCTTGTCGCTGCGGGTAAGCCGCGTGCTGCGCTCCAGGGCCTCTGTCCGTGTGGCTTTTCGCGCTGTCGTTCGTGCTAGGTGGGCCGCATGGTGGCGCGAATTTAACGTGGGCGCCGGGGTTTTTTCCTGGGTGCCCGACGTTTTTTCCATCCCTCTGTTGTTTCCGCCGTCGCGCCTTCTCATTTCTCTTGTGACCGGGCATGGTCGTTTTCCCGCATATTTGTATAGGTTCAGGATTGCGCCTTCCCCGAAGTGTCCGTATGGGGCCCCAGATGGTTGTGTTACACATTATTTGACTGAGTGTCCATTCACGCGCGATGCGGTGGCCAGGTTTCCCGGTCACGGCTAACCGCCTTCTGCTGCGCTTAGGCGCCGATGGCTTGACGATCGCCGCACGTCTGCCATCCTGTGTCAAATTGCATCCACAGTCAGTGCTCTCCTTTCTCACTATGTTCGCGGGAGATGTTAGCGTTCGCTCACCTTTTTCGGTTATCCCTGCGGCCGGACGGCCGTTCGGGCCTGTCCGTGGTCTAGGCACTCGAATCTCCCGCTAAACCTTCTTAGTGTTGAGGGCGTGTCCTAGAGGCGCCCTCTCCTGTTTGGGGTTTTGTTTCGCCTCTGAATTATGTGTGTCTGTATTATGTGTCAGGGCCCTCATAACTCAGGCCAAAAATTCTTTCTGTTGAGGGCGCGTCCTTGAGGCGCCCTTTCCTCTTTGGCCTTCTCTTTCGGGCCGTCGTGTAGAGCAAAGTCTTCGATTTCTTCCCTGATGTGTCTTTCAGGGCGCGTCCATGGGAGCGTCCGTGGTTTTTTTTTGCATATATCTTTTGTGTTTTTATTGTTTTTGATTGTGTTTTTTTTTCCTTTTTGTATTACGTTTTTTTCTCTCTCTCTTCTCTCTATCTCTCTTTCCCTCCTTTTCGTGGCATTGTGTTTTCTCGGGGGGGCCTGTCTGGACACTTGAGTTGGACATTTCAAATGACCGCCCCTTTGAGAACCACATGCGGCGGTTTTCTTTCCCGTGGCATTGTGCTTTTTCGGAGGAGCCTTTCTGGCCATTTGAGGTGGGTGATTCATTGTCGTCCGCTCCTCTCCGAACCACATGCCGCGGTTTTGTGTGTGTGTGTGTGTGTGTGCGCGTGCGCGCGTGTGTGTGTGCGTTTGTGTGTGTGTGTGTGTGTGTGGTGTGTGTGTGTGTGCGTGCGTGTGTGCGTGTGTGTGTGTGCGTGTGTGTGGTTTTTATGTTTTTGTTAGAGTGTGTTTGATTTAGAATTTGTGTTCTTTCCTGCCGTTCGGGCACGAATTTTCCTGCACCACTCCTGTTTTCTCCTTCTGTGTCTTTGTCTTTTATCTCTTGCAGATCTCTTCTACTGTTCATCTCCTGCCCGTCTCTTTACTACCTTGCAATTCACCTCTTCACCCTCATCTTTTTTCTTTCCTTTTGTTTTCTGTGTCTATTTGTCTTTTCCTTTTGGGTACCCTCATTCTGAATTAAAAATCATTTTTACATCAATAAACCAGCTCGCGCGGGGATTTTTCATCCCTCTGTGCTCGTTGCGCCCTTAGGACACCGTTTTGAGTTACCGTGCCCACCATTTTATTTTTCTAATTGGCTTTTTCCACCAAATTAAACTTTTGACCGCTTGGGCTCTGTTCATTTTTCTTGGATTGGTTTAAGCCTGGTGATGCTCTGCAGGTACAGGCTACTTCTCATTCCACTTTATTTTTGACGTTGCTTTCCTCCATTTAACCGGGAATGAGACTTCGATTGGGGCGATACAACTGGGAGTGCCGAAGTCAATTGGAACCTTCAAACCGGTTGGAAACGCCAAACCAATTGGAATGCTCAACTGGAAATATGGAAACAAATTGGACTACCCAATTGGATTCATGAGCCCAACTGGCTAACCAATTGGAGTCGAATGGTATGCCCAACTGGACCCATTGTTTTTCTTTTGCTGGGCTATTTCATTAGGTGTAGTGCTCATGCTTTTTTAGAACTGCACATTTTGTTTACTCAGATATGTGCAGTATAGGTCGAGCTGCAAAGGGCAGGCAGCTGCCCTTTGCAGCATAAATACACATTGCAAATAAGGCAAGAAAACCCGCTTCATCAGTCTCTGCCATAGTTTATAATTGTCCAATAAAAAAATCGGTGGTGGTTTAGCTCTGCTTAAACCTGGAGTGACGTGATAGCTACAGCTGGCAGAGTGGAACATGGTCATGTGACCAACCAAGTGATCAACCACGGCGCCACGCCGCCGGTAGCTGCTCCGCACCATGTGACCAACCACGTGACAGCGTGCCGGCACCGCCACGCTGAAGGCTTGAAATGCTACCGTAATGTAGCTATGGCTACAAAACTAAATTGCGCGGAATTACAACTGGAAGTAGCAGGTTGCTTGTTTTGCAGGGGCCGCCTTCCAAACTTCTCTTACACTGAAAAGCTTCATACCTACAGTTTCACACGTGCATGCTTACGTTGCCAAGTAAACTTCTGGTCTGAGAAATTTTTAAAACGTTGCATGGAAGACGTATAATTAGAAAAGTTTTCAAGACGTTTGTGAGTAAACCTCTTTTGTCGTATGTTTTTAAAACGTCTGTGAATAAACCTCTTTCGTCAGTACGTTTTTAAAACATTTGTAGACACACCTCCATTGCTGAGATGTTTTTTAAACGTTTCAATTTAGAGTTAGACGTTGCTAGATGTTTCGAGTTGTTAGCAGACTTTTCGTAGAATTTATGTGTTTCATAGGCTGCGCCGGCGTATCCAGTGGTTTTGTGAAGTGGAGACCCACCGGAGCGACCACATACCCGCGTGTCTCAAGATTCCAGGTCTTGGAGCGTCCGGCCCAGCTAAATACGCGCACATCGATTGGACGGCATTTAAAACACGAATGGAAGAGGCGTGCAGAGAAGCCCTAACTTCCAGTTTGGAGGCCATTAGAGCAACAGCAATGAAGGCTGCTAGATCCTACCTCACGTCAACTAGAATGCGCACCAAATTTGATGTAAAATTAGACCACCTACGTGTTAATCGACGGTGTGCAGAAAGACGTAACAGACGGACCAAATGCTTAAGGGACCTGAGAGATGCGCGTCGTTTGCAGAGAAAGATCAAGCGACGAATGGACACGCTGGCGGAACAGTGCTGGAAGTGCTTCTGTCAATCTCTGGATCCTCGAAAGCCCATGTCCCTCATTTGGCGAACGGTGGGGGGGGGGGGGGGGCTTCGAGTGCTTGCACAGCAAAGACAGCCTTTCTATGCGTTAGATTTACGTCAAGACCATCAACAGAATGAAGTTGCGACTGTCTTCTGCAGGGCAATCGCGGGTGCAGTGACTACCTCGGGTTCCCGGCGTCCTGCATCACGGGATTCAGCGATGGATGTTATCTTTACTTGTGACGAACTTGATGCTGCGCTTGCAGAAAGTAAGGGTTCGTCTGCACCAGGGCCAGACGGCATTACATATAGGCTGCGCTGTGCCACCTTGGCCACGACGCGCATAGAGAGCTACTCAGCCTTTACAACCATTCGTGACAAGTCGGAGTGTTTCCTCCCCAGTGGAAATCCAGTCGCATGATACCATTACTAGAACCAGGGAAATCCCCACTCGACTTGTCATCATACAGACCAATACCTTTGGCCAGTTGTGTGGGAAAGACCATGGAGAGAATGCTGCTGGCGCGTCTTGAGTGGCGCCTTGAGCACAATAACGTTTATCCTAATGCCATGGCGGGTTTCCGGCGGGGTCGCTCCTCTATAGACAACGTCATTGATTTTGTGTTCACAGTACAGCAACAGAAACGCCAGAAGCGCATGTGTGCGGCACTTTTTCTCGACATCAAAGGTGCATACGACAACGTGACACATGAGGCCATCCTTGATGCGCTAGAGGCTGTTGGAATCGGTGGACGGATGTATAGGTGGATCCAAAGCTATCTGACCAAAATGACATTTTTTTATTCTGTGTGAAGATGGCTCTACACCCGTGCATTACACCGACCGGGGCGTGCTCCATGACGGAGTGCTCAGACCTACTTTGTTTAATCTAACACTTATAAGACTCCAGGAGTACCTACCTAATACCGTTCATATCTCTATCTATACCAATGACATCTGCATCTGGGCCTCCTCAACGACACGTCTCCAGGTGCGAGCAAGGCTTCAGAGCGCACACGCCATAACTTCCTCCTATATCCGAGTGCAAGGCCTGAGCGTGTCAGCCGAGAAGTGCGCTATAGCGGCGTTTACGCGCAAAAGTATGACTCATTATCCGCTAACTCTTGACGGCCATGCCATTTCCTATCGTGCTTCTCATCGTTTTGTAGGAATTATCATAGACCGGAATTTATCATGGAGGCCGCATTGCAGCTTTGTAAAGAAAAAGCTAATCTCTATCACACACCTGCTCAAATTTCTTGGCGGAAAATTATGGGGCTCGTCAATTTTATCAATGCTGCAGCGTTACAGAGCCCTCTTTTTGAGATTTTTGCTGTATTGGGCGCGAGGCCATATTAAGGCGCCACCTGTCGGCGGCGCGCGCCTGACGGAATAAGTGGGATAACGCGCGTTGAACTGCTACTGTGCGACGCTTTCCCGCGTGGTTTAGTTCGCGCTAGTAGTTTGTTTATTCATTTAAAAAATACACTTGGTTCTGGACCTGTTTAAGCTACATTTGAGCCATCAAGCTCACTAACTCGGCAAAAGAAAGCACGTTACCGTGTTAGCGAGCTGTTGAAGTGGCAACGACCGTGGACCGACCAGCGTTGTTGGTGATGTTATGGAGAGAACTGAAGGCGCCACACCACCAGTCAGAGGTAAGCGGTCACTGAATCTCGATAATAAGATTTCTCCATGACAGGTACGGAGCGGTTTAGGGCAGTGCCGGCGGAAGCGGCGCCGTTCGACTGTACCCTTGAACTTAGTCGGAGCAGTCAGGTTGGACCGTGGAGACGACGCGGAGAAATATTTGAATGTAACTGTGCTGTATTTCACGCCGCGAATTCATGCTTATTGACCTCAATCATATTGCCGTTTGAGCTTTGAGCGAATGTGTGTTCACCCCACGCAGAGTAGTTTTGTTGACCTTCCTCCTGAGATCACAATTTGTAATGTTCTATCTCGTGTTTACGGCTTTCTCGGCCATTTGAAATAATCACACCATTTAAGGCTGCGTTTATGTTATTTTTGTCTGTTACGCTGCAGAATCTTTTATTTACTTTTAATGAAACTTCTCTTTTCGAGAGCATCAATGACTTCATTGAGAAGAAATTTGAGACCTCCCGGCTTTTGATAGCAGGGGAGGCCGTCTATAAGGCGAAGCACGTGGTGGTGTGCAGCGTGAAGCTTTTGCAGAGACGATGAGGTCACGTTTGTTGGGCTTATCCTTCAAACCTCCGCTGTCAACAAAGAACCTCACGAACTGGAGATAGAAATGAAAGGAAAGACAGTAAACGCTGCATCTTGCACTTGCAAAGCAGTGTATAAATACTAACGTTGGTTTCATGAATGAAATATAACTGTTGTAGTTTATCTTTTGCTCTGCAGACAATTTTCTGTCATTTATGTTCTACCTGTAACTAACAAATGTTATGAAACATTGTAAGATGTGATTTGTATCTACTGCTGAAAATGTGAGAACATTGTAATGTACGGCGTGTTTGATAAAACTTACAAATTTATGCTGATACGCGTGCTTTGTATTAGGAAAGAACAGTTGGTTATGCTTTATTTTTGTAGCCGGCACAAGTGCAAGCACATGGTCGCTCTGCTGCTGCACATATATGACGCAGAGACCATCGAGCTCACGTCGTCTACGGATTTGCCTCAGCAATGGGGAAAAGATCAGAAAGCTGGTGTGAAAGAAAAATGTGCACCAAGGAAGACAGTAAACCTCAGTGGTTGTTTTCGTGGAGCATCGAGGGTGCTGACTTACGCGCCAATCTCCTTCCTTATGACCTGAAGCTCAGCAGCTATATCTGGAGCAGATAATATTTGTTTGTTTATTGATCATGGTAGCCCAAGAAGGGATTTTACAGGAGTGGAGAAAAAAAAATACAACAAAGAAAAGGCAAGTCCGGCTCCAAGTCGACAACAAAACGACAACGACAATAGAAAGCAGAGGTAGTATATGTAAAAAGTGGCACCCAGTGAACAAGGGAGGAAAAACAAAACGCTCGTATTATACACATCAGAAACAGAATCTACATAGACGCAGTCATGTCAGGGAAGATTAGAGCCTCTAACCCAGCTGTAAAAGCACTGAGAGATGAAGATATGACAACTGAATCTGGTAGTTCATTCCATTCTCTCATCACCCTTGGAAAAAAGCTGAATTTGAAAGTATCATTGCGTGTAATCGGTGGCTGGATGTATAATAAACTGTACCTGTGTCTGGAGCGCTGGTGAGGTGAAATTACACAAAATTCAGGGAAGGTAATCTTAATCTGGTTATGAATAATTAGAAATAAAAATTTTGATCAGTCAAACTTCGTCCTTAGTTCTAAGAGGGAAGGTTTGCACGCCTGCATAGTTAAGTAGGAGAGTGCCCGCGCTGGTATTTATGATATATGAATCTCGAAGTCAGTCGTTGAATCCTGTTCAATTTATGTCTTGTATTTGCAGTGTGTGGGTCCCATATTGTTTTAGAATACTCAATTATTGGCCTTATTAGCATCTTATAGGCTATGGTTTTCACTTCAGGAGTTGCATTATACAGTCTGCGCCTTAGTCCCCGCCGAACTTTATTTGCCTTACTACATACTTCATTGATGTGCGTGTTTCACCTCAAATCCGGAGTGAATATTAATGCCAAATATTTATATTCTGCAACAATTTTTAGTTCGTGTGAATCGATGCTGTAATTATAGCTCAGGGGCACCTTCTTCCTTGTGATAGTCATACAGACTGATTTTACTGGGTTCAGGGACATTTGCCATTCATAACACCAGTTTAGGTTTTTTTGTAAGTGAAGATCTAGCTGGTCACTTAAAGAGTCAACCCTATTATATATGACGCAGTCGTCTGCGAGCAACCTAATTGGAACGGTTATATCAGACGGCAAATTATTAATAAATATTAGAAATAGCAGAGGCCCCAAAACACTGCCTTGAGGTACTCCAGACCGAACAGATTTAGACCTGGATTTAATTTTATTTATTTCAACATACTGCTCGCGAGACTGAAAGTAGGATGTAAACCATTTAGTAAAATAGGGATTTCTGAATATTGCATTCATTTTTAGCAAGAGTTTCGTTTGCGATACTTTATCCAACGCTCTTGCGAAGTCTAAGAAAATTACGTCCATCTCTCCTCGGATATTTATTGTTTGTGAAAGATCTTGAACTGTCTGAGCAAGCTGCGTTATTGTACACAACTTCTAACGAAAACCATGTTGCACTTGTGATAATAAGTTGTAAGTTTCCAGATAATTTGATAGATGATTACAGACTATGTGCTCAAGCAGTTTGGAGCATGTGCTCGTAAGTGAAATGGGCCTGTAGTTACCTGCGTCAGATATGCTCCCACTTTCGTGAACCGGAATTATTTTGGCTTGTTTCCAGGTTGTAGGAAATGTTCCGTGGGTAAGTGAAGATTGAAAGATTATAGCAAGATATTTAGCTACCCATCGAGCATAGATATATAGAAACTCATTCGGGATGTTGTCGGGGCCGGTGGATTTATTTGTGTTAATGTGCAGAAGAAGGTTCAGGACTCTTTCTTTGTTGATCCGAAGGTCAGAGACTGGAGATCTAGCCTCATGTTATGAAGTAAAGTCTTGTTCTGGGCACTCCGGTCTCGAGAACAAGCTTTCCGTTTCCTTTTAATCCTCCGTTTGACATGAAGTATCTCCCTACTAATCCATGGGTTCTTTCTTTTGCACTTCTTGAGGCTCATAGGAATGAATTGCCTAATACAATGCATCGTAACCTTGGAAAAAAATCCCAGAGGTGATCAGTGCCGCCATTTGATTCATAAATAGACCTGAAGCTATCAAACAACATTTCCAGGTAATACAAAACACTAACATAATCAGCAACATGAAAGTCCACATATTGGATGCTTGATTCCTGGTGCATGTAGTACGATGACATGTTCAAGCACAAAATAACCATTTCATGATCGGATAACCCTTCATCAACCTGGCAGGTATTTACATACGTTGTCAAAGCATTGGAGATTAAAATAAGATCAAATGCTGATGACCTGGTTGCACATACCCTAGTAGATTCGTTAACAAGCTGAGTTAAATTGTACGAAAAACTAAATCCAAAAACACCTCAGAAGAACAAACATCCATGTCTCCGACTACGTACGAATCCCGGTCAATAGCTGGGAGATTGAAGTCACCAAGTAACAGTATGCTAACTTGCTGTTTCATATACCTTTTCTTAAATACTCTTAATTGCAAGATATGTTCTACAGGAGAGTTTGGAGCCCTGTATACGCCACCAATAAATATAGTGCGATTATTTAATTTCGGTTTAATCTATACAGCCTCAATATCACCAGGTACTTCTAAAGTGAAAAAAACGATGTTACTCATGACCAGAAGAGCCACGCCTCCGCCTCTTCCAACTCGATCCCTCCTAACTAGCGCGTAACCAAGTGGTGCGATTTCACTATCGGGTATAGTTTTGTTCAACCAAGTTTCCGTAACTACGACAATGTCATGTTCCTGATCAATAACTAAAGCTTCAAGCGAGTGTGCTTTGTTTAATACGCTTCTTGCATTTACGATGATAATTTTGAAGAAAACATGTTGACCCTGCACCTGTCAATTAATGCTTGTACCTGAATCACTTCCCAGCTTGAACCTTTCCTCACGCTCTTCATTCCAGCTGTACAGCGTGTTATTGACCTTCAATTTATCAAAAATAAGCTTTACCTTCTTTCCTGCTTGTTTTCCTGACTTGCCGATTCCCATAGTTTTTTCCTTGTATACCCTGTACTCTCCTAGAAAAACCCTCACTGATACTGTAAGCGTATCCTTTAGTTAAGTGCAATTCTGCATAACTTTCATTTTATCCCTATGATCAGCCACCCTCAGTATGAGTGGTCGAGTTTTACCAGAAAGCTTCTTGCCTAATCTGTGAATTCTTTCAATAGAAGTTACAATCATGTTTAGAGTAGCGCTAAAAATTTAATCTCTTACTTTGTTTACAAGGGTTTCTTCGCTTTCATTTTCGTCTTCTGCTATACCTCTAATAATAAGGTTATTTCGTCGTGAACGATTATCCAAATCGTCGAGATGTTTGACCAGATTAGAAGTATCAACAGTGCGTTAAGCTACAATTGTATCAAGAGTAGCGAGCCTGTTCCGGGTCTCGCCTAAGCTTTGCATCTTAGTTTCATTAGGAAGTTTCAATGTAATTTATTTTCGCAGTCAACAGATGCAACGGTAACGGGCTCTCTTCAGGCAAACTGTCGCTCAACGCCCTGTCTTCTGGAAATAAAATGTCTGCTTCAGATATGCATTTCTCCAAAGTGGTACTGCAAACCTCTAGCTGTACGAAAGCAAATAATTAAAACAGTTGGCCACAGCCTTTGCTATGCAAGTAGGTATAAATTCTCCACCCTTGCTGCATGTACTGCATCATCTGCCTTAATTCCTCTCTAATAACATTCTTGACTAACAAATAAAGAAGCTCGCAGATTATAGTAGGTGATAATTAACACCGAAAAAGATACGATTTCCAACATCCTGAAGAGCACCTGGTTTTTGTATTTATTAACGTTGGTTGTCTACACTGTGCTTCTGTTTGTTTAGCTCATTTGTGGAAACTAAATTTGCAAAATTTTAGCTTATGATGTCCAATGATTTTAAGAATGGATGCAGTGGAGTTTTAGCCAAGCCGTTTTAAAATGCGTTCGTACATGCTTGCCACATGCGTGCAATGGGGGCTCAAAATGCAAAGCAATGATATGAGCATCATTACCAAACACTGAGTCTAACATATGTAAGAAAAGGCAACATCATCAAGCATAGTAGCACCAAATTGTAAAATTAGCCTAATTAAAGAAGTGACATACCACAGGCAAGCAGTAGTGCACTTTTATGAGTCTCGCGACACAATGAATACATCGATTCATCAACTACACGCCAATGTTACCTAAAGCATCATTGCACAAATCAGATGCAGCAAGCAAAAACAATATTATTTGAGACTCAGTGCAATGCTTACTTCATAACATATAAATATGCTACATACGGCGTGCTGTGCGCGAAATTAAAACTGTGTAATCGCGTCCGATGCTACCACGCACATTCAGCTTGCCTCCGCCCTGTGCCCTGTTTCGGCGACGCCGAGGAGACGCCCGACGATCCAAAGGTCGAACAGGCAGGCTCTTATACGGCACTGCGTCGCGTAGAAGCCAGCGCCTTTTCCATCCTGTCAGCAATCAACCTTCGTTAGCTCCTCAAGAGAGACATGCGTGGACGTAAATGCGCACGGCAGCTTTGGCCGCTACTCATCGAACAGTTTAGCGCCAACTCCATAGACGAAATCTTGTTCGCTGAAATGTTCGCTGCACACACGAGAATGTACACTCGCACCTTTTCCCATTCGCAGCTTAATTAACCAAGCTTCTCGAAGCTTCCTGTCTCTTGGATAGAAGTGGAAGCTTACGCCTGGTTCCGCCGCTGAAGTCCGGCATTGAGGCACAGAGCAGTAAGCGACCGTGGCGAAAGCCTAAATAAACTGTACCAGTACCAACGACTACACACTATCAAAGTGTAAAGTGCTACCACTCACTCACAACGAAAAATGCAGATGATAGCGCGAATTTTAGCATTTAGAACGCATAAATTCAACCAATAGTCCGCTTCTGCAAATGTGAGAGGAGACCCGTGATCCCACTTGCTGCGCAAGGTCGACGCTAGCGCCAATCGCTCCAGTGGTGAAGCTCGCGCCCAATAGCACACCAGTGCTTTCAAGCACATGCAAGACGACTTTGCGTGCCCTCTAGACTATACAAGGTCAGGCGCTTCGCGCATGCCTGAGTCTTCCTCGCAACGCATCAACAGTTGCGACCATTGCTATCGCCCAGGATTACCCACTCTCGACGTATATAACCCCCGACACCCTGCGGATCCACATACGGCACCTAACAAGGATTCCACAGCACCACCTTTTGTCAGTGGCGGTTCAAAGACCACACGCAGCGTTTTCAGAGGTTAGAAGAGACCACCAGTCGTTGATCCCATTGCAGTTCAACCCGGCAGCACGGCCTTCCTCTGCGCTGTGGTTTCTGCGGGAGCCATGTGTTCGCCTTACAATTCTGTGCATAACGAAAAAACCGAACTTATCGACAGCAGCCATTAAACAGTTGACTCTCTGCCTGCTCTACGCCGCATATAGTGGCCGCACTTATGGTTCGGTCTCATTTCCTGCCTAGCCCCTACTGTCCCGCTCCAGGGATCACCTCTATGGTTTGTTGTGCCCTTGTACACTTTCCACACCTTCCGCCGAACTATCTTGAAGCCAATTGCCGCGGCACTCCTTAGTTTACTCTGAAGGGGAGCTTGACTTTTTTCGTTTCAACAAAGAATGTTTGACGGTCGTCTGAGAAGCCACATCTTTTTTTTTGGGAAAGCAAATCTCTAAAATTCTGACTCATTTCCGCTAATGGTCCCTATGCTCCTCGCTGGAGTGCTTTTGTCGCAGGGCAGTACCAACCAATTCCTAGGAGTCGCCTTATTGGGCCCTAAGTTCCCGCCAACCCCCTGTCCTCCCCCCTTCTCACTCCCTCCAGGCGTAGTGAACTGGTATCGCCAGGTAAAAAGGACAGAGTCTAGAACTAGCTAAGCACAGTGCGTCTCTTCATCGACGTTCCAGGTACATCCTCTACGGTAGTTTTGAATACTGCCAGCGAAGGTGTCCACTCAGTAACAGCAGTTCTCCACAATACCTGGACTCCACGAGAGTGCGCCGAACCTTCAACGTCAGCGGCCAGCTGTGCGGTTATTTCCGATTTTTTAGCGTAGTGCTGCTGACATTGCAACCGTGGACTCAGTCCGTGGCGTCATTGAAGAGACATCGTTCCTCGAGCTCGTTGTTTCTCCCAAGCGCCCTGCGACGGAAGAGACCACAAAGTGCCATCGTCAGGTGAGGCTTCTTTCTAATCCGTCAGTTGTTAAGGCCTAGTGTCCGTTTGTTACGAGGGCAACGAATAATGGCAACATAAATATCGAAGCGACCGCTCAAGCGCTAGAGTAACAGGGCGAATAAACATAAGCAAACGTGGAGCCGTGCCAGCATCTTTCCTTCGTAGTAAGTTTTAGCCATCGTGCATGTTGGTGTTCATACGAGCGGCGAGATGTCAAAGCCTTTCTGTTTTGGCTTCCCTTCTGCGCGAAACGACCTTACGTCTCTCACTGATGGTCAGCTCTCACGAAAGACCGACCGCAGCGTCGTGTTTGCTTGGACTTCTCTTCATTGCTTGCCGTTTAAGTTTCCTAAACTTATATTACTTACCAATGTAAACTACCGCTGACACTGTGTAGCAGTACACCTTAAGCACATTTAACTCCACCAGTGAGCTAATTAGATTTACCGTATTCATTGCCACAGATAGCTTCGCAATGTGTGAACCTAACTCACTCTGGAGGGACCATCCATAATGATCCGGATGGCGACGGCAACTCGGCGCGCGCGACACTTAGTTGAGCAGCATTTTCAGGTTCGCTGTTTTCTTTTGCGCGCATATACACCCTAGAAAGAGTAATGCTAAACGCTGTGTTGTTTACTGCCACAGCACTGATCAGAATTTTGCACGGACGAACTTGAACCGTTTTCCGACGACGTGTAATTGGAAGCAGGAATGGAGGAAACGTAGGATTTAAATCGTTCGCAGTCAGGAAGACGCTCTTCTTTTATACCCCCCCCCCTTTTTTTTTGGCGGAGTTAGTTTCTTCACTCATGCGTTTTTTGTTGTCTTAAACAAGCTGTAAAAGCCTGCCTGCCTGTTGCACGTACTTTTTGGAGCGATGCAATGTAACAAGAATAATGCTGTGACCACCCCCATTGTTTCCTTTCCGGCGCTTCGTTTTTCATCGGCATGTGGAAGACGGCGTCACTACTTTCCTTCCATTTTATCAATGGTTCTCTCAATTCATAGACGTGGCCGGATTGAGAAAGCTTAAAGGAGATGGACACCTAACTTTTCGGTGTGCGTTTTCTTGTTGGTAGTGACGCGTAAGGCATTATGATACGTGAATTACAACTTGGGATTGTCCTACGATGGCTAAATAATTGATAATCTCATTTCTGCCTCGTGCTCTTTCGGTTTTAACAGTGGAATGAGGACTGTGATGTCAACGTGCGCGTACAGGTCACGTAAGAGATAAAAACAGCAATAAAATCGCTACTTCAACATTCACTGTTATTCCGGGTATTGAAGAATGCTAGCTTCAACCCTGCAGTAAATTAAAACGATTATTCAGCGACTATAAGGACGCTTTCCAACGCCTCACGTGACACAAAAGCGCACTCTGAGGTCACAGCCACCGTTCTGCTGTTGAAACCGAAAAAATCTTCCGCATCATTGTGGAGAAAAGAACATGCCACTAAATTAAGGTGTCTATACCCCTTTAATGCCTTGAGTGAAGTTCTCACCTTGGGAGAACTCGTCAGGGTGTTAGCCGGCCGAAACCTTGGTGCGTCTACAAACACAGGAAACTCTCCTCTGCACCGTCATCTGCGATGATGCGTGATTTGCTTTCGTTCGCTTATCATGCCGTTTGAGAACGGCTTTTCGTGTAGAGCTTCCTAGGCTGTGCGGTTTTTGAACGGTATACAGGAGGTCACTGCATGTCGGACTCCGCGAAAATGTTGTGTGATTCGGCGAAAGACCAGTTTTTAGGGGTATGTCCGGGTTCACAACACATATTCATCGTGAAGTTGTGTGATGATCGCTTCGAAATGACACTGCATACTTTGTCACAGTCTTCTTCAAAGCAGTGACCGACTGGCAACGAATGGCTGCTCCCAGGGGCGCTGTGCGAGGCGAGCAGAACGTTTCCGAAAGTTGTGTTTACGTGTGTTTTTAAATGTCGCGCTCCACTACGGTACATGTCAGCCTAAAGGCAGAGGGGCGGGGGGGCGACTACTATACGCGCATGTTTTGCGTGTTTCAAAAATTGAGTGCCTTTGAAATGACGTTTCAGACTTTCACAGCCTGTTCTAGGAAGTACGTTGTCCCAAACTTTTAACAGTAACAAAGGTTGCTCCTTTAAATGCAACGTGTTAAATGCTTCTCTTGGCTAGGCTGGTTGTTCGTTCAGCGCATGACGTGGCAACCAATAACGTGGCAGAGCGCTGGACAGACAGGTGCCTGGCGGGCGCACGGTGCCTGAACCAAAACTTCCCTTTGACATGTACCTGAAAATACCCATTTTTAATGCGAAAGCAGTAACTTTGTTTCACCTGCGGTAAAATGCATTGCAGGAATGCGGAAGCATTGACGCCTCCTCGTTTTTATTTGCCTCTCTTTGCTTCACTTGTCCCTTCTCGTCATATTTACTCTATTAAGCACGTATTTAAATTCACGCCGTGTCTAAATTACCACAATTAATTGTCTTACTTATTGAAGTTACATGAATTGCCCATTTTGAGTTTTCAAACTTGCTACCCAACGTTGCCCTGGCTCCGCTCAATTTTTGGACATTTTTGGCTCCATTTAATTTACTAATGAACTTTTGGACACAATTCTTTATTCGACATCAACCTCACATTATCCTCTTACCATTACATCTATCCTTTTGGCACTACTTCTTCTAAGTTCCTCACCACTGCTGCGGAAACGGTCATGTCCACATGACCTAGTAATGCTTTCGCAATAATAATATTTTCTCCACAACGTCACTGATTAAAGAACAAAACGTTTGTGCAGACATTTGTTTTCAACTGCTGTATTTCGGCACCGCTCTCGGCACCCGCTCAGACGGTATATATGCATATATCGGAACGCCAGCAAAGGCGGCAAATCGGCGGCCTGGCAACTGCGCGCGTGCGGTCACGTGATGGGGTCACATTTTGCAGGGCGCTGCAGCAATTTGATCACATGACCGTCCGCCATCTTGAAATCTCGAACGGACAGGAAACGTTAGAATGCAAGTAGTAAGAGACACGTCTCTTAATAGGCTGGTGCGACAGCTTCCCTTGGGTCCACTGCGCCACAGAAGTACCTGGGGTTGTTTGCGACTACAGCGCCTCCGCAAGGCAACGATAATCCTTTAGACGGTCACGACTAAAGCGAGGTACCTTCCATCTGCAAATAAACGCAAGTTTATAGGGAAATATAAAAACAAACGTGATTTCAATAAGCTGACCACGAGAGCAGCCCTCAGTGACGCCGACATATTGAATCGGTACAGGCGCCCCTTATAGGTATTGAAAATCACCAACACACGGCAGGATGCATGCTGCAATGCTAACTCGGAGAACACTGCCGGCGCCGCAGGCGGAGTATGCGGAAGCGGTGATATATTCTCTAAATTTTGTTTTTTGCAGCGATAGCTCTATCTCCCGCGCTTTTTCACAACAAGCGCCGTCCGCCTAACACAGCTTGTGCCGCGGGTGTGTGAGGAGGAGCGTAGCCATCGCTACGAATCAGTAGGAGAGGAACGCCACCTGCGCGCTAACCAGGCCAGTCACAGTCATAAATATGGTCGGTGAGAGGGAGCACCAGCTGCTGGCCAAGAGGACAAGGGCAAGCACAGTCAAAGCTGCGGAGACAAAGGCACAAAGTAGATAATCACGATTTTTGCCGGTCGCTGTCAGTAGAGGGCGAAGAGTGTAGCGCATCCTGTGACATTGTAGACACGGGTTTCCCGAAAAATGTATAGGACAGAGGACATCCGCGTCCACGAGAAAGCATCTGCAGCGGGCTATCTCATCTCCGCTGTCCCTGAGTTGTTGCTTTTGACCGAACCGGCAGTTATTGTTTTACCCGCGTCGTTCACGCCCACGGCGACAAAGGAGTCGCCTCCTTCCTATTCCGCCGCATATGCAAAGGTTGTGTATTCCGAGCCTTCTAGCTTGCCTTCGAGGACCTTTGGTTTTGCTCTCCTCTTGCCTTCGTAATAAGCAGGGTGCATGTTTTTTTGGAATAGGTTTAAAAGTTAGTAATTTTCTCACTTCGATTAGTAACTTTGCCCGCGCGTTTCTATCCGGGATTCTGTCATGTAGACTTAGGTTGCTCAAGATCTTCCACTCCGCTGGTGTGGTTGCGAGCCTCCTTAATTGTGCAAATATATGTACCTCCCATAGTCTCGTGGTAATGTTGTAGACCTCCAGTTTAATAAGTCTTTCCGTAAAGGTGCAGTGGGGCATCCGCATGGCTGCTTTATAAGCCTGCCTTATGATCTCCTCTATTTTAGATAGCCGGACATTATCACGTTTTATGGAGCTGAAAAAATACACCGCCACCTATTGGCTTAGCACAAGTTCCTTCTCTAGAGCGGTTGAAGGCTATAATGGCCACCTCAGACGCGTTGACGTAAGTGCGGGCCACTGAGTGGGCTCACAAGGCCGCCAAGAGCCATTACCACTAAGGTTCAGTGCTGACAGTAAATGCTGTCTATACAATACAATCCCTCATGGCTCAGTTCAGTTGTCTACTCAGATGTATGACAGTTACTGCACATTTCGTTTCTACAAAAAAAACTATTTTCAGTTTCATCTCATCTGTTCATCTGTTCACCCTCGGCGCAGTTGAGGTGTTGAGCAGCAAGCAAGAGTGAGAAAAGTTACTGCATTTATCCTTTATCATAACCATTTTGTAAACTACACAACTTAGAGCGCAACTGTTGTGATTTAATAATTTAATCGATTTAATAACTGCCTTTGATGAAAGGAAATGAGCAGTAATTGTCTCACATATCTGTGGACATGCGAGCCTCGTTTCGCCTCCACCCCGGCAGCCGCGACAGGGTTCGAACCCAGGAACTCCGGCCCAGTTCCTGATAGCCCTAGTCACTAGGAAACGCATCGCTTTCCAAGGACACCTCAACCATGCCCTGAAGAAATGGATGACGGAGGTAGTTTAATAAGGAAAAAAGAGCTACAGTAGCGAGCTGAAGAAAATTCATCTGAAAGTGAAGAACAGCGTTCAGCGAACCGTTGCACCAAAACCTCTACCTTGCCCTACTAAATGCTGTCACTTCGCGTTCGTGGCTTACAGTCTTCTGCAAGAAGTATCGAGGTGGAGGACGGATACTTCATTCACTGACGTTCAGATCGCGTCAGTAATTCCAAGATTGTGCTCAGTTTAAAATTATGAAGCCAACTTTCACTGTAATGCATAACGCAGTGTTCCCCAAAGCCGTCACGACGCCAGTGTACTCCACTGAAGGAAAAAATCTGTCTCATTGGCATCTGATTAGCTACGTTCGGTGGCAGCCGCAGTCACGCTAGCTCAACAAACGTTCATTTCGCCTCTATAGCTGAACCTCGGCCACTGCGTTTTCTGTTCCTTGTGTTATCTTTGTAAACTTGACATAACATCTTTTACCCTTCACCACTGTTTAGATTATAACACCTATATAACTTTTATTTCTTTTCCAGTCTTGAAGCTGAAGCTTGTCCTGCGCTGGAATCCCCACACTGAACCGAAGCACAAGTCCCTTCCGCTAAACACGCCATGGCTACTGCAAAGCCATCCGTGTTAGAAGAACGTACGCCATTAACCCTGCGCTGCACCAGAAGTAAAGCGGCACCACTGTGTAAGCTGGTTCGACGTGTCGCCGAGTATAACAAGGTTCTCTGGAACGTAGGCCTTGAGATAAGAGAGGAAAATGTCCTGGGTGAATTGGGCATCGCTATTGCCACGTTAATCGTAGTCATGGACCCTTGGGAAGACCCAAGTATTGACTGTGAAAGCCTAGACTTCGCCATTATTTTGCTGGTCGACGCCCTCGCCCATCATCACTGCATTGTGGCCGTCGAGCTGACTTTCTTTGTAGCGAGCAACCCTTTCCTCCTCAGCCTTCTTCAAGACATGTACAGCGTCCGTAAGGTGACCATCTCAGATGTACCGTGCTGTGAAGCGAAACTTCTTGAAGCCCTAAAGAAGCTTGCCAACCCCTCGGAGCAGAATTATTCAGACGCACGGGAACAATTTTTCTGCTTCTCTGTCAGACTGCCACTGTTTGTACTCCCTCAGGAGCAGAGCAGCATAACCATTACTGCGCTGGATGTCGCCGATCTGGAATTTAGCACCGGCTGCGCACGACAGTTGATAAACATACTCTTGCAGAATAACACCATAAGTGACTTAACCGTCTGCTCCTTCAAGTTCACTTATGACTGCGTCGACCTCCTTCATGGCTTCGTCGGCTACCTGAAGAAGGAACGCTCGCCCCTCAAGAACCTGACAGTGCGAACACCCCAGGTCAGCATGCACGCACTAGAGTCTCTGGTCAAGGTCATTGCACAAACGACGACGCTAGAACAGTTGGCCATTAATATGGATATCTACGATGCCGAAGACAAAACCCTCTTATCCGATGTAATCGCCCGGAACCGTACTCTGCGTACGCTAAGTGTTACGTGGACGAGAAACTGCCTCGTGTCCACCATCTTCTACGGCTTCTACCGTCTCTCCGGAGACGCAGCCACAAGGATCGAGCCGTGGCTGTTAGCGCTGCCATAAACGCTACACTTTTGGCGCTGACCGTAGACCTCTTTAGTTTCTCAGAAGAGGAGTGCTGCGCGTTTTTTCGCGCCCTGGCACTCAACAAAGCTCTCCAAAATGTCGACATAAGCCATCTTCCAGTATGCGCTGACCTCAGGGAGATATGCCAAATCATTCGTGATTCCCGCTTGGTGAAGGCCATTCACATTGAAGATCACTACGTGAGCATCGGTAGCCTTTCCATGCTTCCCGAATGCCACGAGGCGACGTCCCTCACGGTCAGCTCTTTCCACCTCAACAATTCGGAGATTTTGCGCGCAACCTTCGAAATCCTCGCCTCCTGCAATCACTTGAGTTCACTTCGCGTGTGCGTGCAATACTGCTTCCTTGATAAGATCCAGTCTGCCATGGCGGCCGCTATAATGGAAGCAAGCACACTGCAGGAGTTAGAAGTGCGAAGTGCGCGTCTACGTCGATGTACCCGAGGTCGAGGACCAGCAGCATGACCCTGACACCGAAAAGCTTCTGGTGAAATCGCTGGCTTCCAACGTCAACCCCACCAGAATCACACTCAGAGAGCTGCGTCTGAGCGAAGACCACTGTGAGTTACTTGCGAACGCTTTTGTCAACAGCCAAAATCTCTCCGCGCTCTCGTTCGCGGTGCTCAGCCGCGATGGCAACAATGTCTTCTTGCAGACGCTGGTGTCGGGCATCGAAAGCCATCCCCAGCTGCTCCGCGTCGATCTTCAAAGTTGCAAAGGCCGTGACGCAGAGCTCGTCGTCATCCGGAACATCACGAGGCGCAACGCCAGCCTCGTCGCCAGAGCAGCCCGCTTCGTGACGGGTGACCACGATCCTTACAACGCACGCGCGGTCGATCTGGTGTCGGGACATGAAAGGATCCTCCGCATCGTTCAAGAAAATGCTGGCGTCGAAGCCAGTGAAGCGGCGACAATGCTGAGGCGCGCCTTGGGGCTTCATTCAATGTTTGACGGACCTCGACGAGTACACGAGACTGGCTGACGTTGTCAAGCGACGGGTGCAGTGCATCGGAGGACTCTGGAGCTCCGTGCAAATCGACGACCTCAGGTGCCACTGCTGGATTCACATCTGGACATTTCTGATTGTGGCCGACGTTGTGGGCGCTGACTGCTCGTGAAGCTGTGATCGAACCTAGTATGAAGATCAGCTTGCAACGTTGTTCTTTACCTGGTTTGTATGAAAAAAATAAACATGGTTTTAATTAGTAAACATTTGTCTCGCTTGCATGTGCGCCACACTTAATACTGGGGGGGGGGGGGGTTACGTATGAAATGAAGGCCTCGAATCGGG
The DNA here is from genome assembly GCF_052857255.1 of Amblyomma americanum. Taxonomy (NCBI): domain Eukaryota; kingdom Metazoa; phylum Arthropoda; class Arachnida; order Ixodida; family Ixodidae; genus Amblyomma; species Amblyomma americanum. The sequence goes on along the minus strand of NC_135497.1, from coordinate 4,958,838 downwards.
CTAATTTCCACGCATGTGTGGTTGTGCGCACTAGACTTAATTGCTCTAAGATATATCAAGTGATCATAGTGTACAACTAGGTTACGAAAAGCATGACATTGCGGCACTACACCTAGAACGAGATCGAAATACATTCTGACCCGCAGGTGGTAATACCAGTGAGGACTGACTGCACCTCGAGAGGAATTAACCGGCAGCGCACCTTCTCACATTTAAAGAGATATAGGTAACGTGCAAAAATATGCGGACACATTTCGGATAGCAAATAGTCAATAAAATAAATATAGTGATAGCCCGCAATGCTCAAAATCTCGCAACCCTAATGGTGCGTGGCATCCAGGCAGGGAAAGGACCACGCTTAATGGTTGCATAAAGGTGGATTTATCTGATCATATGCTGTGGCAAATACACCGCTATTCGCGTAACCTGCAAATAACTTTCGAATAACGTGTATTTCTTAATTTCTGACATCTTCGGGCGAGTAAGACTTGATGACTTAGACAGCCACAACTATACATCTCACAGAATAAGTAATTATTTTTTCAGGCATTTATCTGTTCACAATAATATCTGGAGACCTTCAGTGCCCTATTCAGTAGACATCACTGGAAATTGTATACATGGATTAATTAAATTAATAAGAAGTTTCTAGTTAAAAACACTCACAACCAAGCAGAACCTCGTTCATGTGTGTCATGGGCGACTGCCATGATATCAACGAATATGTCGCACCACAGACCTGTTTAGATCAGTGTATCAAGAGATTGCGCGAAAAACCTTCGTGGTCCTCTTTTTGAATGTCGTTTTTTTAGCTCCATCACCAGAGCAGCTTCGTTTCGAAGTATGAGTATATCTTGTTGCCTATGGCCGGATAATTGGGAACGAAAGCATCGCCCATGAAGCCTAGCGTATTTTACCAACAACAGCACTTCCAACTCATGTGACCGGAACTGCGAACTGAATGGTTCGTACATCAATATTTGGCATCAATCAACGTGCAGTGACTCTGCGAAATGAGAATTATGAAGCAGTTTTGGCGCTGGCGCACTTTAATAGCTATGTCGGCTGCTTAGAAAATATTTCATGCTAATGCTGGTCTCTTCTTGACGGCAATTTTCAACCAGAACGCTTTCGAGGAGTTCGCACGAAGCTAAGTAGGGTGCCAACTCGCCGGATACCCTATTCTAAAATTCCAACAGCGCAGCATACTGAAAACAGTGAGATAAAATCACACTAAAATAAAAAGAAAAAACTTGCGAACACAATTCATTCGGTAAGCCACCAATGAAACTATTTCCACTCTTGCTAAGACATCCCTGTCTTCAAGATACAACAGTTTCTGCTCAGTGCAAATGAAGGCTTCTTTGTGCCAGATGGAAGTACCTTCTCATTATTGAACGTTACTCTCCATTTCCATGTGTACTGGGAAAATCTCAGCAACACTGTAGGTTTTGAACGCCAGTGTCAAATGTTCCGCCTTTGTGATCAGTGGTGCTCGCATTATTTTATCACTATGAAATTATCTTCCTTCTGTCCTTCATCCGTTGTTTGCGCTTCGGGCAGCTACCTTTTCAAGGCGTATGATAGCAGCCCTTATTGAAAGCACTTCTTTTTTGGTTTTTTTTACAAAGGGCATCTATTTAAACCTGATCTTGAAAATTGGGTTGAAAAAAATGAAAATTGGTCTTTGCGGAAAGAAAATAGCTCAGTATCTGTTTCGCATATCGGCGGACAGTAAGCTAAAATTGTGTACTGTACCGAGATACAGAATCTAAGGGAGATACAGCATCGCCCTCGCACTAACCCTTCCCCACAAAAGAACTAGCACGAAAAAATTGAATATCTGATAAGATTCGATGTCAGATGACCCTTTTCAAATTAATCCTACAACAGAAGACCCACCAGCAAGGAGTGGCTCCATGGGTGACGTGTCAGTAGCAAGCAATGCTAGCGCCACTGCGTGAAAGGCGCCGTTCCGAGTGACTCCTTTGCGCCGCTCTGCCGTGTAGCGCTTGTAGAGATGGACCACAGCGGCGATGTCGCCCCAGATCATCTTTAACATGCGCAAGATCACGAGCACTGCCAAGCTCAGATCGCAGACCTATACGCAGGCCCCGAGAGTGTTGTCACGCACGAAGTTCCGGATGTGCGGTCCGTACTTCTCGTGGTGCATCTGCAAAAAAGAGATGGCGCACAAGCCGATGCAAATTGTCGATCCTTGGTGCAATGACCATACAACGTGATATTTTAAACTGTCACCTTTCTTCTGTTCATTGATTACAGGAACGTTATTGTGCAAATGACTTGATTCTCTAAGGTAGACAAAATGACTGGGTATGTGGGTCTTACAAAGTCGCAGTCCAGAATCGTGGGCAACGTTCAAGAGGTACCGAAACAAACTGAACTTAACTTTAAGAAAAGCGAGGAATGCATATCACCTTAACAAGTTCGCTGGTCTGACCGATCAAAAGAAAGTTTGGAATAGGTTGAATCGAGTCTTGAACCCTAACTCTACAAATACAATTGACAGTATTACAATGGAAGGCATTAGTTATAGTGGACTCGCACTCGCAAATAAGTTTAATAGCTATTTCAGTGGACTTGTTGATAGTGAACACAACAATATGGCATTGGATTACATTACGAATCATACAAGTAACAGTATTTTTATAACATGTTGTGACGAAAATGAGGTGCTTAATATATATAAAGGCATGAACAATACAAACAGTGAAGATGCTTTTGGACTGAAAGTGAAACCTGTTATGTACGTCTTGGACATTATCTGCCCAATTTTAACTTATATTTATAACTTGTCTTTGACTACCGGCGTTTTCCCTTCGGACATGAAAATAGCAAAAGTAGTTGTTCTTTATAAAGGTGGTTCGAAAAACGATCTTGGTAATTATAGACCAGTGCCTATATTGCCTATTTTTTCTAAGGGCTTGGAAAAAACAATACATTTACGACTTTCCAATTTTCTTGAAAAATACAACGTGATAACTCCAAGACAGTTTGGATTTAGACCTAAGTCCTCTACTGAAATGGCTCTCTTGAAGCAAAAAGAAATAATCTTAAATAACATTGAATGTAAACAAATAACCCTTGGAATATACATAGATTTCTCCAAAGCCTTCGATAGGATTCATCACGAAACTCTTCTTCTTAAACTTTCTGCATACGGTGTCCGGAACAAAGCACTATCTCTTATCACCAGCTATTTAACTGACCGATATCAGTACGTTTCTATAGATAATCATCGCTCTACTTACAATAAATAAAGCATGGTGTACCTCAAGGTAGTATCCTTGGTCCCTTATTATTTAATGTATATATTAATGATTTAGTACAGATTGACTCCGAAACAGAATACGTAATTTACGCTGACGACACTACTTTATTTCTGACCGGCACCAACGCGAATGATATAGTAGAAAAGGCTAATAGCGTGTTGGGAAAACTTAACTCATGGTCTGAAAACAATTCCCTACTAATAAACACACGGAAAACGAAGGCGATATTTTTTAGAGCTAAAAATGTCAAATGGGTTGTACATACAGATTTAGTATTGGGTGGTAATATAATAGAAATAACTAATGTTGTAAAAACACTTGGCGTTCACTTCAATGAATGTATATTATGGGACTACCACATCGAGCAAATGGAGAGTAAGCTAGCTCGCGTTGTCGGCATACTCAGAAGGTTAAAGTGCATGATACCTACTAGGACAAAACTTGTTATTTACCATGCCCTCTTTGACTCTCATGTTAAATATTGTCATTTGGTTTGGGGTACAACGACGCAAACTAATATTCAAAAGGTTTTGACATTACAAAAAAATGCAGTCAGAGCAATTGCGGGTGCCACATACTTAGCACATACGAGTGCTCTATTTGCAAAATACCGCATTATGGATGCAAGGGTTATTCATCAGTACCGTGTAATTCAGCAGTACAAATCTCAGGTACATAGTGACACCACATTTTTTTCTGACCTTGCGAATCTACGGGAAAATACCGCTGTTCACAACACAAGACACTACGAATATTGGTATGTACCTTGTCCACGCACAAATTACGGTTTTCAAACACTCAGGTATGTGTTGCCATCTTTCCTTAATAGAAATGCTTTCACTAATCAATCCATTCTTTCCGTTTCATATAACGCTGTCAGAAATATGTTCTTACAAAACAATGAATCATATCCAACTGTAAAATAAACTAAGTATCCATGTGCTGTGATTAAACTATCATTTGCGTGTGTGTAACAGTACCGAGACTATTCTGGTGATCTGTTATGAAGATATTGTACATATTTGTTATTTCATGCATTCTCTTGTTATTGTTTTACTGCTGCCTGTCATCGCCGTGCCAAGCCGCTACGGGAGATGGGAGCTTTGTCAAGCCGCGTGCGCGGCTTTTTTTCCTTTCTCCTCAGCCATTGTATATGACTGAAATAAATGCAAAATAAAATAAAATAAATAAATTATACCTGCCTGGACAAGCATCATGCCTCCCGATTAGGATCTATAAAGGTGTAAACAACAATGATCGTTGTGCTTAGCACAACCACGCAGCCTTTAAAGCATGGTGTGCGTGTGAAATACCGCAAAAGAGCAACCATTAACCCTCAGCTTGTAAGCAAATATGTACACAGTGCGTGCAGTGTGTGAAGCTCAGTATGTCAGCATCCGCATCCCCCGATGCTCCTTGAGTTAAAAGCAATTGTTCCCTGCCACCTCGGTTTTACTCAAGCGCAAGAACTACTGTGACATTTTTTATTTCTTAGCACTGAAAGTGAAAATTTGGTCGTCGGTAGGCGCGTCAAAGAATTCAATCCTCGCTTAAACTCCGTAAGTTTCACTTTGTGCTTAAGAGGAGATTAGCGTAAGCCCGAATTTTTACTGTCTGCAGCTTAAGCTGTTAGCGTAGAGATTCGCTAACCCGGTAACCTAGCATGCATTGCGCAAGAAAACATTCTCCGACCACAGTGGTGCATATATATAATATACCTGGATAACCTCGGCGTGCTCTGACATGGCCAACATATCATAGAGATATGCGCACGCCTCGAAGATGTCTTCCTTCGACCGACCCGACGGCTTCCGGCACCACGTGGGAAGTGTACAGGTCTCCGAGCCGTACAGGTACGACAGCGTGCGGGGCGGGCACACGAGGTACTTGCTGTAGCCGTCGTACGCGTACAAGAACACCGCCATAGCAAAACGGTCTCGCATCATCTGAAGAAGCAACCAGCGCAGCATGGCTTCATTAGGTAATGCCAAAAGAGCACCACTTATTCAGAGGGCCGCAAAGGTTACATCTCTCAGCAAAACTTAGTAGTTTTGCTGAGAGATGTGACTCTCCGTAAAACTTAAGCATAAAAGAAAGCAGCAGGACATTCCAAACAGATTGGCTCACACATTTTGTTCAACCCTTCCTGAATGATTGAAAATTCAGCTTCTTCTAAAGCAAGGTCCCAGTACAAACGTGATATCACAACAGTCTCTGTAAAGATAATCTCACCAGGATAGCTTCCAGGTAACAGGACAAGAAGTTCAAAAGCAACGTTTTGTGCCAGTTGGCGATTAATTATCATTTCAGTTCTATACTGCATTCTTACATGAAGGCACAACTGACCAAAAGGAGACCGTAAAACCACCAGTATTCGTCTGCATTTGAAGGAACAACAGGGCCGTACATAGAAATGAAACCCTTTTCTTATTTGCAAGAGGGTACAGTGGATAGACTATACGGGGCTATTCGTCCGTCTCCATTTCCTTCGGTCTAAGTCTGCAATCCTTCTTCGCATTTCGCCTTGTCCCTGTGATAAGCCTACCCTTGTTCTTTCCTATCCTACGTTCTCAACCCATTTGGTAGAGAGAGGCTTTTAAAGTACATGGCGGTGGTTCCAGAACAGAGCCCAGGAGGCGGGATTCCGATCTGTCGACGTCGTGTCTCCGGGAGCGCCGTCGCTTAGGGTGGAGACAACCGCGTCGTTACACCTTTAGCGAGTGACCTTGCGGTGCCCGCCATCATGGAGCCCGACGCGTAGGCAGCACATGGGCAGAGCGCAACTGCATGTCGAGATCGAGGCAAAGAAAGGCATGCCGCGCTAAGAAGATGATGATAACGTTTGTTGTGCACGGTTGGCCCTTTGGCCTAAGATAAGAAAAATATAATTAACCATCGGCAGTGTAAAACATAACATAAGCATCCTATAATTTGTATTTGCGTCAACACAGGCACCTCAAAGCGGAGCATTGCTTATCCAGAAATTAAACTAGCTGTGCACGCACACATATACACAAAGACCCAGAACAACTAAGCGATAAACTCAGTGGCTATGTACACGCCAATCAACTGTGAACCTCGCAGAAATGGTATTACTCGCACAAAACACATCAACTGGCCTTAGGGTGTGTCTGGATAGATTTTTTGCCAGAGGGAGCAGTAGACGTTTGGCTTCTCTCGGAAAAACAAACAATCCTCAGCCATATGGCGAGCGTTTCGTGAACAGGGCCACACAGCCCTGAGCGTTTTGCCCAAGAACGCCGCGCACACGTCTCTCCCACCCGCAGCGATGAAGCGTGCGGAGCCCAATGGCCATCGCCGCTGGGGAGGCAGCGTTGACCACTTCACAGAACGACACCGCACTTCCGAGGGGGCGTGCGCAATCAGGCACCCTAAAACTTTCATTTAAGCAGCCTCGCCAAAAGGACGAAAGGGGAGCTTCATAAAAAACCGATAACAACACATTGCACAGTCATGCTGTGGCGTAACGATTAATTTCCTTGTTGCTGGACGTCGTACGGACCTTTTCAAGCTTTTTCAAGTCCGCTTCTCAAGCTCACTTCCTTTCATTTTCTTTTTTATGGTCAAAATAGCTTGGAAGCAAATTATTTAAGATCGCTCGTGGGTTCGTGTTGTCTTTTAGATAGGAATTTTGGATGCGTGAGCTAACAATACCATTTAGAGAGATGCAAGACGAGCTATTAGCCCTAACTAGAAGCTGTCGTTTTATGCCGTTGAGAGTTCGGAACCACCCGTAAAAGCGAAAATTATTTACAACTCGCAAAAAGTTCTAAGCTGCTGTAAATAGCCATCCAATTGTAGCCGTGCAGCTATATGACACGTTGCACGCTTGAATGATTTTAAAGATCTTAAGTCAAGGCGTCCGCTCTGCACTAAACCCGGAGGCAACGTTGTCGGCGTTGTGAGCGAAAAAGCAGATGCCCCACTTGCTACATAGGTCACGAGACATTGTGATGTCATCACAACGTGCTCGACTTGTCATGTGGCAGCTACAATAATGACTGGTCGTGAGAGATGGCTGTGTGTGAAACAGCTACCAGGCCATGTCAGGTTGCGCGTCACTTAACTCCTGCAACTATGTGCCAGGAGAGATATATGAGGACTTCCCGCTTTATATAAATCTAAAGCACATAATGACCACGTCTGCGAAGCGATACGCAAAGAAGACACCAAGCCGCTGAAGGGGCTCATTAACGCTATCGCGTCATATCCCCAAGGCAGAGCTCGAGTGTTTCCTCAAGCCTTTGCATGCAAGTTAGGTCTAGAGGTGCAATGCGAGCCAGTTTTGCAACTCTCACCGCTAATCCCGAGGCCAGCAGGGGACCACTCGCCCTGAACAAGACGGCCAGCCACCCCGTGTAGAGCAGCCTGGTCAGGACCAAGACGGCGAAGGATGCACTGTGCCTCCCTTTGTGTAGCGCCTCGAGACATAGGTGCAGCACAACTTCGGTGCCAGCGAAGATTAAAGACTCGATCACAATCAGCGCTGGCACCTTAATGTCGGTGAGCAGCGGTAAGGCGGACTGCCGGTGGCGCATCATCACGCCCAGGAACACCAGAATTGGCAGGCCCTGTAGAAGTCGCAATAGGCGTGGCAGATGTGCAGCGCTGTTCCAGGGAACTGAAGTTCCCAATGAGGATACATGCAGGGCGTCAAACGAAACCGATGTTCTGAGTGGAAATCCTAACAGAAAGTGACGGACTGCGTAGAGTTCAATGAGAACAACTGCAAGGCAGAAACTCACCATACCTAAGTGTCACCTCAACCACAGAATATTTAGCTTGCATGCTAGCATTACAATCGTCGTCGTACGTGGCTCTTATTCTGTGAAACACAGGCGCCTTTTAAGACGTGAATGAGTAAAAATGAACCACATCAAACCTAAGATTGAACCAGATTATATTTGCGGACAAGATATGCAAGAAAAAAATTCTTTGCTGCTAGGCTGCGCGATCTTCTAGCCACGTCAGTGTGTTGACCAGGGCAAACATTTCGGTATCTTTACTCAAGGCTTCTTCGATATCTTCAGAGAAGCCTTCTTTGTGGTGTATTTTTTCTCTCTTGCAGTCTTCTTTTTCAGGAGATAAGAAGGATATAAATTACAGAAATTTGAACACGGTATTGGTGACGCAGCTAGGGGAGCGGCCAGTCTAAGGTTGCGAACAACATGACACACACAAGGGTTCATGGTATACGTGTACACTTCAGGTCGCATTGATAGGCCAGAAACTAAAGGCGAAATAGTTAATCAAAGTCAAAGATGAAAAGGTGAGAACACTGCACTAAAAAACCGTGAGTACTCTTATCAGGATATCAAGCTCTGGCGGTGAAGCACTTAATTCCACTGCGTCATAATCTAGCGCAGCGTCCACATGTGTTAACGCGAGTTGGTAATAGTGGTGCGCTTTCCATGCCAGAATGAACTCACCACGAAGGCGATGGCGGATGCCAGGACTATTGGCGTGACGGCCCCGTCGAAATGCAAGGACATCTTTCCGCCCAGGCGCACCATGTCACCAGAGCATCCTTCGGTGCGATTACTCCTTTCATCCCGGACCATACAGCAGCGCTTCTGCAGAGCCCACAACGCAACCTCCTTCTTGCTGTAAGCTCCAGACAACCCCTCCTGACGAGTCTGCGTGCAGAAGATGACTGCTTTCGGGACAAGACCACGCCCTTCATCGCAGTTCTCGTAATTTCCGCCGAAGCCAGTCTCTAGCGCACCCAGGCTTTCAGTGACACCTACTTCCATGCAAGGCGTGGAAACATGTGACGACCCTTCCTGACACATGTCGGTCATGACTGGCACGTCCAGGCTTGTGTTCCTTGAGTCCAGATGGTACGGCTACATACGGCAGCGAATTTTGAGCAGATGACGGGAGGGAGGGGGGCACTAGAGTCTTATGCACTTTCTCTGGCACTCGTCGCTTAGCGCCGTTCGCACACCCACTCAGCCTCTTTCCTATTCTTCATTGTTGTTGTTGGCCTCTGTTGGAATGGCACATACCGGCGGTGGAAAATTTGCGGGGTAAATTAACTATGGAAAGAAATATGTTGATGTGACGATAAGAAACCGGAAGCGGGCGGAGTGGGCGAGGGAACAAACGCGGGTTAATGACATACTAATCGAAATCAAGAGGAAGAAATGGGATTTGACAAGGCATGTAATGCGAAGGCAAGATAACCGATGGTCCTTAAGGTTAACGGAGTGGATGCCAAGAGAAGGCAATTGTAGCAGGGGGTGGCAGAAAGTTAGTTGGGCGGACGATATTAAAACATTTGTGGGAATACGGTGGGCAAAGCTGGCATATAACAGGGTTAATTGGAGAGACATGGAGCGCCATGCCTTTGCCCTGCTGAAGTGGGCGTATTCAGGCTGATGATGATGATAAACTCAAACAGGAGGTATATGTTTACTCACTTCTGTTAGGTAAGCATCGGTAAACTTTTTTGGACTCAAAAATAGTTCAATATAGAAATGCATAACGAACAAATGAACCTACATTACGCAATGATTTAATAATGTACAGGTACGCACACTGGTTTCAGAACGTGACTCCTGCAGGACGTTTCCACCAAAGGAGAGGAGAACATGAATACAAGGATGAAGCCCTGATCGAGCGAGGGGATCGCCAAATAAGTTCTTCTCCGAGAAGAAAACCTGCGGAAGCAAAGGAGAAAGTATTCAAGTGATTCAGATTTTGGACTTTGTTCACAAGGGTTCGACGATTGCCCCAAAGATAGTCTCGAAAAGATCGCCAAGCAACCTTGCTCTTTCTCTTATGTTTCATGGCAATGCCTATGCTTGAAACCATTCACAGATATTTTTCAGCGAATGGTACACCCCTTTCTTTCACATTTTTTTTAATTGCGAATCCAGACTGCCATGTTCGCTTGCTCGAAAATGACTCTTTCATCTAGGAGGGTTTTAATTTAGGCGCGGCACATCGATGTGTAAATCTTCAAGCCACTGACCAGAGCACTGCTGATCCTGCAGACGTGGCGTAAATCGGGGTCGGGGGAGGGGGCAGGGGTTCCTGACCCCACTCTTCCCTTCGCTTGGGCGGGGGGGGACACAGCATTCGAGTGCCACCAGGATAAGAAATGCAGGTTCTGAGGCACACCATGGGATCAGCTTGTTGCTGTGTCATTTAATGTAACATGTAACAAGATTGGTGTAATGTTTACTGCGTGCATGGTTGCTAAGTAGCATTGTACCCCCTGGGACAGTAGACACCACCATAACAGCAGAAACCTCCGTAACGTGTTTACCATTAGATTGCGTATCTGGAAATTCCCGTGATCACATTGACTTCACCTGTTGGCACACAGGGATGTGTGTGTCCTAACTTCATTTGCATTGATCCGGTCTTTCAGTTCTGACGTAAATTGTGTCTGCTGTACAAATAACTGAGCATTCTATAACTGATAACTTCGCATGCACGGTTGCAAATGTGTGGCCGGATAGGACTACTGCGCGTGCGCAGCAGGCATACAGCCTTCGTCAAAAATGTACATACCAAGAAGTTTGCTTCTAAGCTGCTTAACGCGGCTCCCTAGAACATTTAGCAGTCCAAAGCTTGGGAGGATTGAGAGCATGAAGCCATTCCTCTTTCGAGATGTTACGGCCGCTGCGGTTGTATAATTAAGCACGCTGCAGGCCTCGCAAGCAAACGCTTTGGGCTGTATACTTTTGACGGAGCCTGTACGTTAAACCGGTATACTTCTATTCTGGTATGTCTCCTGGGTGCTATATCGCTCTGTTGATGAACTGAACATAACCACCAGAATGCAGCAGCAAGAGCTTCACATACGCGTTTGCCAGCGAGAGCGCCTAGAAAACAGGCGGCATTAGGAGAGATTCGGGGTCGGGTTCAGAGAGAGGCACTTGTGAAATATCTGCCGTGGTGAGCGCCACCGCTAGTCTTCCCTAGCGGCCGTCAGCTCTGTCTGGTGCTGTAGTGAAATCACGCTTAGAATGGCTTGGTTTAGTTTAGGAACGCCCATTTTATGAACTGTTAAAATACTTATGAAAAGCTTCATGAGGAATCCTAAGTACCTGCTAAAACTAAGAGCTCAAATTATCCGATCATTGTTTATTTTCTATAAGGAAAAAATTGCTGCCCAAATCAATCCGCTTAATATCCCTGAAATGCTACGACATTTATGAGCTCGTTGCAGGGCTGACCGCGGCGCAACCAATGTGGAAGCACTAAGTGCGCTACATCTCTAAGAAAGCCGCGTTCTGGCGGAATTGCTCGGCCAGCACTGCTCTTGACGCGTTGCGAGGGTGCGTGGAAGGAATGGAGGCGCTGGCATTGTAGAACAAGCTGCCACTTCTCGTTTGTTGCCACTTTGTTTCGATACGATCTCTATAAGTTGTTCCGTCGATGGCGTTTACAAAAGCAGAATCACTAAAAAAAGCCACGAAATAGTACATGAAGGCACTGTTTTCTTGAATGTCATTTTTGCATTTTGTCTAATTGTTTTTTCTGCTCATTACAGTTTTTTTTAACAAGGGTGGTTCTGAAGATGACATTTGTGTTTCCGGCTTTGAATTTTGTAGCGTGAGCTACACTGGCCGAGGTTAAGCAGTTTCGCGTGGTTCCTGGAGAGCCGTGCTGCGCATGCGCGAGGAGCAGTGACGTCACACGGCGCACAGCTGGCGCGCCGGAGCCGCCACCGCGCGCGCCTCGCCCGCAATAGCCGATGCAGAGGCACTGGCACCGAGGCGAGCCCAGCTGTGCGCCTCCGTTGCACACTAGCCCTCTGACGCTGCGCCGGAGCCGCTTGATAGCGCCTCTCATTTTGTGCGCATGCGCAGAGGTGTCAGTGGGAGTGTACATATAGCAGGGCGTTTGCCCGTGTGGTATAGCCATGAATAAGGTCTATGAGCACTTGCTGCTGGGCTAGTTGGTTTTGGTTCATAATTAAATAGTTTTTAGGCGCAAAAAAGGACAAGACACATATGGTAGGTGACAGGACGAAGCGCCAACTTCCAACTGATTTTATTCCATGCGTGAAACGTACTTAAATAGCTTGTCGTCACATGTGCAGATGGGTCACCTAAAGCTCAAGAACGACTTGATAAGGCACGCTCCAGGAATTTCTTTTCACAGTCGTACAATACTATCGATGTGTCACTTACGCACAGGTCGCCTTTCTTTCTGATAAAAAACGCTTCTATCAACTCCCTAGTATTAGTATTCCAGCTTTTGCCCAGAATGCGCACATCAGTGAAGCAAGGCTCAGAATTGCGGGGCGGGCACTTACTAATGTGCTTAGTTTACTAATGTGCTTAGTTAGATGTGTGCCTTCCTTTTTCTGCTCTACGTTTCTCTCATGTTCTCTCGTTCGCTCATTCAGGCACCTGCCAGTCTGGCCTATGTAGGAGTGCCCGCAAGACAGGGGCATTTCGTAGACCACCCCTTCAGCACATTTTACGAACGGTCTCCTGTGCTTTGTTCCGCAGCCTCGTTCCTTGCAGTTCTCTTTATCAGTACGGGAGCAAAGGCCACCTAGCTTTCTCGGTGCCGAAAAGGCGAGCCGTACAGCATGGCGGCTGGCAACTTTTTTTAAAATTATGGGCCACACGATGCACGTATGGCACCACCACTGGTCTTACCTCTTCTCGAGGGACCTCTGGCCTAGCTCTATCAGTACCATTCTTTGTCTTGTTTAGGAGACATTCAACCACCGCCGTCACGAGCGAACGGGGGAACCCGGCTGCAAAAAGCCTAGCCAATTGGTTATAAAAACTGTCCCGCATTTTGTGAGGGCATGACTTTTTGAGAGCGGATTCAAGGCAAAGCGAAGCAATCCCGCGCTTAACAAGTTTGGAATGGCAGGAGTCAAAAGGTAGCAGCTGCTTCTTTGCACGCGGAAAGTAAGACCAACCGAACCGATCACCACAGAACTCAATTTTCAAGTCTAAAAACTGTAATGAATCATGAGCAGGTAGTTCGTGTGTGAACTCCAGACCTTTTCCATGCTCTCTAAAGGCAGATAAAACACTGTCCACCGTTTTCTTAAGGTTGTAAAGACCTTCTTTAGTTAAAACAATCATAGAATCATTAACATACCTAAATAGTTTAAAAACCTTGTCAATGGGTAAAACTTGCTCCAGAGCTTGGTCAGTATGAGATAAAAAGATGTGACATAGCACCGGTGCCACACAGGACCCAATGCATATGCCTGATTTCTGCAGAAAAAACTGCTGGTCAAAAGTGATAAAAGTAGATTCCAGGTAAAACTGTAATAAGGTTAAAAAGTCATCTATGGAAATACCGGCTGAGTTCTGAAAAGAAATCGGGTCATTTTCCTCAATACATTCCCTAACAGCGGAGAACAAGAGGCCATGAGGGACTGAATAGAACAAATCTACAACATCCACTAAAAAAGCACTCCCAAAATCAGGGTTGGGTTCAAAAAATTCACAAATATCATTTGACTGTTTTGTCAAAAAAGGATCATTTACATGCAGCTTGGACAGGTGCTTAGTCAAATACATGCTAAGATTTTTCTGCCACGTGCCTTTTTCGGTTACGATAGTTCCAAACGGCATGCTTTGCTTGTGAGTTTTGACAGAAAAGAAAACTTTGAGCGCGCTCTTTTTGCTATCTCTAATCTGGTTGGTAAGGGTGCTCAACCCCAGACCATCACACAAGGCCATCGCGGCCGTTTTCACTTTTGTAGATTTTTTAGATATTGGAACGAAATTCTTTCTAACCGCTTGAGTTGCTCTCGCTGAGTAGTCATCGTCCGAGATAACTACAAATCCGCCCTCCTTATCAGCTTGTAGTAGACGCAGTTGATTTCTTCTGCAGTACGACACAATGGCTTCCGTCGACATTCCCTTCTTTCTTGTGGTGTCCGGAATACCCGACTTTAGAAGGTATTCAACACCTTCCAGCAGGCATTTTTCTCGCACCTCTGCTGTGGCTTTTCTTGCAATTTGTCGGTTGATGGCTAATAGATTTTGAGACGGCACTTTTGGCTCCACTGCGTACTTCGGTCCTTTTTCCAAAACAGATTTCATCTTCTCTGGCAGATGTACGTCACCCATTATCACCAATCCTTCTCCACCTTTCATCTTCTTGTCCTTTCTTACTTCCCTCAGCAAACAGTTGAGCATGCACGTCCACTGTTGCTCAGTCATCCTTGAGGCCAACTTGGTGATGGATCGAAAAGCGGTCTCAGCTACACATGCAGGACTTTGTGCGAAGCAGGCTGCACGCAGAAGGTCATACAAAAGGCGATTCTGGCGCCAAAACTCCGACCTGAGGATCTTGCTAATTCGCTTTACGTTTCCCCATGAAGGAAGCACAGGGCGAAATAGCGCACTTACTTCAACGGGGACCAAGCCGTTCTTGATGCAAAAGGCGACTGTCCTTGCACGACAGGTGTTGGCGACGACACATGTTTATTTTATTTATTTTGCATTTATTTCAGTCATGTACAATGGCTGAGGAGAAAGGAAAAAAAGCCGCGCACGCGGCTTGACAAAGCTCCCATCTCCCGTAGCGGCTTGGCACGGCGATGACAGGCAGCAGTAAAACAATAACAAGAGAATGCATGAAATAACAAATATGTACAATATCTTCATAACAGATCACCAGAATAGTCTCGGTACTGTTACACACACGCAAATGATAGTTTAATCACAGTACATGGATACTTAGTTTATTTTACAGTTGGATATGATTCATTGTTTTGTAAGAACATATTTCTGACAGCGTTATATGAAACGGAAAGAATGGATTGATTAGTGAAAGCATTTCTATTAAGGAAAGATGGCAACACATACCTGAGTGTTTGAAAACCGTAATTTGTGCTTGGACATTGATGATACAATCATCAATGAAACGTGGAGATGACACACAAAAGGAAGGGCCCACTGTACTAGAAATATGGTCTAAGAGCACTTGCTGCTGGGCTAGTTGGTTTTGGTTCATAATTAGTTTTTAGGCGCAAAAACGGACAAGACACATAGGATATGTGACAGGACACGCATGCAATAAAATCAGTTGGAAGTTGGCGCTTCGTCCAAAACCAACTAGCCCAGCAGCAAGTGCTCTTAGACCATATTTCTAGTACAGTGGGCCCTTCCTTTTCTGTGTCATCTCCACGTTTCATTGATGATTGTATCACATGTGTCGTCGCCAACACCTGTCGTGCAAGGACAGTCGCCTTTTGCAACAAGAACGGCTAAGTCTCCGTTGAAGTAAGTGCGCTTTTTCGCCCTGTGCTTCCTTCATGGGGTCACGTAAAGCGAATTAGCAAGATCCTCAGGTCGGAGTTTTGGCGCCAGCATCGCCTTTTTTATGACCTTCTGCGTGCAGCCTGCTTCGCACAAAGTCCTGCATGTGACGCTGAGACCGCTTTTCGATCCATCACCAAGTTGGCCTCAAGGATGACTAGGCAACAGTGGACGTGCATGCTCAACTGTTTGCTGAGGGAAGTAAGAAAGGACAAGAAGATGAAAGGTGGAGAAGGATTGGTGATAATGGGTGATGTACATCTGCCAGAGAAGATGAAATCTGTTTTGGAAAAAGGACCGAAGTACGCAGTGGAGCTAAAAGTGCCGTCTCAAAATCTATTAGCCATCAACCGACAAATTGCAAGAAAAGCCACAGCAGAGGTGCGAGAAAAATGCCTGCTGGAAGGCGTTGAATCCCTTCTAAAGTCGGGTATTCCGGACACCACAAGAAACAAGGGAATGTCGACGGAAGCCATTGTGTCGTACTGCAGAAGAAATCAACTGCGTCTACTACAAGCTGATAAGGAGGGCGGATTTGTAGTTATCTCGGACGATGACTACTCAGCGAGAGCAACTCAAGCGGTTAGAAAGAATTTCGTTCCAATATGTAAAAAATCTACAAAAGTGAAATCGGCCGCGATGGCCTTGCGTGATGGTCTGGGGTTGAGCGCCCTTACCAACCAGATTAGAGATAGCAAAAAGAGCGCGCTCAAAGTTTTCTTTTCTGTCAAAACTCACAAGCAAAGCATGCCGTTTAGAACTATCGTAACCGAAAAAGGCACGTGGTAGAAAAATCTTAGCATGTATTTGACTAAGCACCTGTCCAAGCTGCATGTAAATGATCCTTTTTTGACAAAACTGTCAAATGATATTTGTGAATTATTTGAAACCAACCCTGATGTTGGGAGTGCTTTTTCAGTGGATGTTGTAGATTTGTTCTATTCAGTCCCTCATGGCCCCTTGTTCTCCGCTGTTAGGGAATGTATTGAGGAAAATGACCCGATTTCTTTTCAGAACTCAGCCGGTATTTCCATAGATGACTTTTTAACCTTATTACAGTTTTACCTGGAATCTACTTTTATCACTTTTAACCAGCAGTTTTTTCTGCAGAAATCAGGCATATGCATTGGGTCCTGTGTGGCACCGGTGCTATGTCACATCTTTTTATCTCACACTGACCCAGCTCTGCAGCAAGTTTTACCCATTGACAAGGTTTTTAGTATTGAGGTATGTTGATGATTTTATGATTCTTTTAACTAAAGAAGGTCTTTACAACCTTAAGAAAACGGTGGACAGTGTTTTATCTGCCTTTAGAGAGCATGGAAGAGGTCTGGAGTTCACACACGAACTACCTGCTCATGATTCATTACAGTTTTTAGACTTGAAAATTGAGTTCTGTGGTGATCGGGTCTGTCGGTCTTACTTTCCGCGTGCAAAGAAGCACCTGCTACCTTTTGACTCCTGCCATTCCAAACTTGTTAAACGCGGGATTGCTTCGCTTTGCCTTGAATCCGCTCTCAAAAAGTCATGCCCTGACAAAATGCGGGACAGTTTTTATAACCAATTGGCTGGGCTTTTTGCAGCCGGCCAGAGGTCCCTCGAGAAGAGGTAAGACCAGTGGTGGTGCCATACATGCATCGTGTGGCCCATAATTTCAAAAAAGTTGCCAGCCGCCATGCTGTACGGCTCGCCTTTTCGGTACCGAGAAAGCTAGGTGGCCTTTGCTCCCGTACTGATAAAGAGAACAGCAAGGAACGAGGCTGCGGAACAAAGCACAGGAGACCGTTCGTAAAATGTGCTGAAGGGGTGGTCTACGATATCCCCCTGTCTTGCGGGCACTCCTACATAGGCCAGACTGGCAGGTGCCTGAATGAGCGAACGAGGGAACATGAGAGAAACGTAGAGCAGAAAAAGGAAGGCACACATCTAACTAAGCACATTAGTAAACTAAGCACATTAGTAAGTGCCCGCCCCGCAATTCTGAGCCTTGCTTCACTGATGTGCGCATTCTGGGCAAAAGCTGGAATACTAATACTAGGGAGTTGATAGAAGCGTTTTTTATCAAAAAGAAAGGCGACCTGTGCGTAAGTGACACATCGATAGTATTGTACGACTGTGAAAAGAAATTCCTGGAGCGCGCCTTATCAAGTCGCTCTTGAGCTTTAGGTGACCCATCTGCACATGTGACGACAAGCTATTTAAGTACGTTTCACGCATGCAATAAAATCAGTTGGAAGTTGGCGCTTTGTCCTGTCACCTACCCTATGTGTCTTGTGCTTTTTTGCGCCTAAGAACTATTTAATCATGAATAAGGATAGCGAAATTGCTGCTCAGCGGCAATTAATGGTCAGGGGCTCAGCGTAGCTCACGCTACGTATATCTTGGCATATTCGAGCTAAGCCACTGCTAATTGGTTGACTGGAGGCGTTTCTTGAACCCAGCAGCGACAGCAGATCCGAAGTGAAATCTGATACGATAAAGGTATCGGTCAGCTTCTTGCCCTTGACACGCTCGTTGAGGGCGAGGACGAAGCCGACATACTCCGTGTACGCTTCGCTCTCTGTCCAGGGGGTCTTGGCAGCCGGCGTCAGTACGCACGGCTGCGGCTCGGCGTACATAGGTTCTTCTTCGCTTTCTGACATCTTGTCAGTAGCAATGCTTCGTCGTTGAATGGCTAAGGGTGCCTGCCTTCCCAAAAGACCACCAGAGAACGAATCTTCTTCCTCGTGACTCAAAAATCTGCGCTGGTGATAGTGTTGATGGAGATAAGCCCAATGGCCCTAGAACTTTCTGACGTACGCAGCTAACTTTGTCTACGAAGAATTTTAAATCCTGAGTAGAGATACTTAAATTTTCGTTGCGCATTTTATTATTTGTAAAGATGCTTAAGGCATTATTATACACGGATTACCACCTGGCAATCACGTACGACAGCCTAATAATTTATACTCTCATTTCTTTTGCGTGCCGCTTCGACTTCAACAATCGAATGAGGACTGTGACATCAAATTGTACTACGCTAGTCAAGTGAGACACAAAAAAGTTTCCGATATAACCAGTCGCGACGGCTCAGTGTTTAGGGCGCTCAGCTACTGAACCGGAGTACCCGGTTTCGAACTCCACCGATGTGGGAGCGTTTCGATAGAGACGAAACGCAAAAGGCGCCCTTGTGCTGTGTGATGTCGGTGCACGTTAAACATCCCCAGGTGGTCCAAATTATTCCGGAGACTAGGGCACCTCCTTCCTTTCTTTTACACTCCCTCCTTTATTCCTTCCCTTAATGCACGGTTCAGGTGTCGAACGAGATGGGATGGAAGACGCTTGAAAAACGTAGATATTGTTTGAGGTTAACATTTTTTCATAGTTTTTACTATTCCAATGCTGGCATAAACCGTGACCTGTACATCCATTCACAAAACTCTATTTCGCTACGTCGTGACCATCGATTAAAAGTTAAGGAAATTAACTGTAAATCAGAGATGTACAAATATGCTTTTTTCCCTAGGTCTATAAGAGATTGGAACCGGCTCTCTGAAGAGGTGGTATTAATTACGTCAGGTGATTTATTCTCATCTCTTTGAATGCTGTTTTTAGGCTGTATTACTGTTTCATCATGGTTGCATTGTATGTGCTGCACTTTGTTACCTTTCTTTTCGTTTGTATGATGTGTTATTCCCCCCCCCCCCCCCCCTGTAATGCCACTTGTGGCGCTGTGGGTATTACAATAAAGAAATAAACAAATAGACAGGTACTGCGCCATTTCCTTTTCCCCCTCCACCACAAAAAAACAGTTTCCTAACCATCTGATGCTTCCTCAATCGTTGTCATTCCGGCTCTTGAAGGAGGCTCGATTCAGCACTGCAGTGAATTAAAGCGATGAAGCAACGATTTTAAGGACGTTTTTTCATGGCGCACGAGACAAAAATATACACTCTGACGTCACAGTCATCATTCGGCTGTTCAAACCGAAATAGGACAACGGAAAAAAGTCGACTATAAACTTTTTAGAGGGCGTAATCGAATATCACTTGGTGATTCATGCGTAGTAGTGCCTCCCGCATCAATATAGAGAAGAAAACATGACACCAAAATAAGGTGTCTATACACCTTTAATGTTGCGCTTATCTACCATATTATACAAGCACAGAATAATGATTGCTGCCTGTCAGGAGGCTATGCTGGCTGCACGCATGTCGTGTAGCGTCTTCGCCGAAAGTAAACGACCAGCCGCGGCGGGAGCGGGCTCGCAGCCGAGTGGCGGCGCTGCGGTCTCCGGCGCCGGCCGCTGCTCCCGTGTACTTGCAACCTAATAGTTCCTTAGTGGAGCCTTGAGGGTAAGCTTGCGCCTTTTCACTTCATCCACCATGGACGCCCGACGCATGCTGGGAAGACAGATGCCGGATTGACATCTAGTGCCCTGTTGACTGTGTCTACTGGTCCACAGCAGGTGGCGAATTTCCGCCTCTCCAGTCGGTGTGGATTAATTCGAGCAGTGATGAGGGAAGGGGAAACTTCGCGGGGGAATGAGGCCGCGTGTGCGTTTCCTTAAAGGGGATGCTAAGATGGGCTGAGCGGAGCGGTCGTTTGAAGGGTGCCTTGTGAGGGATGTCCGGACGAGGTGGCTGAGAGAGGGTATAGTCAGTGTGCCCTGCTCGGCAGGCATATTTTCGAGCTAAGGGGGTCGGTGCGCAGTTATGTACCTGGACCTTCTGTACCTGTATCTCAGCAGAGAGGGCACGATCTGGTGGGGCGCAGCCTTAGCAACGAGTGGAAAAACAAGCAACTAATTAGGCTTTTAAAACTAATTGGAGCCGTTTGAGAGGTTAAATTTGGCTTTTGTTCGTGATGAGAAAAACTGATTAAATTGCGATCTTGTCTGATGTCCGAAGAAAAAAAACAACGCCACTATTGTATTTTCGTCAGCAGCTATACCGTATCCTCAATACTGCGGCATCCTGCCTTCGATTTCCTTGATGATGTAAGCTGTTTGCATTATCCGTATAGTCCTACACTTCAGCGTGTAATGCAAAGCGTAAGCTGCCATACATAACACTTACCGAAACTTAAATTACATTACGCTGATATATTTAAATTAACCAAATTACAAAATGTCGCACAAAATATTCTTGAAGGCGACTATGAGGTGTGCTAAGGTAAATTGCTCGAGAGAATGGGGGAACATCAGTGTGGTATCACAATTTTAACAAGCAGTGCTTTTACATAATCGAAGAAACCAGGAAGGGCCGTCGACGATTACCCAAGGCTTAGACGAAGTGTTCACTTTGCCTTTTCTTTGTCTTCAGCATTAGTGACATGGAATTAAAGGTCCGATGAGCCCACCGTACTAGTGTGCCTGTGTGCAGCCGTTTCAAACTGCAATTCAAATTCAAATTCAAAACTTTATTTCCAACGACTCGTTGGGGGTCATCAGGCAAAAAAGCTGCCATTGGCAGCTTGAGGGTGCCTGATGCCCGTACAAGGCAGCAGCATATAGCCAACACAAAATTCTGAACACATGTTCAGTTACACTTTCACAGAAATTGACTCATCGGAACACATTCGAAACACATTAAAACACAGCACAAGAAAGTATACAGTACGAAAAACATAAAGGCAATGAAAATACATTGAATACGATTAGCTGCACAAAAACTGGGATGAGAAAAAAATTTCACGTGTCTGTTTTCTATTACATGCGCTTAAGTCAAAATTTGCAGACAGTAATTTGTTAAGCAAGCACGGCAACTTGTGCGTGAGCGACTGTAGCATATAATTTGTACGTCTGCGTGGTATCAGCCATGTCTCAGATCCACGGGTGCGACAATCACTTTTCTGTTTCTGCAAATGCGAAAGGAATTTTATGAGGCTCTTAAACTTTTCATCGGAAAATAAGTATGAGTACAGTAGACGGAAATCGTAAATTTTTCCGACGCTTATTATGTTATACCGTGTGAACAATGGTGCAGATGAATGTAAATAGGACACATTTGCAATGCAACGAAGTGCTTTCTTTTGAAGAAGGAGCAGTGTTTGAATATTTGTTTGTGTGGTTGTGGCCCAAACCAGTGTACAGTAATTTATGTGAGAGGAAAACAGTGCATGATAAATTTGAAGTTTTGATCTTGATACGGTTCACCGGTTCGATAAGGACAAGTAATTGTTTTTCCCTTGCTTTAAACACCAGACGCTGTATTTTTAAATCTGTTGAGGGAAGGGTTATTCTAGTGCACACAACCACCCATGCGTTGGCATAACCCTATTCGAGGCCTTCATTTCATGCATAACCCTCAGTGTTAAGTGTGGTGCACATATAAGCGAGACAAATGTTCACTAATTAAAATTGTCGTTATTCGCTTCATAATAACGAGGTAAAGAACAACGTTGCAAGCTTACCTCCAAACTATGTCCGATCACAGCTTCACAAGCAGTCAGCTCCCGAAACATCGGCCACATTTCAGGAATTTGCGGATGTGAATCCAGCACTCGTAGCTGAGCTCGTCCAGTTGCACTGAGCTATCGCGTCCGCCGATGCACTGAACCCGTCGCTTGACCACGCCAGCCAGTCTCATGTAGTCGTCGAGACCCGTCAAACATCGAAGCCCCAAGGCGCAATTGAACATCGTCGCCGCTTCCCTGGCATCGACGACAGCATTTTCTTGAAAGATGCTGAGGACCCTTTCATGTCCCGAGACGAGCTCGACCGCGCGTGCGTTGAAAGGATCGTGGTCACCCATCACGAAGCGGGCTGCTCTGGTGACGAGGCTGGCGTTGCGCCTCGTGATGTTGCGAATGACAGCGAGCTCTGTGTTACGGCCTTTGCAAATTGGAAGACCAACGCGGAGCAGGCGGTAATTGCTTTCGATGCCCGACACCAGCGTCTGCAAAAAGGAATTGTAGCTATCGCGGCTGAGCACCGCGATCGAGAGCTCGGATAGATTTTGGCTGTTGGCAAAGCCGTTCGCGAGGACCTCAAAGTTGTTTTCGCTTAGAGGCAGCTCTCTTACTGTGATTCGGGTGAGGCTGAGGTTGAATGCCAGCGCGTTCACGAGAAGCTTTCCGGCGTCAGGGTCATGCTGCTGGTCTTCGAGTTCGGGTTCATTGACGTAGGAGTGCACTTCTAAGTCCTTCAGTGTGCGTGCTTCCATTATATAGGCCGCCATGGCAGCTTGGATTTTATGAACGAAGCAGTCCTGCACGCACACGCGAAGTGAAGTGACGTGATTGGAGGAGATGAGGATTTCGAAGGTTCTGCACAAGATCTCCGAATTTTCGAGGTGCAAAGAGCTGACCGTGAGGGGCGTCACTTCGGGAATTCGGGATGCATGGGAAGGCTACCGATGCTCAGGGGGTGATCTTCAATGTGAATGGCCTTCGGCAAGCGGGAATCACGAATGATTTGGCATATCATCTTGAGGTCAGCGCATGCTGGAAGATGGCTTATGTTGACGTTTTGGAGGGCTTTGTTGAGTGCCAGGGGGCGAAAGAACGCGCAACACTCCTCTTCCGAGAAACCCAAGAGGTCTACGTTCAGCGCCAAAAGTGTAGCGTTTTCTGGCAGGGCTAACAGCCACGGCTCGATCATTGTGGCTGCGTCTCCGGCGAGAAGTTCGAAGCCGCAGCTGTTGACGGACACGACTTAGCTTACGCAGATTGCGGTTCCGGGCGATTACTTCGGCAAAGAGGGCTTTTTCTTCGACATCGTAGATATCTATATCGACGACTAACTCTTCTAGCGTCGTCCTCGGTGCAATGGCCTTGACCAGAGTCTCCAGTGCACGCTTGCTAACCTCGGGTGTTCGCACTGTCAGCTTCTTGAGCGGCGAGCGGTGTTTCTGCAGGTAGAGGACGAAGCCATGAAGGACGTCGACGCAGTCATAAGTGGACACGCAGGAGCCGACGGTTAAGTCACTTATGGTGTTATTCTGCAAGAGTATGTCTATCAACTGTCGTGCGCAGCCGGTGCAAAATTCCAGATCGGCGACATCCAGCGAAGTAAGGGTGATGCTGCCCTGCTCCTTAGGGATTACAAACAGTGGCAGTCTGACAGAGAAGCAGAAGTATTTTTCCCCTTCGTCTGCATAATTTTGGTCTGTGGGGTTGGCAAGCTTCCCCAGGGCTTCAAAGACTTTTGTTTCACAGCACGTTACAGCTGAGATGGTCAGCTTCCTGACGCTGTACTTGTCTTGAAGAATGCTGAGGAGGACAGGGCTCCTCGCTACAAAGAAAGTTATCTCTACAGCCGCAATGTAGCGATGATGGGCGAGGACGTTGCGCAGCAGAATCCTGGCGAGGGTTTCACAGTCAATCCTTGGGACTTCCCAAGGGTTCATGAGCAGGGCCTTCGGGGCAATAGCGATGCCCAATTCCCCCAGGCCATTTTCCTCTCTTATCTCAAGGCCTACGTTCCAGAGAATCTTGTTATACATGGCGACACGACGAACCAGGTGACACACTGGTGCTGCTTCACTTCTGGGGCAGGGCAGGGTTAATAGCGTGCGTTTTTCTGACACAGATGGCTTTGCAGTCGTCAGGGCACGTTTAGCGGAGTGCTCTTCGGCCTCGATTCAATGTGGGGATTTCAGCGCAGGATAGGTTTCCGCTTCAAGACTGGAAAAGAAAGAATAAATATATATACGCGTTATAACTAAACTGTAGTAAAGGTTCAAAGATTTTATGTCAACTTTACAAAGATAAGAGGAAGAACAGCAGACGCAGCTCGCAGTGGCATAGGTTCAGATAGAGAGGCGAAATAAGCGTTTGCTGATCAAGTGTGACTGCGGCTCTCGCAAACATCGCTAATTAGATGTCAGTGAGACAGACTTCTGTCCTTCAGTGGAATTACACTGGCGTTGTGACGGCCTTGTCGAGCATGGCGTTGTGCATTACGGTGAAAGTTGGCTGCCTGATTTTAAACTGAGTACAAACTTGCACCTTACTGACGCGATCTGAACGTCAATGAATGAAATACCTTTACTCCACCTCGATACTTCTTGCAGCAAACTGTAAGCTACGAACGCGAAGTGACAGCATCTAATAGGGCAAGTTAGAGGTTTGGTTGCTACGGTTCGATAAACGCTGATCTTTACTTTCTTCAGCTCACTTCTCCAGCCTTTTCTTTATTGCTTACTCTTTCTCTCTTATTTCACTCCCTTCGTAATCCGTTCCTTTAGGGCGTGGTTGAGGCGTCCTTGGAAAGCGATGCCTTTCCTTTTCTGAAAACTAGTTTTAAGAAACTGGCTAGAGTGCTCGGCTACTGAGCCGGTGTTCCCGGGTTGGAGCCCGGTCGCGGTGGCGACGTTTCGATGCAGGAAAAACGAGGCTCGAATGTCCACAGAGATGTGAGACAATTACTGTGCATTTACTTTCCTCGAAAACCATTTTTAAAACTATTTTTTCTTTCATGGGTATGAATTCTTGAAGGGTTCCCCCAAGAACCACATCATTGCCACATCACACCAGTTATGCTCCGAATAATTTGTGGAGATTAAAAATTCATTATGGAGAAAAATAAGGGGCATTAACTTTCTCACTCTTGCTTGTTGCTGGACACCTCAACGGCGGGAAGAGTGAACGGATGAAGGGGAAGAGATGAAACTGAAAACAGTTTTTGTGGAAAGGAAATCGTGCAGTAACTGTCCCGAACTGCGCCATGAGGGGTTGTATTGGACGGGAAAACATTTATTGTTAGCACTAAACTTCAGTGGGCCTGGCTGTTGGCCACCTTGTGAGCCCACTCAGTGGCCAGGATTGTGTGAAAGGATCTGAGCTGGCCATTATATCCTCCCACCGCTATCGAGGAGGGACTTGTGCTAAGTATGTAGGTGGCGGCGCCTTTTTGCAGCTCCATAGAATGGTATCGTATCCGGTTATCTAAAATAGAGGGGATCATAAGGACGGCAGGTAAAACAGCCATGGGAGAGCCCCAATGCACCCCGGCGGAAAGACTTCTTAAACTGAGGGTCTACAACACCATTACGGAACTATGCGAGGTACATAGATCTGCACAAATAAGGAGGCTCGCAACCACACCCGTGGGGTGGAAGATCCTGAGCAAAGTAAGACTACATGACAGAATCCCGGACAGAAATGCGCGGGCAAAGTTACTAACCGAAGTGAGAAAGTTAGTGACTTTTAAACCTATTCCAAAAAAACATGCACTCTGCTTATCACAAAGGCAAGAGGAGAGCAAAACCAAAGGCCCTTGAAGCCAAGCTAGAAGGCTCGGAATACACAATCTATGCAGATGCGGCGCAATACGAAAGAGGCGACACCTTTGTGGCCGTGGGCGTCAACGACTTGGGTAAAACATTAACTGCCGGTTCGGTCAAAACGAAGAACTCAGGGTCTGCGGAGGAGGCAGCTAAAGGACTCCAAGGTCGCTGTAAACAATTTCGCGCGGGGTAGGATTTCCAAGGAGACAAAACGAATCCTAAGACATCGAGATAGAACCAAAGTGAGGTGCAATTATTATGGGTGCCGGTACACTAAGGGAACAGGGGAAACCAGTTGGCTCACAGTATCGCTCGTGTTTATTTCAGCCGAACAGTGAGCCGGGTTGAGTCCCGAAATTTCACGATATATAGATTTATATCCTTTCACGACTACGACATACGAATTTATATCCTTTCACGACTACACCAATTAGTTTAAACTGGAAAGGAGAATCTATCTGCCACCAGACGCGAAGCTCGACAAAAGCGAGGAGGTAAAGTGGCGTCTGCTACAGACGCCATGAGGGAAGAAAGTGAAAGAAGAAAGAGAGAAAGAGCTTAGTAGTGGAGGGCTCCAGAATAATTTTGAACACCTGGGAATCTTTAACGTGCACTGACGTCGAACAGCACAAGGGCGCCTATAGCGTTTCTCCTCCATCGAAGCGCAGCCAGGGAATGAAAGAAGAAAGAGAGAAAGAGGTCCGTTGTGGAGGGCTCCGGAATAATTTCGAACACCTGGGGACCTTTACCGTGCACTGACATCGAACAGCCCAAAGACGCCTTTAGCGTTTCTCCTCTATCGAAGCGCAGCCAGGGAGTGAAAGAAGAAAGAGAGAAAGAGGTCCGTAGTGGAGGGCTCCAGAATAATTTCGAACACCTGGGGATCTTTAACGTGCACTGACGTCGAACAGCACAAGGGCGCCTATAGCGTTTCTCCTCCATCGAAGCACAGCCAGGGAATGAAAGAAGAAAGAGAGAAAGAGGTCCGTTGTGGAGGGCTGCGGAATAATTTCGAACACCTGGGGATCTTTACCGTGCACTGACATCGAACAGCCCAAAGGCGCCTTTACCGTTTCTCCTCCATCGAAGCGCAGCCAGGGAGTGAAAGAAGAAAGAGAGTAAGAGGTCCGTAGTGGAAGGCTCCAGAATAATTTCGAACACCTGGGGATCTTTACCGTGCACTGACATCGAACAGCACAAGGGCGCCTTTAGCTTTTCTCCTCCATCCAAGCGTAGCCAGGGAGTGAAAGAAAAAAGAGAGAAAGAGGTCCGTTGTGGAGGGCTGTGGAATGATTTGGACCAGCTGGGGATATTTAACGTGCACTGACATCGAACAGCACAAGGGCGCCTTTAGCGTTTCGCCTACATCGAAGCGCGGACGCCGCGGACGAATCTGAAGCCGGGAACTCCGGCTCAGTAACCAAGCACTCTAACCAGTGAGCCGCGGCGGATGACGAAAAAAAGCACCCTTGCGGAGGGCTCCACTTTATTTTACACTCCTTGAGGTTCTTTAACTAGCACACGAAAGTATTTGGCCTCCATGGAAAGCGCTCGCCGCCCCTGGTATAGTGAACAGGTTGAAGGGGCGCCCTCTTTCTGTTGGACCAAGCTCTGAGCCACGGCGCCGGCCATCTCAGTCGACGGACAGACTAAGATATGGCAGCGAAAGACGGGGAACTCACCTGTTTCAGCATCGCAGAGATGAGCTCCTTCGGCTGAGGGTCGGCCAACAGCAGCTCGGGATACGCGCGCTTCCAAATAGCTCGTGGAGCACCCGCGCGAGTTAACGCGTCATTTTTTTTCACAACCAGCGCTCGGATGTGATGTGTGCGAAAAAAAGAAAGAAAAGTAGACACAGAAAGAAAAAAACGCTTCCGGGCACTCATAATCACCGCGTTTAGACGAGGTTACGTGGCCAGTATAGACGCGAATTAAGCAAGCCTCACCGAATCTCTCCTCCAGTCCGGTCGTATAAGTACAGAACACCTCGTTCTGTGACACATTTGACACTTGCGACAATCACTGCATTTTCGAGGGAGACCCCGCTGCACAGAGAGAGAGGGTTTACTGACGGGAAAATTAGATAGGTCGGCCGGAAAAATATATAACTGACCTGCTACTTTGCACTGTGGAACGGGAAGACTAGAAAAAAAAAGGTCACGATAGGGAATGATGATGATGGGAGGAGACAGAAGAAAAAAGACAAGGCACACTTTCTAACATTACAAACGGGAGTCTGTTTCTTGGCCACTCCCCCGTAGTTGGTATGTGCCAGCAACGTCTGAGGCCTTCCTTCCTTCCTTTCAAACGGGAGTCAATGCCTGTGTCGCTTAAAAAGCGTCCAAGCGTTCGCGTTGCCTGTAGAGTTTTCGAACTATCCGGCGAAGCGCCGAGGATGGAATCCTCTGAGAGGGGCCTAGTGTCCAAAGACTTCAAATAGATGCTAGCATGAGTCTTTCTCGTGCATATGCTGGGCACACCACTAAAACATGCTCTACTGTCTCTAGCTCGCCATATGTGGAACATTCGCGGAGTCGTATGCTTTTTTCGGGAGACCCGCGTCCACAATGTCCTAGGATTCGCTGCACTCTTCGCCCACTACCGACAAAGCCGACATTAATCGTGGTTATCTACATTGTGCCTTTGTCTCAGTAGCTTTGACTGTGCTTCCCCTCGTCCGCTCGGCCAGCAGCTGGTGCTCCCTCTCACCGACCGTATCTATGACTGTGACTGGCCTGGTTAGCGCGCAGCTGGCGTTCCTCTCCCCTCGCCTTTCGTAGCGATGGCTGCGTTCCTCCTCACACATCCCCGGCGCAAGCTGTGTTACGGCGCGTGCTTGTAAAGGTGCAGCGGATACGGCTATCGTTTTAAAAAAAAATTGGCAGTGGCTTAGCTCGGCTACGCCAGGATATACGTGGCGAGAGGTACGTTTCCTTGGCTGAGCTTGTTGTGGTCACTGTATTGTTAGCATTGAGAGACAGTGGGCTGCATCTCGGCGGCTATGCGCAGTCTGTTACGCTCGGCAGTTGGCATCTCCGTTTGACAAGCCGTTCCTCTCTCTGCTCGGGCGTCTCCGCTGCACTCTTCGCGTTCTTACCCTCTTTCTCTCTTTGTTGAGCAGGCCAGGCGGCGACGTCAAGATCGGAAGAGTTAATCTTCTCTTTTTCTATACCGCCGCTAAGCAACGGCCGGACTCTCCTTCTGGACATACATGCCACACTTTGTGATACGGCCGCCCTTTACATCTCCGCCTTTTATACGCAATGCTGTGCATGTGACGCGCAGTTCGGGTGGCAGAGGCGTGAGGCGAGGCGGCGATGATACGCGCGCCGCGCTTTGTTCCGACGGTAGAGCGCACGCCGCACCTGCTGCTAATCTCCGGTTTCCATAGTAACGGCGCATGCGCACTACTGGTCTCTCCCAGCCACCGCGAAATGGAAAGTGTAGCTCTCGCTACACAAAATATCACCGCCTGCGTGCATGCTGCAGTGTATTGGTGATTTTCACTACCTAGAGGGAGGGCCTGAAAGGATTTAATATGGTGTTGTCACTGAAGGCTGCTCTGGGCCTATGTGAAATCGGGCTCGTTTTTTTTTGTAATTTCGCGATAAACCCCCCTTTGTTTCCCAGTAGATGGAATCTCGCATTAGTCGGACAGTCTCTGTTCACGAGGGTTTAAAGGAATGGACGAGAAACAACTGAGGAATTGCTGCATGTCTGGTGTTTGGAAACATTTGGCCGGCGTTAAACTGGAGTGGTTGATGGCCCACGCGCTCTTTGTACATATCCTATTATCATTGACATCGACGGTGAAGAATTGCCTACAGTGCGTGGCCTACAAACACCGGGAGTTCAGGTAAGGAATATCCAGCGATTGTCAATTTGAACCCGACCGCGGCGGCTTCGTTTTTATGGAGGAAAAACGCTAAGACGCCTGTGTGCTGTGCGATGTCAGTGCACGTTAAATATCCCCAGGTGTTCGAAATTATCCCGGAGCCCTCCACCACGGCACCTCTTTCTTCCTTTCTTTTTTCACGCCCTCCTTTGTCCCTTCCCTTACGGCGCGGTTCAGGTGTCCAACGATATATGAGACTGATACTGCGCCATTTCCTTTCCCCTAAAACGAATTAATATTATTATCACCCTGCTTCCATAAAAAAATGCCGCCAGCGTCTTGAAGTAGTTCAAGTAACGAGCATTAGCTACCGCCATCTTGGATGTATTAATAATATCATCAATTAATTAACATTATTGGCCGACATCTTGGATTTATAAGTGAAGTCTTCAATCAAACACCGATTGAATATAATACTGAAGTCACCAATCAATTACCAATTGGGTTGCTGTATCGATTTACCTCGGGAGTCACCATCTTGAATTCCTCGGACTTGACGCCGAAGGAAGGTGGTAGCAGACCCCAAGAAATCAAGAAACGTTATGAGTAATAGCTAACGTTGTTAAAACAAGCTATTAAAGTCTGTCAGTCATTGTGGCATGGACGTAGTGCACATATGTGCTTTCCTGCTCAACACCGGCGACGTCCCGCGCGTCCAATCTACAGTTATGGCGTGGGCTGTTGTCGGAATGACGCCGGACAGTGTTTCTTGCACGGTCTCCACAAAATGATTAATTATCTTAATTGGCAGCAGTGGAGACGTGTACGTCGTATTCCGTTTCATATCAGTTGTGAATTCTTCATTATCTTCTGCGCTGACATCAGGCACTGGTGAAAGTTCCCTTCCTTGTCTGTGTGACCACGGAATGGCAGACCCTGGCGCAGTAGGTACTGGGACGCCTGAAAAATAATCTTCAGAGAGCGCTTCGCTCTCTCCTGCTGCCTTAAAGTTTGCGTGCTGACTTGGTTACGAACCGACGTCGACTGCAGGCTGCTGCGCTTGTAGACAGCGTTTTTATGCCCTCCTGACTTGTCGTGATTGGCAAATTTTTCCTTAGCCTCCTTCCAGTTCGTGATACCAGCCGCCGTGAAGGCATCCGGAGCTTGCGGTTGTGCTGGTCTAAAAAACGTCTCGTTGCCTTGCGGTGGCGTATTAGTAGCAGAAAACCCCAGGTACTTCTGTGGCGTAAGAGAGTCAAGGGAAGGTGTCGAACCGGGTTTTTCAAGGAGTCATCATCATCATCAGCCTGACTACACCCACTGAAGGTCAAGGGCCTCTCCCATGTCTCTCCAATTAACCCTGACTTTTGTCAGCTGCGCACGCCCTATGCCTGCGAACTTCTTTATCTCATCCGCCTAACTAACCTTCTGTAGCGCCCTGCTAAACTTGCTTTCTCTTGGAATCCACTCCGTTACCCTTAAAGAGCAGCGGTTATCTTGCCTTCGTATTACATGCCTTGCCCAAGCCCATTTCTCCCTCTTGATTTCGACTAGCATATCATTAACCCGCGTTTGATCCCTCCCCCATTCTG
The DNA here is from genome assembly GCF_052857255.1 of Amblyomma americanum. Taxonomy (NCBI): domain Eukaryota; kingdom Metazoa; phylum Arthropoda; class Arachnida; order Ixodida; family Ixodidae; genus Amblyomma; species Amblyomma americanum. Next base: position 4,927,626 of record NC_135497.1, on the reverse strand, counting down.
CCCGCTTCCGGTCTCATAACGTTACATCTATCATTTTTTTAAAGGAATATAGACACCTAATTCTGCTGGCATGTTTTCCTTGACTACAATGATGCGGAAGACACTCCTACGCATGAATCACTATGTGATATTCGCATACGGCCGCTAAATAATTGAAAATCGAATTTTGCCGCCGCGGTGGTTGAGTGGTTATGGCGCTCGGCTGCTGGCCCGAAAGACGCGGGTGTGATCACGGCCGCGCGGTCGAATTTTGATGGTCTCGAAATTCTAGAGGCCCGTGTATTGTCCGATGTCAAGGAACCCGAGGTGGTCGAAAGTTCCGGAGCCCTTCACTGCGGCATCTCTCATAGCCAGAGTCGCTTTGGGACGTTAAGCCCCCATGAACCATAAACCGAACCATAAACCTAACCATAATCGATTTTTTTCCTCACAAGCTGTTACGGTTTCGGTTTCAACAGCCGACCACGGCGTCAAAGTGTGCTTTCGTGTCACGTGAGGCATGAAGAAACGTCCATAAAATCGTTGCTTCAAAGTTTTAATTTGCTGCTATGCTGGAGGCAGCCTTCCTCAAGAGCCGCAACGACAACAAATGCGGAAGCAGCGATTGTATTGCAGTTTTTTCCTACCTCACGTGACCTGTACGCACACGTTGACGTCACAGTCTTCATTCGGGTGTTGAAACCGAAAGAGCATGGCACAGCAATGCGATTATAAATTTTTTAGCGTTCGTAGGAGATTAACAGCTGGTGACCCACATATAATAATACCTAACGCATCATTACAAACAAGAAAACACACAACCAAACGTTAGGCGTCTCTACTCCTTTAAGAACGCTAGCTCTTAATTCTCGCACTCGAATGTTTCTTGTCCATCGGAGATATCACGATGGCGGCCGGTCATGTGATCAGATTTATGCAGCACTGTCCAAATCTCACCCCCCCCCCCCCCCCCCCCGCTCACGTGGCCGCAGGCGCGCAGTCGTCGGGCCTGTGCTGGCGCTTCGATATTTATGTGTGCCGAGACTGTTGCCAAATGTCTGCAGTTTAAAACAAATGTCTGCACAAAAGTTTTGTTCTTTAATCAGCGGCGCTGTACGACTGTAGTTGCCCTGACTAGGTGCCTCGTGGTACGTGTTCAGTTTCGTTAGGGAGCACAAACTGCAGGCAGCCAACGATCAGAGGACTGCTTTATTTTAGCATGGACGAGGACCTGCACTTGTTGTTTCCTTTGTCGATAAGATTCCCATTTTCGGCCTATTTCCTCTTCAGATAACTGCGCCCTCTTTGCTTCTCTGTGTGCCCGTGTTGCCAACCGTCGTTTTTCGATGGCCTCCCCAATTTCCTTCTTCCACCAACTTCGTGGCTTCTTGTTTCCTCTCCAGCGGTTTACTCCTTTTACTTGTTTTATTTTTGTGCTAATGAGTAGGTCTGACTGACTATAATCCCACTTTTCCATGGGGTGTTTCTCTATTGCTTACTCTATGCAGGCCGCTGTTTGCGCTATTTGTTCGTGATTTAATTTTGCGTACTCTTTTTGACTTCCCTGCATTCCTCTTTTCAGCAGGGCTCCCAACTGTAGACTAATCAGCTTATGATCACTTCCGGGGCTGTACTTCCCCTCATAGTCAATTTCCATTATTGCGAGCTTGCTATGCATCCCCTGCGACATTACGCAGGTGTATATGGTCGTTTCCTTAGGGAACGATAGCGTTAGGGAGCAGTAAGGCGAAGCCTAGGAACCGGGTGGTACTGCCCTGTCACAAAAGCATTCCAGCCAGCACTATGGACCATTCGCGGAAATCTCTGAGTCAGCATTATCGCAAGGCCTGGTTTCTAAAAAAGAATGTTTGGTATCTTTGACGACCCTCTCCCATTTTTTGCTGAAACGAAAAGAGTCAAGCTCCCCTTCAGAGTAAACTAAGATGTGCCGCAACAGTTGGCCTCAAGATGGTTCCCTGAAAGCTGGGGAAAGAGTACAATGGTACAACAAAGTGTAGAAGGGATCGCGGCGGCATGGCAGTAAGGGCTAGGCAGGAAATGGGCCTTTGCTCTCGTGCCGGCAGGAGTGGCCTTGCTCGCACTTAATTTTCTTAACTTTCAAAATTTCACGCAAGACATCTTCCAGGATAATCTTTTCCAACCGAGAACCCTTGTTTCAAGACGGCAATCTGGCATCCTGTTTCGAAAAAGAGAGAGGGAGATGTGCTTTTCCCTGTGGATCATTCCATGGGAAACGTTTCAGGCCGCAAAAGCGACGATCACCGATTTTGTTGAAAAAAAAAGGTCAGGTAATTTTCGAGTATGTGAATGCTGTTTTTCCGAAGTATTTTCGCTGAAAAATGTTTTTTTCTTTCTTTAAAGAGTGCTTTTAAGAAAATCAGTCCCGAAGTTGGCAAAAAGTGATGCTTTTTGGTAGATTGAGACATAAATTAAGCATAAAGGTCCTCGAGATTAACATAGTGGAGATAACTAAGCAAACACATACACTTAATAGGTTACAATACACAATGTTATGTTCGAGTAAATTTTGTTTGACGCGAAAAAAAATTTTTGAATTTCACAACCAGTGTCATTGGGCGGCACTGCCCAACTGTGCTTTCACTGAGTGAGAGGTACGCACCGCAGCTCAATTTGGGTGCGCCTGTAAACTCTGGATTCAGTATATGTGGGTCAATGCTATTTTTCAGCGTAAACGGTAGTAAAATAACCGTTGGTGCTATTGCCGTCTTTTGGTTTTACTGTAAAAGTACATTTGTGTAACAAAAATTTGATGGTGTGGCATCACAGTATAAGATTAAAAAGTACTTTCTCCACCTCTGCTACCAGGGAAAAGATCACAGTCTTTTGGCAGAGTGGAATTTCTTCACTACAATCACTCGGAGAAAGTGCATGGGATGGTGTCGGCGGTATACTGAAACGTCTCGCCGCAAGAACAAGCTTGCAGAGGCCATATCAGGACAAAAATTACATCAACAGAGGACCTTTTTACCTGGACAAAAAAATAATGTCAAAGTAGCTACAGTAATCTAGGTACCCAACACAGAAATACAAGAAAAAAGAATAGAACTGGCTTCCCGATTCGCCATGACACTCACGGTGACAGGAACGCGACAGTTACACTACTTCAGGCCAGCGAAGTCTTCAAAACTTCATGTTAGCATCACATGAATTTTAAACGTCCAAGAAATTCAAGTCAAGAAGGAGACGAGAACATACGGGTCGCCTCATATTGAAACGAAAGATTCAAATGTTGATGAGATGAGTGGATGAGAAAACAAAAGGAAAGAACAAGGATGCCGAGAAATTTTTTATTAGCAGCGTATAGCCTCCTGCTATAAGTGTCCAGGGGCCCGTTCAAGCCATATTTTCGTTCTGATGTAAGAAATGAGGGAAGAAATGATCATGTCGTTCTTATGCCCCTGCAAAGGTTACGATTAACTGCCACACAATAGGCGTCACATCGATGTTTTATTCGTTTACCTGGCCACGCTGTGGCCAAAATTCAGTGTTAAACTAAGGAAAGTACCTCGTTCAAGAAGGATTTGAACTCGTATCAACTGACTGAGAACGTGCTCGCTTGGCAAAGGCCTAATGTAGACATGCATGCCAAAAAAAAAGGGGGGTCGGTGCAGCGCACGTGTGATGCAGTGAAAGCGCATTTTTGTAGTGCCGTCCCCATGACACTGGTAGTGAAATTTCAAATTTTTTTCTCGCGTCAGACAAAATTTACCCGAACAAAAGATTATGGATTGCAATCTGATAAGTGAATGTGTTTACTGAGTAATCCCGAGTATTTTTATCTAGAGGGCCTTTATTCTTAATTTGGTTCTCAATCTAAGAAAAGCATCGCTTTTTGCCAACTTTGGGAATGATTTTCTAAAAAATACTCTTTAAACAAATTTCAATATATTTTTGGCAGACCTCTACCACCAAGTGAACGGTAAAAAAATTTATTGCGACTGAATATGAACGACGTTTATAATAAAAAATTCTGAAAACGCACCATGTTTTGCTTCTTTATTGTACCGAGAAAACGCAGCAATGTGTTATAGAGGGGCACTAGTGATGTTGCGTCGAAGAACGATGCATATGCGATAATATAAAATAGTATTTGTTAATTATTATGCTTTCACACCTGATACAAAAATAATTACCTGCGAGCAACTTTCCCGTGTTCGCAAAAACTTCGGAAGGCGCTTACGCGTGAAATTTTTTTTCCGCGAAAATACTTCAGAAAACCAGTATTCATATAATCAACAATTTCCTGAGTTTTTTTTTCAACACAATCGGTGACGGTCGCGTTTGGGCCCTGGGACGTTTCTCATGAAATGACCCAAAGGGAAAAAGACATCTACTCCTTTCCTTTTCGAACAAGGATCCGAGATTGCCCACTTTGAACTAGGGTTTTCAGCTGGAAAAGATTATCCTGGCAGACGTCTTTCCAGAAATTTTGAATGCTAAGGAACATTAGTGCCAAGAACGACACTCCTGTCAGCATGAGAACAAAAGCCCATTTCCTGCCCAGCCCCTTCAGTCTTGCTGAGGCGATCCCTTATATTTTTTCTACCCCTGAACTATTACTATTTGGAAAGCTTTCGCCCAACCATCTTGAAGGCATGTGCCATGGCACTCCTTAGTTTACTCAGAAGGGGAGCTGGACTCTTTTAGTTTCAACAAAGAATGTTTGAGGGTCGACTGAGAAACCGCACTTTTTTTTTTGGAAACCAAGCCTGCCGAAGATGCTGACTCAGATTTCAACGAATGGTGGCTATACTGCTCGCTGGAATGCTTTTGTCGCAGGGCAGTACCAACCAATTCCTAGGAGTCGCCTTATTGGTCCCTAAGTTCCCGCCAACCTCCCTCCCCTCTCCACTCCTCACTCCCTGCAGGGGTAGTGGATTGGTATCGCCAGGTATAAAAGAAGCAGTCTGGAACTGCCTCAGCACACTGAGTCTCTTTGTCGACGTTCGAGGTGCATCCTCTATGGTAGTTTTCTGTCCTGCCAGCGAAGATGTCCACTCAGTAACAGCAGTTCTCTACAGGAACTGGACTGCATGAGAGTGTGTCGAAATTTTAATGTCAGCAGTCATCTGTGCGGTTATTTCGGACTTTTGAGCGTAGTACTGCTGCGGCTGCCACCGTGGACTCAGTCAGTGACGTCACTCAAGAGACCACGTTCCTTGAGCTCGTTCTTTCTCCCAAGACCCAAGCGCGCTGCTGCGGAACAGACCGCAAAGTGTCATCCTCTGGTGAGACTTTTTTCTAATCTTTTAGTTGTTAAGGCGGGGTGTCTGTTTGTTCCGAGGACAACGAATAATGGCAATATAAATATCGAAGCGACCGCTCCAGCGCTGGAGTAAAAGGGCGAATATACGTAATCAAACATACATGGCACCGTGCTGGCATCTTTCCTTTGTAGTAAGTTTTTAGCCATCGTGCATGTTCGTGTTCATACGAGCGGCGAGATGTCTGGGCCTTTCTGTTTTGGCTTCCTTTAAATACGCTCCCACCTTAGGTCTATCACTGTTGGTCAGCTCTCACGAATGACCGACTGCAGCAACGTGATGGCTTGGGCACCGCTTTATTGCTTTCCGTTTTGAGTTTTCCAAAGTTATATTACTTATCAACTTATACCACTCCTGTCACTGTGTAGCAGCATACATAAAGCATATTTAACTCCACCGATGAGTTAAATAGATTTAACGTGTTGATTGGCACAGATAGCTTCGCACCGTGCGAATCTAAATCACTCTGGAGGGACCGTCCATAACCTGGTGGCGACGGCAACTCGGCGCGCACAACACTTAGTTGAGCAGCATTTTCAGGTTCGTTGTTTTCTTTCGCGCGCCTATACACCCTAAAGAGAGTATTGCTGCACGCTGTGTCGTTTACTCCCATAGCACTGATCGGAATTTTGCACGGACGAACTTGTACCGTTTTCCGACGACGTGTAATTGGAATCAGGAGCGGAGGAAACGTGGGATTTTAATTGTTCGAAGTCAGGAAGACGCTCTTCTTTTATAACCCCCCTCCCCCTTTTTGCGGAATTATTTTCTTCACTCATGCGTTTTTTGTTGTCTTAAACAAGCTGTAAAAGGCTGCCTGCCTGTTTCACGTACTTTTTGGAGCGATGCAATGTAATAAGAATAATGCGGGGAATACCCCCGTTGTTTCCTTTCCGGCACTTCGTTTTTCATCGGCATGTGGAAGACGGCGTCACTACTTTCCTTCCATTTTGTCAATGGTTACCTCAATTCATAGACGTGGCCGGATTGAGAAACCTTAAAGGAGTATGGACACCTAACTTTTCGGTGCGCGTTTTCTTGTTGGTAATGACGCGTAAGGCATTTTGATACGTCAGCTACCACCTGGTATTCTCCTTTCGACCGCTAAATAATTTATAATTGAATTTCTGTCTCGTGCTGTTTGGCTTTCGGTTTCAACAGTCGAATGAGGACTGTGACGTCAACGTGTGAATACAGGTCCCGTAAGAGATAAAAAAACAGCAATAAAATCGCTACTTCAACATTCACTGTTATTCCGGGTCTTAAAGAAGGCTAGCTTCAACCTTGCAGTAAATTAAAACGATGAACCAGCGATTATAAGGGCGTTTTTCCAACGCCTCACGTGACATAAAAGCGCACTTTGAGGTCACAGCCATCGTTCTGCTGTTGAAAAAAAAAACAGCACGACAGAAAATATTCTATTATAAATTATTTAGTGGTCACAAGCGAATATCACGTGGTGGTTCATGCGTAGTAGTGTCTTCCGCATCATTGTGGGGAAAAAACATGCCACCAAAAAAAGGTGTCTATACTCCTTTAATGTCTTTATTGAAGTTTGCACCTTGGAAGATCTCGTCAGGGTGTTAACCGGCCGAAACCTCGGTGCGTCTACAAACACAGGAGGGTCTCCTCTGCACCGGCGTCTGCGATGATGCGTGATTTGCTTTCGTTCGCTTATCATGCCGTTTGAGAACGGCTTTTCGTGTATAGCTTCCGAGGCTGTGCGGTTTTGAACGGTATACAGCAGGTCGCTGCATGTCTGACTCCGCGAGACTGTTGTGTGATTCGGCGCAAGACCAGCTGTTAGGGGTATTTCCGGGTTCAAGACGCATATTTATCGTCAAGTTCTAAAAAGATAGCTTCGAATTGGCACTGCATACTTTTTCACAGTCTTCTTCAAAGCAGTGACCGACAGGCAACGATTGGCTGCTCCCAGGGGTGCTGTGCGAGACGAGCAGAACGTTTCCGAAAGTTGTGTTTACGCGTGCTTCCAAGGGTCGCGCTCCACTACGGTATAACGCAGCCTAAAGGAGGAGGCGGGGCGACTACTATACGCGCATGTTTTGCGTGTTTCAAAAATTGAGTGCCTTTGAAATGACGTTTCAGACTTTCGCAGCCTGTTCTAGGAAGTACGTTGTCCCAAACTTTTAACAGTAGCAAAGGTTGCTCCTTTAAATGCAACGTGTTAAATGCTTCTCTCGTCTAGGCGGGTTGTTCGTTCAAAGCATGACGTGGCAACCAATAACGTGGCAGAAAGCATGCCAGACAGGTGCATGGCGGGCGCACGGTGCCTGAACCAAAACTTCCATTTGGCATGTACCTGAAGCTACACATTTTTAATGCAAAAGCATTAACTCTGTTTCAACGAATGTGGCCAGCCAGAAAAAATAACAAATGTACGCCTTCAGGCAGCTGAGCACGTACCATGACGCACCTAGCCAGCGCAACGATCTGCACACTGGAAAACGTTTGAGGTCACTGTGGTAAAATTCATTGGAGGAATGCGGAAGCATTGACGCCTCCTCATTTTTATTTGCCTCTCTTCCCCTCTATTTGCATCAATTGTCCCTTTTCGTCCCATTTGCTCCATTAAGCACTGATGTAAATTCACGCAGTGTCCAAATTACCACAATTAATTGTCTTACTTAATCAAGTTCCATGAATTTCCCATTTTGAGTTTTCAAAATTGCCGCACCACGTTTCCCTGGCTCCTGTCACTTTGTGGACATTTTTGGCTCTATTTAATTTACTAATGAACTTTTGGACAATTCTTTATTCGACATCAACCTCACATTATCCTCTTTCCATTACAACCATTCCTTTGGCGCTACTTCTAAGCTCCTCAACTGCTGCGGACACGACCATGTCCACATTACCTAGTAATGCTTTCGCATTAATAATATTTTCGCACAATGTCACTGATAAAAGAACAAAACATTTGTGCAGACATTTGTTTTAAACTGCTGTCATTGGGCACCATTCTCGGCACCCGCTCAGACGGTATATATGCATATATCGGAACGTCAGCATAGGCGGCAAATCGGCGGCCGTGGCGGCCCGACGACTGCGCGCGTGCGGTCACATGATGGGGGGTCACATTTTGCACGGTGCTGCAGCACTTTGGTCACATGACCGTCCGCCACCTTGAAATCTCGGAGGCACAAGAAACGTTCGAATGCGAGTAGTAAGAGACACGTCTCTTAAAAGGCTGCTGCGACAGCTTCCCTTGGGTCCACTGCGCCACAGAAGTATCTGGGGTTGTTTGCGACTACAGCGCCGCCGCAAGGCAACGAGACTCCTTTAGACGGTCACGACTAAAGCGAGATAGCTTCCATCGGAAACCAAAGTCGAGTTTATCGTGAAATTTAGAAACAAACGCGATTTCACATAGGTTGACCCCGAGAGCAGCCCTTAGTGATGCTGCGATATTGAATCGATACAGGCGCCCTCTCTAGGTGATGAAAATCACCAATACACTGCAGCATGAACGCTTCAATGCTAAGTCAGAGAACACTGCCGGCGCCGCAAGCGGGGTATGCGGAAGAGGTGATAAATTCTCTAAATATTGTTTTTTGCAGCTATAGCTCTATCTCCCGCGCTTTTTCACAACACGCGCCGTCCGCTTAACACAGCTTGCGCCGCGGATGTGTGAGGAGGAGCGCAGCCATCGCTACGAATGGCGAGGGGAGAGGAACGCCAGCTGCGCGCTAACCAGGCCAGTCACAGTCATAGATACGGTCGGTGAGAGGGAGCACCAGCTGCTGGCTAAGCGGACGAGGGGAAGCACAGTCAAAGCTTCGGAGACAAGGGCACAAAGTAGATAAGCATGATTTTTGCCGGTCGCCCTGAGTAGAGGGCGAAGTGTTGCGAATCCAGTGACATTATAGGCGCGGGTTTCCCGAAATTGTACAGGACAGAGGACACCCGCGTCCTTGAGAAAGCATCTGCCGCGGGGTCGCCTTAAAAATGCCGCGATTTTCGCAAGTATCAAAGGTGCCAAGCAGGAAGATATTCTGTGCTTCCACGGCCGGACTGGAGCAGACAGTCCGCGAAGCTCGCGCTCGCTTCGCGTCTATACCGGCTACATCCCTTCTTCTCATCTTTGTGATGCTGTGTGCCGGAAGCAGGGTTTTCTTTCCTCTCTACTTTTCTTTCTTTTCTTCACCCATCGTATCTGTGCGCTGATTATGAAAAAAACGACGCGCTATCTCCCGCGGGTGCTCCGAGAGCTATTTGGAAGCGTGCAGAGCCAGAGCTGCTGCCGACCGACCCTCACCCAAAGACTTCGTCTCTGCGGTGCTGATATATGTGAGTTCCCCGAATTTCGCTGCAACACCTTCTTCTGTCCGTCGACAGAGATGGTCGGCGTGGTGTCTCAGCGCCAAGTTCAACAGCTTGAGGACGCAGCTTCAATCTGTTCAATACGAGGACGGCGACCGCCTTTCGATGGAGGCCAAAGACACCCGTGTGCTAGTTAAAGAACCTCAAGGAGTTTAAATTAAAGTGAAGCACTCCAGATGGGTGGTTTTTTCTTCATCCGCGGTGGTTCAGCGGTTAAGCGCTCGGTTACTGAGCCGGAGTTCCCGGGTTCGGCCCGGCTTCGGCGGCTGCGTTTCGATAGAGGAGAAACGTAAAAGGCGCCCGTGTGCTGCGCGATATCAGTGCACGTTAAACATCCCCAGTTAGTAGAAATTATTCCGGAGCCCTTCACCATGGACCTCTTTCTCTTTCTTCCTTCACTCCCCTCCTTCATGGCGTCTGGAGCCGATGCCACGTTACCTCCTGCCTTTTGTCGAGCTTCTTGTCTGGTGCCGCATATATCCTCCTTTCCAGTGGTTGTGTTGTAGACCCCAAGTTTAAGAAGCCTTTCAGGAGGGGTCGAGTGGGGCAGCCACATGGCAGCTTTATATGCCTGCCTTATGATCCGCTCTACTTTAAATAGCCGGATACGATCATATTTTATGGAGCTGCAAAATTTCGCCGCCACCTACTGACTTAAAACCAGTGCCTTCTCCAGAGCGGTGGGAGGCTATAATGGCCAGCTCAGACCCGCTGACGCAACGTCGGGCCATTGAGTGGGCTCACAAGGTCGCCAAGAGCGATGCCCACTAAGGTTTAGTGCTGACAATAAATTTCCAGAAAAGGGTTGTAGCGCCGAAAACGACAACACATAGCAAGCGAAACGGGTTGCGCCTGTCCCGTCTCGCTTGCTATGTGTTGTCTTTTTCAGCGCTACAACCCTTTTCTGGAAACATGCACCAACTAGCTCCCCAACAAGTATAGCTGAAAATAAATGTCTGCCCATCCAAAACAAACCTTCATATCGCATTTCGGGTGTCTACTCATATACTTGACAGTTACTGCGCGATTTTATTTTTACTAAAACTATATTCAGTTTCATCCATTCCCCTTCATCTGTTCACTCTCGCCGCCGTTGAGGTGTCCAGCAATAAGCAAGAGTGAGAAAGTTACTGCCCTTTATCTTTTCTCACAACCAATTTTTAAACTGCACAACGTACTCCCAGCGTAACTGGTGTGATGTGGCAATGATGTGATTCTTGGCGTAACCCTTCCAATATTCATGCCACGCTTGAAAAAAACTAGTTTTAAAAATTGGTTTTTGATGAAAGGGAATGCTCATTAATTTTCTCACATGTCTGTGGACATTTGAGCCTCGTTTTGCTTTCATCTAAACACGGCCGCCGCGACCGGTTTCGAACCCGGGAACTTTGGCTCAGTAGCCGAGCGCCCTATCCACTTTCTTAAAACTAGTTTTCAGTAAAGGGGGCATCGCTTTCAAAGACACCTCAACCATGTCCTGAAGGAACGGATCACAGAGAGAGTGGAATAGGAGACAAAGAGGTAGAGTAGTGAGCTGATGAAAATTCATTAGAAAGTGAAGAGCAGCGTTCACCAAACCGTAGTACCCAAACCTCTACCTTGCCCTACTAGATGCTCTCACTTCGCGTTCGTGGCTTACAGTCCGCTGCAAGAAATATCGAGGTGGAGTAAAGGTATTTCATTCATTGACGTTGAGATGGCGTCAGTAAGGACCAAAATTGTTCTCGGTTTAAAATTAGGCTGCCATCTTTCACCGTAATACATAACGCAATGTTCGACATGGCCGTCACAACGCCAGTGTAACTCCGCTGAAAGACAGAACTCTGTCACATTGACATCTGATTAGCAATGTTTACGAGAGCCGCAGTCACACTAGCTCAGCAAAAGCTTACTTCGCCTCTCTACCTGAACCAACGGCACTGCGAGCTGCGTCTGCTGTTCTTGCTCTTATCTTTGTAGACTTGACATAACATCTTTGACTCTTCACCACTGTTTAGTTTATACCACTTATATATAATTTTTCTTTCCTGTCCAGTCTTGAAGCGGAAGCCTGTCCGGCGCTGGGATCCCCGCACGGAAGCGAACCACAAGTCCCCTCTGCCAAACACGCCATGGCCACTTCAAAGCCATCCGTGTCAGAAAAACGCAAACCCTTAACCCTGCCCTGCACCAGAAGTGAAGTGGCACCAGTGTGTCAGCTGGTTCGACGTGTCGCCGTGTATAACAAGGTTCTCTGGAATGTAGGCCTTGAGATAAGAGAGGAAAATGGCCTCGGTGAATTTGACATCGCTATTGCCCCGGGAAAAGTGCTCATGAACCCTTGGGAAGACCCACGAATTTACTGTGAAACCCTCGCCACGATTCTGCTCGTCGACGTCCTCGCCCATCATCACTCCATTGTGGTCGTCGAGCTGACATCCTTTGTAGCGAGGAACCATTTCCTCCTCAACCTGCTTCAAGAAAAGTACGGCATCCGGAAGCTTACCATCTCAGATGTACCGTACTGTGAAGCGAACGTCCTTGAAGCCCTGCAGAAGCTTGCCAACCCCTCGGAGCAAAATTATGCACACGCACGGAAAGAATACTTCTGCTTCTCTGTCAGACTGTCACTGTCTGTATTCGCTCAAGAGCAGGGCAGCGTCACTCTTACCACGCTGGATGTCGCCAATATTTACATGAGCGCCGGAGGCGCAAGACAGTTGATAGACACACTCTTGCAGAATAACCCCATCAGTGACTTGACCGTCGGCGCCTGCGTGTTAACTTATGGCGGCGTCGACCTCCTACAAGGCTTCGCCGGCTGCCTTGAGAAAGAACGCTCGCCGCTCAAGAAGCTTACAGTGCGAACACCCGAGGCCAGAAGGCGCGCGCTGGAGTCTCTGGTCAAGAGCATTACACCGACGACGACGCTAGAAGAGTTGGTCATCGATATAGATATCTACGACGTCGAAGACAAAGCCCACTTCACCGAAATAATCGCCCGGAACCGCACTCTGCGTACGCTAAGTGTTCTATGGCGCAAGAAAACCGGGCAGCGTGCCCTCAGCATGCCGAAACAGGCTCACCGAATGAGGCTAATAATATTTGTTACCAGTCATTGTCCCCGAAAACAAATATTACTATCATCATTCGGTGAGCCTGTTTCGGCATGCTGAGGGCACGCTTCCCGGTTTTCTTGCGCCATATTTGTTACCAGTCATTGTCCCCGATCTACAGAGCACTCTTTTTGGGATTTTTGCTGCGTACGCTGGGCAAGGCATGTAATGCGAAGGCAAAATAACGGCTGGTCCTTAAGGGTAACGGAGTGGATCGCAAGAGAAAGCAATTGTAGCATAGGGCGACAGAAAGTTAGTTGGGCGGATGATATTAAGAAATTTGCGGGAATACGGTGGGGAAAGCTGCCAAATGACAGGGTTAATTGGAGAGACATGGGAGAGGCATTTGCCCTGCAGTGGGCGTAGTCAGGATGATGATGATGATGATAAACTCAAAGAGGAGGTATATATTTACCAACTTCTGTTGGGTAGGCCTTGGTTAACTTTTTGGATTCAAAAATAATAGAATCTAGAAATACATAACGGACAAATGAACCTACATTACGCAATGATTTATTAATGTACAGTTACGCACACTGGTTTAAGAACGTGACTCCTGCAGGGCGCTTCCACCAAAGGACAGGAGAACATGAATACAAGGATGAAGCCCTGCTCGAGCGAGGGGATCACCAAATAAGTTCTTCTCCGAGAAGAAAACCTGTGGAAGCAAAGGAGGAAGTGTTCAAGTCGTTCAGCTTTTGGGCTTCGTTCACAAAAGTTCGACGACTGGCATAAAGATACAGACCCGAAAAGATCGTGAAGCAACCTTGCCCTTTCTCTTATGTTTCACGGCAATGCCTACGCTTGAAACAATTCACGGATATTTCTGAGCTAATGGTAGACCACTTTCTTTTCCTTTTTTTTAAAATTGCGAATCCAGACTGCCATGTTCGCTTGCTGGAAAACACTTTTATCGAGGAGGGTTTTATGTGGGCGCGGCACATCGATGTGTCATTCTTCGAGCCCCTAACCAGAGCACTGCTGACCCTGCAGCAGTGGCGTAAATCGGGGGGGGGGGGGGGGAGGCAGGGGTTCCTGACCTCCCCTCCCTCTTCCCTTCGATCAGGGCGGGGGGACGCAGCATCCGAGTGCCACCAGGGTAAGAAATGCAGGTTCTGAGACACAACATGGGATCAGCTTGTTGCTGTGTCATGTAATGTAACACGTAACAAGATTTATGTAATGCTTACTGCGTGCTTGGTTGCTAAACAGCATTGCACCCCATGGGACAGTAGACACCTACACAGCAGCAGAAACATCCGTAACGTGTTTACCATTAGATTGCGTATCTGGAAATTCCTGCGATCACATTGTCTTCACCTGTTGGCACACATTGATGTGTGTGTCCTAACTTCACTTGCATTGATCCGATCTTTCACTTCTGACGTAAATTGTGTCTGCTGTACAAATAACAACATTCTTTAACTGATAAATTCGCATGCACTGTTGCAAATGCGTGGCCGGATAGGACTACTGCGCGTGCGCAACAGGCATACAGCCTTCGTCCAAAATGCACATCCCAAGAAGTTTGCTTCTAAGCTGCTTAACGCGGCTCCCTAGCACATTTAGCAGTTCAATGCTTGGGAGGATTGAGGAAGAGAAGCCATTCCTCATTCGAGAGGTTACGGTCGCTGAAGATGTATAACTAGGCACGCTGCAGGCCTCGCAAACAAACCCTTTGGTCTGTATACTTTTGACGGGGGCTGTACGTTAAACTGGTATACTTCTACGCTGGTATGTCTCATGGGTGCTACATCGCTCTGCGGATGAACTGAACATAACCACCAGAAAGCAGCAGCAAGAGCTTCACATGCGCTGTTGCCAGCGAGAGCGCCTAGAAAACAGGCCGCATTACGAGAGATTCGGGGTCGGGTTCAGAGGGAAGCTCTTGTCAAATTTCTGTCGTCGTGAGCGCCACCACTAATCTTCCCTAGCGGCCGTCTTACCCGATCATTGTTTATGTGCTATCAGGAAAAAATTGCTGCCCAAATCACTCCGCTTATTATCCCTGAAATGCTTCGACATTTATGAGCTCGTTGCAGGGCTGACCGTGGGGGAACCAATGCAGAAGCACTAAGTGCGCTACATCTCTAAGAAAGCCGCGTTTTGGCGGAATGGCTCAGCCAGCACTGCTATTGACGCGTTGCGAGGGTGCGTGGAAGGAATGGTGCCACTGGCATTGTAGAACAAGCTGCCACTTCTCGTTTGTTGCCACTTTGTTTTGATACCATCTCTAAGTTGCTCCGTCGATGGCATTGACACAGCCAGAATCACTCAAAAAGACAATAATTTGCACATGGAGGCCTTGTTTTCATGAATGTCATATTGGCATTGTCTAATTGTTTTGTTTGCTCATTATAGTTTTTTTAACAAGGAGGGTTCTAAAGGTGGCATTTGTGTTTCCGGCTTTGAATTTTGTAGCGTGAGCTACAGTGGCCGAGGTTGAGCAGTTTCGCGTGGTTCCTGGAGAGCCGTGCTGCGCATGCGCGAGGAGCAGTGACGTCACACGGCGCGCCGGAGCCACCGCCGCACGTGCCTCGCCGGTCATAGCCGCGGCAGACGCACTGGCGCCGGCGCGAGCCCAGCTGTGCGCCTCCGTAGCACAGTAGCCGTCTGACGCTGCGCAGGAGCCGCTTGATAGCGCCTCACATTTTGTGCGGTCGCGCAGTGGTCTCAGTGGGAGTGTACATATAGCGGGGCGTTTGTCAGTGTGGTATAGCCATGTAGAAGGAGAGCGAAATTGCTGCTCAGCGCCAATTGATGCTCAGGGGCTCAGCGTAGCTCACGCTATGTATATCCTGGCATAGCCAAGCTAAGCCACTCCTAATTGGCTGAGTGGAGGCGTTTCTTGAACCCAGCGTCTCCAGCACCGAAAGAAGATTCGAAGTTACATCCGATATGATGAAGTTATCGGTCAGCTTCTTGCCCTTGACACGCTCGTTGAGGGCGAGGACGAAGCCGACATACTCCATGTACGCTTCGCTCTCGGTCCAGCGGGTCATGTCAGCCACCGTCAGCACGCACGGCTGCGGCTCGGCGTACACAGGTTCTTCTTCGCTTTCTGACATCCTGTCAGTAGGAATGCCTCGACGTTGAATGGCTGAGCGCGTCTGGCTTCGCAAGCGACCAGCAGACCACGAACCGTCTTCCTCATCCCTCATAAATCTGCGCTGGTGATAGTGTTGATGGCGATAAGCCCAATGGCGCTAGACCTTTTTGACGTACGAAGAAGACTTTGTTTAGGAATAGCTTTAAAGGAGTATAGAAACCTAAATTTTTGGTGCTCATTTTGTTATTTATAATTATGCGTAAGGCATTATTATACATCGATTACCACCTGGTAATCTCGTACGACAGCTAAATAATTTATAATCACATTTCTTCTTCGTGCCGTTTCGACTTCAACAATCGAATGAGGACTGTGACATCAAAGCGTACTTACTGGTCACGTGAGACATAAAAAATTTCGTTATAATCAGCCGCGATGGCTTAGTGTTAAGGCATTGGGCTGCTGATCCGGAGTATACGGGTTCGAACCCAACCGAACTGGCAGCGTTTCGATGGAGGCGAAACGCAAAGGCGCCCCTGTGCTGTGCGATGTCAATGCACGTTAAAGATCCTCAGGTGATCCAAATTATACCGGAGACTAGGACACCGCTTTCTTCCTTTCTTGTTTCACTCCCTCTTTTATCCCTTCCCTTACTCCATGGCTCAGGTGTTCGGCGAGATGCGAGACAGATACTGCGCCATTTCCTTTGCCCCCCTTCCTCCCCGCCCCCCCCAAAAAAACAATTTTCAAGCCATCTGATGCTTCCTCAATCGTTGTCATTCCGGCTCTTGAAGGAGGCTGGCTTCAACACTGCAGTGAATTAAACGATGAAGCAACGATTTTAAGGCGATTTTTCATGACGCACGAGACAAACATACACACTCTGATGTAACAGCCATCATTCAGCTGTTGAAATCGGAACAGCACGGCAGAAAAAAATTCGACAATAAATTTTTAGCGGTCGTAATCGAATATCACATGGTGATTCAAGCGTAGTCGTGTCTTCCGCATCAATATAGAGAAGACAACATGACACCAAAATTAGATGTCGATACTCCTTTAATGTTGCTTTATCTGCCATATTATACAAGTACAGATTAATGAGTGCTGCCTGCCAGGAGGCTATGCTGGCTGCACGCATCTCGTGTAGCGTCTTCGCCAAAAGTAAGCGAGCAGCCGAGTGGCTGCGCTGCGGTCTCCGGTGCCGGCCGCTGCTCCCGTGTAGTTGTGCGCAGAGAGTTCCTTAGTGCAGCCTTGAGAATAAGCTGGCGGCTTTTCACTTCATCCACCATGGACGCCCGACGCATGCTGGGAAGAGAGAAGCCGGATTGACATCTAGCGCCCAGTTGACTGTGTCTACTGGTCCACAGCAGGTATCGAATTTCCTCCTCTCCAGCCGGTGTTGATTAATTCGGGCAGGTAGTGGGACCTGCATCTTCTTCAGAGGCCCATCGGCACGCGACTGACGGGGTAAGGGCCGCCCAAGCCTTCGTCTTCTCTAAGGAACACCTCCTCCAGTCTCGATAAGTTATGAGGGAAGGGGAAACTACGCGGGGGAATGAGGGCGCGTGTACTTTTCCATAAAGGGGTTGCTAAGATGGGGTGAGCGGAGCAGGCGTCAGAAGGGAGCCTGGTGGGGGGTGTCTGGCCGAGGTGGCCGATAGAGGGTAGAGTCCGTGTGCCCTGCTCGGCAGGCATATTCTCGACCTAGGGCGTCGGTACGTGGTTATGCACCTGGATATTCTGTACCTGTATCTCACCAGAGAGGGCACGAACTGGTAGGGCGTTGCCTTAGCAACGAGTGGAAAAACAAGCAAATAATTAGGCATTTAAAACTAATTGGGGACGGTTGAGCGGTTACATTTGGCTTTTGTTCTCGATGAGATTCAAACTTCTCTAATTTCAGAAAAAAAACAACGCCACTATTGTATTGTCTTCAGAACCTATACAATACTCTCAACACTACGGTATGCTGAGTTCGTTTTCTTTTATGATGAGAGCTGTTTACATTATCCGCATAGTCCTGCACTTAGCGTGGAATGTATAGCGTAAGCCGCAAGACATCAGGTAATTAACTTAAAAAAATTTAATTTACATTACGCTGATATACGTAAATTAACCGAATTACAAACTGTCGCACAGAATATCCTTGAAGGCGATCATGAGGTGTGCTAAGGTAATTTGTCTCGACAGATAGATAGATAGATAGATAGATAGATAGATAGATAGATAGATAGATAGATAGATAGATAGATAGATAGATAGATAGATAGATAGATAGATAGATAGATAGATAGATAGATAGATAGATGGATGGATGGATGGATGGATGGATGGATGGATGGATGGATGGATGGATGGATGGATGGATGGATGGATGGATGGATGGATGGATGGATAGATAGATAGATAGATAGATAGATAGATAGATAGATAGATAGATAGATAGATAGATAGATAGATAGATAGATAGATAGATAGATAGATAGATAGATAGATAGATAGATAGATAGATAGATAGATAGATAGATAGATAGATAGATAGATAGATAGATAGATAGATAGATAGATAGATAGATAGATAGATAGATAGATAGATAGATAGATAGATAGATAGATAGATAGATAGATAGATAGATAGATAGATAGATAGATAGATAGATAGATAGATAGATAGATAGATAGATAGATAGATAGATAGATAGATAGATAGATAGATAGATAGATAGATAGATAGATAGATAGATAGATAGATAGATAGATAGATAGATAGATAGATAGATAGATAGATAGATAGATAGATAGATAGATAGATAGATAGATAGATAGATAGATAGATAGATAGATAGATAGATAGATAGATAGATAGATAGATAGATAGATAGATAGATAGATAGATAGATAGATAGATAGATAGATAGATAGATAGATAGATAGATAGATAGATAGATAGATAGATAGATAGATAGATAGATAGATAGATAGATAGATAGATAGATAGATAGATAGATAGATAGATAGATAGATAGATAGATAGATAGATAGATAGATAGATAGATAGATAGATAGATAGATAGATAGATAGATAGATAGATAGATAGATAGATAGATAGATATATAGATAGATAGATAGATAGATAGATAGATAGATAGATAGAACTTTTATTCATGTCAATTGCCAGACAACATAAATCAGGCCTACCAAAGCCTCAAAGGGCTTGAGTGGCAGCGCCTGGCAGACAACGAACGTTGGCAAAACAAAGGAAAATAGAGACGTTGCAATGTACTTTGCAAAAAAGAAAAAGGTCACCAAACATAGTGAAACAAAACTATAACTATTACAACATCAAGAGAGATTACAGTAATTTGAAATTAATACAGTAAATAGATGAAATAACTACGGGGCAGGAAGCAGCGCGGAGACATACCGCAAAGTTTTTTTCAGGGTGTATTTAGTTTTCATGCGGAGTACAGTAGGTGGCAAGCTATTGAAACAGGCAGGTACATAGTAATGGCGTGTGCGCTTTCCGTACCGGGTTGAGGAGCGAGGAATGCAATAGCGGTATTTTGGTCTTAAATCCCGAGCAGGAACATATGGAACGGTGAACTGACTGTACCAGAAGTGTTTTAGCACAATAGTTTCTGTTAATAAAGAGTTAAAACTTGGAAGCTTTAGTCTTCTAAAAATATCAATGTCATTACCAATGGACAGGTCGTAAGCAATATTCTTTAGAAGCAAACGCAAAAGCGAATTCACCCTGTGTTACCAGCGAACGGTGCAATGACCATAAACAGTAATTCCGTACCTAAGTACACTATAGGCTAGAGCATGTGCAACACATTTACGGGCAGAAAAAGGCATAAAATATCTGATGTTATACAGGACACACGATACAGCACGAAGCCTTTGGCAAACAAAAGAAAGGAGCGAGTTCCAAGAGAGATCGCTGTCGAAGAATGGGGGAACATCAGTGTGGTATCACAATTTTAATAAGCAGTGCTTTTACACAATCGAAGATACCAGTAAGGGCCGAAGACGATTACGCAAGGCTTAGACAAAGTGTTTACTTTGCTTTTTCTTTGTCGTCAGCTTTCGTGACATCCAATTAAAGGTCGGATGAGCGCACTATACAAGTGTGCCTGTGTGTAGCCTAACATAATGCGTGCGTTTCGAACTGGAATTGAAACGGTTCACCGGCTCGATAACGACCAGTATTTGTTTTTCCCGCGCTTTAAAGACCGGACGCTGTATTTTTAAATCTGTTTAGGAAAGGGTTATTCTAGTGCACACAACCACCCATGCGGTGGCATTAGCCCTATTCGAAGCCATCATTTCATGCATAACCCTCAGCGTTAAGTGTGCTGCACATGTAAGTGAGACAAATGTTCACTAATTAAAACAGTCTTTATTCACTTCATAATAACGAGATAAAGAACAACTTTGCAAGCTTATCTCAAAAATATGTCCGATCACAGCTTCACAAGCAATCAGCTCTCACAACGTCGGCCACAGTAAGGAATTTGCGGATGTGAATCCAGCAGTCGTAGCTGAGCTCGTCGAGTTGCACTGGGCTATCGCGTCCTCCGATGCACTGAACCCGTCGCTTGACCACGCCAGCCAGTCTCATGTACTCTTCGAGACCCGTCAAACATCGAAGCCCCAAGACGCGACTGACCATCGTCGCCGCTTCCCTGGCATCGACGCCAGCATTTTTTTGAACGATGCTGAGGACCCTTTCATGTCCCGACACCAGCTCGACCGCGCGTGCGTTATAAGGATCGTGGTCACCCATCACGAAGCGGGCTGCTCTTGTGACGAGGCTTGGGTTGCGCCTGGTGATGTTGCGAATGGCAACGAGCTCTGAGTTAAGGCCTTTGCAAATTGGGAGACCAACGCGTAGCAGGCGGTAATTGCTTTCGATGCCCGACACCAGCGTCTGCAAGAAGGCCTTGTAGCTATCGCGGCTGAGCACCGCGAACGACAGCTCGGAGAGATTTTGGCTGTTGGCAAATGCGTTCGCGAGGAACTCACAGTTGTCTTCGGTCAGAGGCAGCCCTATGAGTGCGATTCTGGTGAGGCTGAGGTTGGATGCCAGCGCGTTCACCAGAAGCTTTTTGGCGTCAGGGTCATGCTCCTGGTCTTCGAGTTCGGGTTCATCGACGTAGACGTGCACTTCTAAGTCCTTCAGTGTGCGTGCTTCCATTATATAGGCCGCCATGGCAGCTTGGATCATATCAAGGAAGCAGTCCTGCACGCACACGCGGAGTGAAGTGACGTGATTGCAGGAGGGGAGGATTTCGAATGTTCTGCGCAAGATCTCCGAATTGTTGAGGTGGAAAGAGCTGACCGTGAGGGACGTCACCTCGGAGCATTCGGGAAGCAGGGGAAGGCTAGTGATGCTCAGGGGGTGATCTTCATTATGAATGGCCTTCGCCAAGCGGGAACCACGAATTATTTGGCATATCTCTTTGAGGCCAGCGCATGCTGGAAGATGGCTTATGTTGATGTTTTGGAGGGCTTTGTTGAGTGCCAGGGCGCGAAAGAACGCGCAGCACTCTTCCGCTGAGAAACCCAAGAGGTCTACGTTCAGCGTCAAAAGTGTAGCGTTTTCTGGGAGCGCTAACAGCCACGGCTCGATCCTTGTGGCTGCGTCTCCGGCGAGAAGTTTGAAGCCGTAGCTGATTACGGACACGACGCAGTTCCTCGGCCACGTAACACTTAGCGTACGCAGATTGCGGCTCCGGGCGATTAATTCGGCAAAGAGCGCTTTCGCTTCGACATCGTAGATATTCATATCGATTACCAACTCTTCTAGCGTCGTCCTTGGTGCAATGGCCCTGACCAGAGACTCCAGTGCAAACTGGCTGGCCTCGGGTGTTCGCACATTCAGCTTCTTGAGCGGCGAGCGGTGTATTTGCAGGTAGAGGACGAAGCCATGAAGGAGGTCGACGCAGTCATAAATGAACACGCAGGAGCCGACGGTTAAGTCACTTATTGTGTTATTCTGCAAGAGTATGTTTATCAACTGTCGTGCGCAGCCGGTGCAAAATTCCAGATCGGCGACATCCAGCGCAGTAAGGGTGTGCTGCACCGCTCCTTAGGGATTACAAACAGTGGCAGTCTGACAGAGAAGCAGAAGTATTTTTCCCCTTCGTCTGAATAATTTTGGTCCGAGGGGTTGGCAAGCTTCTCCAGGGCTTCAAAGACTTTTGTTTCACAGAACATTACATCTGAGATGGTCAGGTTCCTGACGCTGTACTTGTCTTGAAGAATGCTGAGGAGAACAGGGCTCCTCGCTACAAAGAAAGTTATCTCTACAGCCACAATGCAGCGATGATGGGCGAGGACGTTGCGCAGCAGAATCCTGGCGATGGTTTCACAGTCAATCCGTGGGTCTTCCAAAGGGTCCATGAGCACGGCCTTCGGGGCAATAGCGATGCCCAATTCACCCAGGCCATTTTCCACTCTTATCTCAAGGCCTACGCTACAGAGAACCTTCTTATACTCAGCGACACGTCGAACCAGCTGACACACTGGTGCCGCTTCACTTCTGGGGCAGGGCAGGGTTAGTTGCGTGCGTTTGTCTGACACGGATGGCTTTGCAGTCGTCATGGCACGTTTAGCGGAGCGCTCTTGTGCTTCTATTCAATGTGGGGATTCCAGCACAGGACAGGTTTCCACTTCAAGACTGGAAGAAAGAATGAGTGTATATATATATATATATATATATATATATATATATATATATATATATATATATATATATATATATATATATATATATATATATATATATATATATATATATATATATAAACGCTATTATAACTAAACTGTAGTGAAGGGTCAAAGATGTTATGCCAACTTTACAAAGATAACAGCAAGAACGGCAGACGCAGCTCGCAGTGGCCTACGTTCAGATAGAGAGGCGAAATTAGCGTTTGCTGAGGAAGTTTGAATGCGGCTCTCGCATACATGGCTAAACAGACGTCAGTGAGACAGACTTTTGTCCTTCAGTGGAATTACACTCGCGTTGTGACGGCCTTGTCGAACACTGCGTTGTGCATTACGGCGAAAGTTGGCTGCCTGATTTTTAAATGAGTACAAACTTGGACCTTACTGAGGCGATCTGAACGCCAATGAATTAAATAGCTTTACTCAACCTCGATACTTCTTGCAGCGGACTGTAAGCTACGAACGCGAAGTGACACCATATAGTAGAGCAAGTTAGAGGTTTGGGTGCTACGGTTCGGTGAACGCTTCTCTTCACTTTCTTCAGCTCACTACTCTAGCCTTTTCTTTATTGCTTACTCTTTCTCTCTTATTTCACTCCCTTCGTAATCCGTACCTTTAGGGCGTGGTTGAGGTTTCCTTGGAAAGCGATGCCTTTCCTTTTCTGTAAACTAGTTTTAAGAAACTGGCTAGCGCGTTCGGCTACTGAGCCGGAGTTCCCGGGTTCGAACCCGGTCGCGGCGGCAACGTTTCGATGCAGAAAAAACGAGGCCCGAATGTCCACAGAGATTTGAGACAATTACCGTGCATTTACATTCCTCAAAAACCATATTTAAAACTAACTTTTTTTCATGGGTATGAATATTTGAAGGGTTCCTCCAAGAACCGCATCATTGGCACATCACACCAGTTACGCTCCGAATAAGTTGTTGAGTTTAAAAATTCATTATCAGATAAATAAAGGGCAGTAGCTTTCTCTCTCATTCTTGCTTGTTGCTGGACACCTCAACGGTGGCGAGAGTGAACAGATGAAGGGGAAGAGATGAAACTGAAAACAATTTTTATGGAAAGGAAATGGCACAGTAACTGTCCCGAACTGCGCCTTGAGGGGTTGTATTGGTAGCACTAAACTTTAGTGGGCATGGCTGTTGGCCACCTTGTGAGCCCACCCAGTGGCCAGGATTGCGTGAACGGATCTGAGCTGGCCATTATATCCTCCCACCGCTCTAGAGAAGGGACTTGTACTAAGTATGTATGTGGCGGCACATTTTTGAAGCTCCATAGGATGTGATCGTATCCGGCTATCTAAAATAGAGGGGATCATAAGGCAGGCATATAAACCAGTCATGGGGCTGCCCCACTGCACACCTGCGCAAAGACTTCTTAAACTGGGGGTCTACAACACCATCACGGAACTATGCTACGCAGATATATTTGCACAATTAAGGAGGCTCGCAACCACACCCGTGGGGTGGAAGATCCTGAGCAACGTAGGACTACATGACAGAATCCCGGATAGAAACGCGCGGGCAAAGTTACTAAGCGAAGTGAAAAAATTACTGACATTTAAACCTATTCCAAAAACATGCACCCTGTTTTTCACGAAGGCAGGAGGCAAGCAAGAGCAAATGCCCTTGAAGCTAAGTTAGAAGGCTCGGAATGCACAGCCTATACAGATGCGGTGGAATACGAAAGAGGCGACCCCTTTGTGATCGTCGGCGTGAACGACTCGGGTGAAACATTAACGGTTGGTTCGGTCAAAACAAAGAACTCAGGGACAGCGGAGATGAGGCTATCGCCATGGCAATGGTCAGCACCAAAGCAGTCACCATAATTAGTGACTCTAAGGTCGCTGTAAACAATTTGCCGCAGGGCAGGATCTCCAAGGAGACAAAACGAATTTTAAGACATCAAGTACGGAACCAAAGAGAAGTGGAAATAATATGGGTGCTCCGGCACACTCGGGGAACAGGGGAAACGAGTTGGCTCACAGTTTAGCTCAAGGTTATGTCAGCCGAGTAGTGAGCCGGGTTGAGTCCCCAAATTTCCCGAGAGATGCATTCATATCCTTTCACACCTACACCAATCAGTTTAAACTGAAAAAAGGGATCTAATTGCCACCAGAAAGAAAGCGTGACAAAATCCAGGAGGTAACGTGGCGTCGGATCCAGACGCCATGAAGGAGGGGAGTGAAAGACGAAAGAGAATGATGTCCGTAGTGGAGGGCTCCGGAATAATTTCGACCAGCTCGGGATGTTTACGTGCACTGACATCACACAGCACAAGGGTGCATTTAGCGTTTCGCCTCCATCGAAACGCAGCCACCGCGGCTGGGTACTCCAGCTCAATAACCGAGCGCTTAACCACTGAGCCACCGTGGATGAAGAAAAAAAAGCACCCTTCTGGAGGGCTCTAATTTAATTTAAACTGTTTGAGGTTCTTTAACTAGCACACAGGAGTCTTATCTCTGGCCTCCATCGAAAGGCGGTCGCCGCACCCTCGTATTGAACAGATTGAAGCCGTGCCCTCTTTCTGTTGATCCGAGCGCTGAGCCAGCGCGCCGGCCATCTTTGTCGACAGACCGACGAAGATGTTGCAACGAAATACGGGGAACTCACATGTTTCTGCATCGCAGGGACGAAGTCCTTCGGCTGAGGGTCGGCCAACAGCAGCTCGGGTTGCGCGCACTTCCAAATAGCTCGCGCAGCATCCGCGCGAGGTAACGCGTCGTTTTTTTCACAACCAGCGGCCAGATATGATGCGTGAGAAAATAAGAATGGCAAGTAGAAAGAGAAATGAAGAAAACACTTCAGGGAACTCACCATCATCGAGATTAGACGAAGTTACGTGGCCAGTATAGACGCGAATTGAGCAAGCGCGAGCCTCGCCGAATCCCTCCTCCAGCCCGACCATGTAATTAAAGAACATCTCCTGCTGTGACACCTTTGATACTTGAGACAGTCACGTCATTTATGAGGGAGATTCCGCGGCGGAGAGAGAGAGGGGGGGTTTAGGTTAAAGCAGTTAGATTGGCCTGAAAAATATGTGTACACTGGTCTGCTAATCTGCACTGGGGAACGGGAAGAGGAGAAAAAAGACTGTCACGATGGGGGATGATGATGATGATGGGACGAAGCAGATGAAAAAAAAACAAGGTACACTTTCAAACATTAAAAAAGCCAGTCAAAGCCCGTGTCGCTTAAAAACGTGAGAACGCTCGCGTTACCTGTAGAGTTTTCGAACTATCTGGCCAAGCGCCGAGGGTGAAATCCTGCGCGAAGGGCATAGCGTCCAAAGACTTCAAGTAGGTGCTAGCATGACTCTTTATCGTGCATATGCTGGGCACGCCACTAAAACATGCTCTACACTTTCTAGCACGCCAAATGTGGAAAAGTCCGGGGAGTCGTTTGCTTTTTTCTGAAGACCCATGTCCACAATGGCTGCGTTCCAATACTCTAGACGTCTAACAAGACGTCTAGTGTGACGTTTAGGAAACCGTCTAGTGAGAGTGGCATACGTCTAGAAGCCCATGTATTTGAACTTTTCTACTGCTCACGCCGTCTCGCGGCATAATAAGGTAAAAATAAAGCTTATGAACAGTTGTACTACAATTTTTCTCAAACTGAGCAATAACGATCATTAAAAAGGTGTTTTCAACAAGTTTTCACATTTTTTTCTGGAATGACATTGCGCGTAAACCGGACTGGTGGATGTGCCTATCGGTCAGTCTACATGTAGCAGACGGGGCCTCTCTCCGAAGACAACGCTAAAGAGATATGCGATTATTCTTTTATTATTGATGCTAAACTGTACATGCTCCTCGAAAGTGCTCGTCCAGACGGCGCTGTAAACATAAGAAAGAATACGAAAGACTGTAATCAATATGCGCGAAATGCGATACGGCTAATATACACTGCAGCAGGAAAACACATGCGTGCCATAAAACCCGCTGTCTGCCGTACATGGCACTCGGAGACGGCGAGAAACCTAAAGAAAGCAGCCAGCTTTAATCCTGCAAAGTCTAAAATCAATTCGCAACATGCCGGTGTGCTTGTTCTGAGAGTGTAGAGATAAAAAATAATGTACGCGAAAGAGTTGATGCAACTAATACAGCAACAGAAGAACACATTTGTTAACCGTCACGCCAGCCGTCTTAACGCCCGTCGAAGAACCCAATGACTGCGACGAGTATTAATCTCTAAAATCAAGGTGCTAATTAAGATCCGCCATCGTCAGATGCCGGATCACGTAAACAGACCACGTAAACAGACCTACAGCGTCCGCTGTTGTAGCAGAGCTCTCAAGTGAACGATTTTCTCCTGCGTGATTCACTGCTAGGAATCGCACGTCCCCGAAGATTAATTAGACACTACTTTGCGTAGCAAA
Organism: Amblyomma americanum; assembly: GCF_052857255.1. Lineage (NCBI taxonomy): Eukaryota > Metazoa > Arthropoda > Arachnida > Ixodida > Ixodidae > Amblyomma > Amblyomma americanum. Next base: position 4,900,737 of record NC_135497.1, on the reverse strand, counting down.
TAGCATAATGTAATGACTCACATTTTTCCTTTCCTATACTCCGTGCACAGTCCGACGCCCGCTAGAGCACGACTCGCTCATCCGCGTACATGAGCTCCGCCATCCTTAGACAGCAAGTTAGCCTGCATCGATGTGGACTTCGGCGAAGCAGTCTTATTGCTTCGTGAGAAATGGAACGCGCCCCAAGATGGCGGCTGTCCGGCTAGAGGTCTAAGTAGCAGCCTACTTGGGAGTATTGGAACGCACCCAATGTTACAGGATTCGCTGCACTCTTCGCCCACTACTGACAACGCCTACATTAATCGTGGTTATCTACTTTGTGGCTTTGTATGCGTAGCTTTGGCTGCGCTTCCCCTCGTCCGCTTGGCCAGCAGCTGGTGCTCCTTCTCACCGAACGTATCTATGACTGTGACCGGCCTGGTTAGCGCGCAGCTGGCGTTCCTCTCCCCTCGCCATTCGTAGCGATGGCTCCGCTCCTCCTCACACATCCGCGGTGCAATCTGTGCTAAGGCGCGTTTGTAAAGGTGCGGCGGATACAGCTATCGCTGCAAAAAAAAAATGGCAGTGGCTTAGCTCGGCTATGCCAGCATATACGTGGCGAGAGGTACATTTCCCTGGCTGAGCTTGTTGTGGTCACTGTATTGTTAGCAATGATAGACATTGGGCTCCATCTCGGCGGCTATGCGCTGACTAATACGGTCGGCAGTCTGGCATCTCCGTTTGGCAAGCCGTTACTCTTTCTGTTCGGGCGTCTCCGCTGCACTCTTCGCCTTCTCACGGACATTCTATCTTTGTTGAGTAAGCCAGGCGACGACCTCAGGATCGGAAGAGTTTCTCTTCTCTTGTCCATACTGCCGCTTAGCAGCGCCTGGACTCTCCTTCTGTGATTCCATGTCAAACGTTGTGATAAAGACGCCTATTATATCTCCGTCTTTTATACGCAATCCTGCGCATGCGACGCGCGGTTCGGGTGATAGAGCGGCGTGCGGCGATGAAGCGCGCGCTGCGCTTTCCTCCGACGGTAGAGCGCACGCCGCACCTGCTGCAAATCTCCGGTTTCCATAGTAACTGCGCATGCGCACAACTGGCATTGTCCCAGCCACTGCGAAATGCACTGCTGGTAGCCCAGTTGTCGCTCTCGCTACAAAAATATCACAGCCTGCGTGCATGCTGCAGCGTATTGGTGATTTTCACTTCCTAGAGGGAGCGCCTGAATCGATTCAATATGGCGGTGCCACTGAAGGCTGCTCTGGGAGTCAGCCTATGTGAAATCGGTTTTTTTTTTAGTTTCACGATAAACTCACCTTTGTTTCCAAGTAGATGGCATCTCGCGTTAGTCGGACATCCTCTGTTCACGACGATTTAAACGAATGGACGAGAAACAACTGAGGAACTGCTGCATGTCTGGCGTACGAAAATATTTGGCCGGCGTTAAACCGGAGTGGTTCACGGCCGACGCGCTCTTTGTACATATCTTATTATCATTAGCATTGACGATGAAGAGTTTCCTACAGTAGGTGAACTACAAAGACCAGGAGGTCAGGTAAGGAATATCCCGCGATATTCCATTTGCCATCCTACTTCGCGGTGGCTCAGTGGTTAGGGCGCTCGACTACTGATCCGGAGTTCCCGGGTTCGAACCCGACCGCGGCGGCTGCGTTTTTATGGAGGAAAAACGCTAAGGCGCCCGTGTGCTGTGCGATGTCAGTGCACGTTAAATATCCCCAGGTGGTCGAAATTATTCCGGAGCCCTCCACTACGGCACCTCTCCTTCCTTTCTTCTTTGACTCCCTCCTTTATCCCTTCCCTTACGGCGCGGTTCAGGTGTCCAACGCTATACGAGACAGATACTGCGCCATTTCCTTTCCCCAAAAACCAATTATTATTATTATTATCCTACTTCTATAAAAAAAGATGCCGCCAGCGTCTGGAACTAGTACAAGTAACAAGCGTTAGCTGCCGCCATCTTGGATTTATTATTTAATGTCCTCAATTAATTATCATTATTGGCCGACATCTTGGGTTTATAAGTGAAGTCCTCAATCAATCCCTAATTGGATACAATAGTGAAGTCACCAATCAATCACCAATTTCGTTGCTATATCGATTTACTACGGGAGTCACCATCTGGAATTCCTCGGACTTGACGCCGAAAGAAGGTGGCAGCAGACCCCAAAAAATCAAGAGACGTGATGAGTAAGAGGTAACGTAGTTAAAGCAAGCTATAAAATTTTGTCAGTCATTGTGTCATCGACGTCCCGCGCGTCCAATCTACAATTATGGCGTAGTCGGTTGCCGGAATGACGCTGCACAGTGTTTCTTGCATGGTCTCTACAAAATGGTTTATTATCTTATTTGGCAGCAGTGCAGAAGTGTACGTCGTGTTCCGTTTCATACCAGTTGTGAATTCATCACTATCTTGTGCGCGTAACATGAGGTACTGATGGAAGTTCCCTTCCTTGTCTGTGTGACCACGGAATGGGAGACCCTGGCGCAATAGGCACTCGGATGCCTGAAAATTAAGCTTCAGAGAGCGCTTCGCTATCTCCTGCTGCCTTAGAGCTTGAGTGTTGACTTGGTTACGAACCGACGTCGACTGCAGGCTGCTGCGCTGGTAGACAGCGTTTCTATGCCCTCCTGACTTTTCGTGATTGGAAAATTTCTCCTTATCCTCCTTCCAGTTTGTGATACCAGCCCCCGAGAAGGCATCCGGAGCTTGCGGCCGTGCTGGTCTAAAAAAGTCTCGTTGCCTTGTGGCAAGGGAAGGTGTCGAACCCGGTTTTTAAAGGGACACTGAGGAGAAATTGAAGTTGGCTTGTATCCATAGAATACCAGCTCCTGATCACAAAAACGCCACTCTTCCTGAAAACAAAGCTCTCGTAATGTAGAAAATAGCACGAACCAAAATACAGGGATCGCCGCCACAGGCCAATCTCGCAAGTACAAGCGTGATGACTTCCTAGGACAAGAGGCGCCACCTTGGAGGAATTATCCTTACTTCATGGACGTCACGAACCTCTGAGGCTTGCAAAGGAAGGTTGCACACCGCACCGCTAGCCGGCAGAAATCACGCAGTTGCGTTTACGTCACGATTCACGTCACGCCGTTTGTGACGTCATAAGAGTTGCCGTGGCGTCATAAGAGTTCCCTGAGTTTGAATCAGAGGAGCGGGAAAAATTTTTTCAACTTTGAATCCAAATTTCCTTGAAATAAATGCATCTTTCGCGCCCGGACAAGCGGCAACAAAACCATGAAATGTCGAACTATCAGATTTTGCTAACAAAAAAAAATGCTAGAGTTCTCCTCAGTGTCCCTTTAAAGGAGTCATCATCATCATCAGCCTGACTACACCCACTGCAGGGCAAAGGCCTCTCCCATGTCTCTCCAATTAACCCAGTCTTGTCAGCTGCGCACGCCCTATGCCTGCGAACTTCTTTATCTCATCCGCCTAACTAACCTTCTGTAGCGCCCTGCTAAACTTGCTTTCTCTTGGAATCCACTCCGTTACCCTTAAAGGCAAGCGGTTATCTTGCCTTCGTATTACATGCCTTGCCCAAGCCCATTTCTTCCTCTTGATTTCGACTAGCATATCATTAACCCGCGTTTATTCCCTCCCCCACTCTGCCCGCTTCCGGTCTCTTAACGTTACACGTATAATTTTTTTAAAGGAATACACACACAATTTTGTTGGCATGTTTTCCTTGACTACAATTATGCGGAAGACACTACTATGCATGAATCACTATGTGATATTCGCATACGGCCGCTAAATAATTCAAAATCGTTTACGAATACCTTCCACACAATAATCGTCACATCTGTTTTATTCGTTTACATGGCCACGCTGTGGCCAAAAATGAGTGTTAAGGCGAGGAAAGGACCTCGTTCAAGATGGATACTTACTGGCATCAACTGACTGAGAACGTCCTCGCTTGGCAAAGGCCTAAAGAAAACATGCGTACCAAAGAAAAAGGTCGGTGCAGCGCACGTGTGATGCGGTGAAAGCGCATTTCGGTAGTGCAAACCCCATGACACTGGTAGTGAACTTTCAGAAAAAAATTTTTTTGCGGCACACAAAATTTATTCGAACAAAAGACTGTGGATTGCAAGTTAATAAGTCTGTATGTTTAAAGAGTAATCTCAAGTCTTTTATCTCGATGGTCTTTATGCTTAATTTTGGTCTCAATCTAAGAAAAGCATCACTTTTTGCCAACTTTTGGACTGATTTTCTAAAAAAATACTCTCTAAAGAAAGATCAATATATTTTTGGCACACGACTACTATTAAGTGGACGGTAAAAATTTTATTGTGATTGAAATATGAACAACGTTTATAATAACAAATTCTGGAAATGCACAATTTTTTGCTGCTTTATTGTACCGAGAAAAAGCAGCAATGTCTTATATGGGGGCAATAATGACGTTGCATCAAAGAACGATGCGTACGCGATAATATAATGAATTTGTTCTTTAATCTGCTTTCACGCCTGATTCAAAAATATTCACCTGCGAGCAACTTTCGCGTGTTCGCAAAAACATCGAAAGGCGCTTACGTGAGATATTTTTTCCTCGAAAATACTATAAAAAAAGGTATTCACATACTCGACAATTAACCAAATTTTTTTCGACAAAATCAGTCACGGTCTTCTTTGGACCCTGTAACGTTTCCCATGAAATGACCCACAGGAAAAGAGGCACCTCCCCCTTTCCTTTTCCAACAAGGATGCGAGATTGCCATCTTTGACGTAGTGTTTTCGGTTGGAAAACGTAAGACGTCTTTCCTGAAATTTTGAAAGTTAAGAAAGATTAGTGCGAGGAAGCCCACTACTGCCAACACGAGAGCCAAGGCCCATTTCCTGCCTAGCCCCTACTGTGCCGCTCCAGGGATCCCCTCTATGGTTTGTTGTGCACTTGTACTCTTTCCACACCTTCCTCGGAACCATCTTGAAGTCAATTGCCGCGGCACTCCTTAGTTTACTCTGAAGGGGAGCTTGACATTTTTCGTTTCAACAAATAATGTTTGACGGTCGTCTGAGAAACCACATCTTTTTCTTTTGGAAAGCAAATCTCTAAAATGCTGACTCATTTTCGCTAATGGTCCCTATACTGCTCGCTGGAGTGCTTTTGTCGCAGGGCAGTACCAACCAATTCCTAGGAGTCGCCTTATTGGGCCCTAAGTTTCCGCCAACCCCCTCTCCTCCCCCCTTCTCACTCCCTCCAGGCGTAGTGAACTGGTATCGCCAGGTAAAAAGGACAGAGTCTAGAACTGGCTAAGCACAGTGCGTCTCTTCATCGACGTTGCAGGTACATCCTCTACGGTAGTTTTGAGTACTGCCAGCGAAGGTGTCCACTCAGTAACAGCAGTTCTCCACAAGACCTGGACTCCACGAGAGTGCGCCGAACCTTCCACGTCAGCGGCCAGCTGTGCGGTTATTTCTGATTTTTTAGCATAGTGCTGCTGAGATTGCAACCGTGGACTCAGTCAGTGGCGTCATTCAAGAGACATCGTTCCTAGAGCTCGTTGTTTCTCCTGTGGGTTTCTCAGTAGACACAGGCCACTACCCACCGCGGGTTCGAGCTTCGCGCGAGCCAAGGGCCCCGATCAGCCGTCACCTCACGCACCCTGGGGCACCGCTGCGGCGGCGTTCAACCTCTGCAGAGAGGAGAGCGGCTCGCCGCAAGAAACAGGCCTCCAAGTTCACAAAGGAGACGTTTATTGACGCCGTCCTCCAGCGGCACACACACACGCTCAACAGTCACCCCGTCCCGGGGCGCGCTCAGAGCAAGGCTCCGGTGCGCGCTCGGGGCAACAAGAGAAATGCGCGCCGCTAGCACGCCGCTGCAGGAGATTGTCCCCGCGGCAGTGCTGTGATCTCTCTCGTGTCGGCCGTTGGGCCGTTTGCGAGAGAGAGTGGGCAGTCAACGCAAGGTGCGCCTGTCAGAGGTCGTTGGACCCCTGGACAGGTTCGAGCCGCGGCGGATCAAGGACCCACGCTGGCGAGCTCGAGTATGAACTGGTCCGAACGGCAGAGGGCGGCCCGGACGAACAGTAACGTACGCACCTTACGCTGTCTCGGAGGGGTCTCTCTCTCTCTCTCTCTGGGCCCCGCTCGGACGGTCGCGCGCCGCGCGACCATCCCAAACGGGTCCCGAATTCCCGCCAGAGGTCACCAACGGCAAAGGCCCTTAGGAAGCCGGGGGCGGAGCTGCGGCCGAATGACAGCGATTAGCCACCAGCCGTCTCTCCGCCGCCCGAGGCGGGAGAAAGGGAAAGAGGGCGATGCGGGATGCCGCGCAGACGCCACGGCGGGAATCTAGCAGGCTTCCCACACTCCCAAGCGCCCTGCGACGGAACAGACCAGAAAGTGCCATCGTCAGGTGAGACTTCTTTCTAATCCGTCAGTTGTTAAGGCCTACTGTCCGTTTGTAACGAGGGCAACGAATAATGGCAACATAAATATCGAAGCGACCGCTCAAGCGCTAGAGTAACAGGGCGAATAAACATAAGCAAACATGGAGCCGTGCCAGCATCTTTCCTTCGTAGTAAGTTTTAGCCATCGTGCATGTTGGTGTTCATACGAGTGGCGAGATGTCTGAGCCTTTCTGTTTTGGCTTCCCTTCGGTGCGAAACGACCTTACGTCTCTCACTGATGGTCAGCTCTCACGAAAGACCGACCGCAGCGGCGTGTTTGCTTTGGCTTCTCTTCATTGCTTGCCGTTTAAGTTTCCTAAATTTATATTACTTACCAATGTAAACTACCGCTGACACTGTGTAGCAGTACACCTTAAGCACATTTAACTCCACGAGTGAGCTAAATAGATTTACCGTATTCATTGCCACAGATAGCTTCGCAATGTGCAAACCTAACTCACTCTGGAGGGACCATCCATAATGATCCGGACGGCGACGGCCACTCGGCGCGCGCGACACTTAGTTGAGCAGCATTTTCAGGTTCGCTGTTTTCTTTTGCGCGCGTATACACCCTATAAAAAGTAATGCTAAACGCTTCGTTGTGTACTGCCACAGCACTGATATGAATTTTGCACGGACGAACTTGTACCGTTTTCCGACGAAGTGTAATTGGAAGCAGGAGCGGAGGAAACGTAGGATTTAAATCGTTCGCAGTCAGGAAGACGCTCTTCTTTTATAACCCCCCCCCCCCTTTTTTTGGCGGAGTTAGTTTCTTCACTCATGCGTTTTTTGTTGTCTTAAACAAGCTGTAAAAGTCTGCCTGCCTGTTTCACGTACTTTTTGGAGCGATGCAATGTAATAAGAATAATGCGGGGAATACCCCCATTGTTTCCTTTCCGGCGCTTTGTTTTTCATCGGCATGTGGAAGACGGCGTCACTACTTTCCTTCCATTTTGTCAATGGTTCTCTCAATTCATAGACGTGGCCGGATTGAGAAAGCTTAAAGGAGATGGACACCAACCTTTTCGGTGTGCGTTTTCTTCTTGGTAATGACGCGTAAGGCATTATGATACGTGAATTACTACTTGGGATTATCCTAGGACGGCTAAATAATTGATAATCGCATTTCTGCCTCGTGCTCTTTCGGGTTTAACAGTCGAATGAGGACTGTGACGTCAACGTGCGCGTACAGGTCACGTAAGAGATAAAAAACAGCAATAAAATCGCTACTTCAACATTCACTCTTATTCCGGGTATTGAAGGAGGCTAGCTTCAACCCTGCAGTAAATTAAAACGATTATTCAGCGACTATAAGGACGCTTTCCAACGCCTCATCATCATCAGCCTTACTACACCCACTGCAGGGCAAAGGCCTCTCCCATGTCTCTCCAATTAACCCTATCTTTTGCCAGCTGCATCCACCCTTTGCCTGCAAACTTCTTAATCTCATCCGCCCACCTAACCTTCTGCCGCCCCCTGCTACGCTTACTTTCTCTTGGAACCCACTCCGTTACCCTTAAAGACCAGCGGTTATCTTGCCTTCGGATCACATGCCCTGCCCAAGCCCATTTCTTTCTCTTGATTTCGACTAGGATGTCATTAACCCGTGTTTGTTCCCTCACCCACTCTGCCCGCTTCCGATCTCTTAACGTTACACCTATCATTTTTCTTTCCATGGCTCGCTGCGTTGTCCTTAACTTAAGCTGAACTCTTTTCGTTAGCCTCCACGTTTCTGCCCCGTAGATGAGTACCGGTAAGATTATGCTGTTGTACACTTTCCTCTTGAGGGAAATTGGTAAACTGCCACTCATGATCTGCGAGAATTTGCCATATGCGCTCCACCCCATTCTTATCCTTCTAGTTATCTCCCTCTCATGATCCGGATCAGCTGTCACTACCTGCCCTAAGTAGACGTATTCCGGCACAATTTCTAGGCTCTCGCTGCCAATTGTGAACTGTTGTTCCCTTGCTAGACTGTTGAACATTACCTTGGTTTTCTGCATGTTAATTTTTAGACCCATCGATCTGCTCTGCCTGTCTAACTCGTTGATCATGATTTGCAGTTCACCTCCTGAGTGACTCAGCAAGGCAATGTCATCAGCAAATCTCAGATTATTTAGGTATTCTCCATTTATTCTTATTCCCAACTGTTCCCAATTCAGGCCTCGAAATACCTCCTGTAAACATGCGGTGAACAGCATTGGCGATATCGTGTCTCCTTGCCTGACGCCCTTCCTTATTGGAATTTTATTGCTGACTTTATGGAGGACTATAGTAGCTGTGCAGTTGCTATATATATCTTCCAGTATTTTGACATAAGGCTCTTCTACCCCCTGATTACGCAATGCCTGTATGACTGCTGAGGTTTCCACTGAGTCGAATGCTTTCTCGTAATCAATGAAAGCTATATATAGAGGTTGGTTATATTCTGCGCATTTCTCTATCACCTGATTGATAGTGTGAATATGATCTATTGTGGAATATCCTTTACGAAAGCCTGCCTGATCATTTGGTTGATTAAAGTCTAACGTTGCCCTGACTCTATTAGCGATTACCTTAGTAAATACTTTGTAGGCAACGGATAGTAAGCTGATCGGCCTGTAATTTTTCAAGTCCTTGGCGTCTCCCTTCTTATGAATTAAGATAATGTGTGCATTCTTCCAAGCTTCTGGTACAGTCGAGGTCATAAGGCATTGCGTATACAGGGTGGCTAGTTTTTCTAGCACGATGTCCCCTCCATACTTCAACAGATCTGCTGTTACCTGATCCTCCCCAGCTGCTTTTCCCCTTTTCATTGCTTCTAAGGCTTTCTTTACTTCATCTTTCGTTACTGGCGGGATGACGCATTGCTGTGCACTGCTGTCTTTCTCATTGGCGCTCTGATTACATTGGCTACTGTACAGCTCAGTGTAGAACTCTTCGGCTACGTTAACTATCTTATCCATATTGCTAATGACATTGCCCTGCTTGTCTCTTAATGCATACATCTGGTTTTTACCTATGCCTAGTTTCTTCTTCACTGTTTTTAGGCTACCTCCGTTCTTTATAGCATGCTCGATTCTCTCCATATTAAACTTCCTTATGTCGGCTACCTTGCGCTTATTTATTAACTTTGATAGCTCCGTTAGTTCTATTCTATCGGTAGTGTTAGATGCCTTCATGTTTTGGCGCTTCTTAATCAGATCTTTCGTCACCTGAGATAGCTTCCCGGTATCTTTTCGAACTGTCCTACCGCCTACTTCTACTGCGCACTCCGTAATTATTGATGTCAGGTTATCGTGCATTGATTGAACATCAAGATAATCTTCCTCAGTTAAAGCCGAGTATCTGTTTTGCAGCGCTATCCTAAACTCCTGTGCTTTCCCTCTTACGGCTAACTCGTTAATGGTCTTCTTCTTCGCTAGCTTCTTCCGTTCCCTCTTCAAGTCTAAGCTAATTCTAGACCTTACCATTCTATGGTCGCTGCAACGCACCCTTCCGAGGACGGCCACATCCTGAATGATGCCAGGTTTAGCGCATAGTATGAAGTCGATTTCATTTTTAATCTCACCATTGGGGCTCTTCCAGGTCCACTTCCTGTTTTCTCGTTTGCGGAAGAAGGTATTCATGATCCGTAAATTATTTCTATCCGCGAATTCGACTAATAGCTCTCCCCTGCTATTTCTAGAGCCTATCCCATAGTCACCTACCGCGTGGTCGTCAGCCTGCTTCTTGCCCACCTTCGCATTGAAGTCGCCCATCAGTACAGTGTACTGCGATTTTACTCTACTCATTGCTGATTCTACGTCCTCATAGAAGCTTTCAACGGTCTGGTCATCATGGCTGGATGTGGGCGCGTAGGCCTGCACCACTTTCAGCTTGTACCTCCTATTCAGCCTAATTACTATAGCTGCTACCCTCTCGTTAATACTGTAGAACTCCTCTACGTTGCCAGCTATATCCTTATTAATGAGGAAACCCACACCTAGTTCTCGTCTATCCTCTAACCCGCGATAGCACAGTATGTGTCCGTCGTTTAGTACTGTATACGCCTCACCAGTCCTCCTAACTTCGCTAAGCCCTATCACATCCCATTTAATTCCCGCTAGTTCCTCGAACAGCACTGCTAGGCTAGCCTCACTAGCTAAAGTTCTAGCGTTAAACGTTGCCAGGTTCAGATTCCAATGGCGGCCTGTCCGGAGCCAGAGATTCTTAGCACCCTCCGCTGCGTCACAGGTCTGACCGCCGCCGTGGTCAGTTGCTCTGCAGCCGCTGGGGACTGAGGGCCGAGGGTTAATTGGTTTGATCATAGAAGGTTGTGGCCAAGTACTACACCAGGGTGGCCAAATCCTGTTCTGGTGAGAGAGTGCGTTGTCGGTTCTGGTCACCGAGATAAGGCCGCACTCCAGGCCTGGTTATGCAATTCCATCGACACGCGGATTTTTCTTTTTTTTTATTTTTAAACCCGGTGGAGAATTGCGCGGCACCAGGATTTGAACCCCGGTCCTCTTGCACGCGAGGCGGATGTTCTACCTCTACGCCATCGCTGCCTGCCTGCTCCAACGCCTCACGTGACACAAAAGCGCACTCTGAGGTCACAGCCACCGAAACAGCACGAGAGAAAATATTCGATTAAAAATTATTAACGGTCACAGGCGAATATCAGGTGGTGGTTCACGGGTAGTATTGTCTTCCGCATCATTGTCGAGAAAAGAACATGCCACTAAATTAAGGTGTCTATAACCCTTTAATGCCTTTAGTGAAGTTCTCACCTTGGGAGAACTCGTCAGGGTGTTAGCCGGCCGAAACCTTGGTGCGTCTACAAACACAGGAAACTCTCCTCTGCACCGCCATCTGCGATGATGCGTGATTTGCTTTCGTTCGCTTATCATGCCGTTTGAGAACGGCTTTTCGTGTAGAGATTCCTAGGCTGTGCGGTTTTTGAACGGTATACAGGAGGTCACTGCATGTCGGACTCCGCGAAAATGTGTTGTGATTCGGCGAAAGACCAGTATTTAGGGGTATGTCCGGGTTCACAACACATATTCATCGTGAAGTTGTGTAAAGATCGCTTCGAAATGACACTGCATACTTTGTCACAGTCTTCTTCAAAGCAGTGACCGACTGGCAACGAATGGCTGCTCCCAGGGGTGCTGTGCGAGGCGAGCAGAACGTTTCCGAAAGTTGTGTTTACGTGTGTTTTTAAATGTCGCGCTCCACTACGGTACATGTCAGCCTAAAGGCAGAGGGGGGGGGGGGGGGGGGGGGCGACTACTATACGCGCATGTTTTGCGTGTTTCAAAAATTGAGTGCCTTTGAAATGACGTTTCAGACTTTCACAGCCTGTTCTAGGAAGTACGTTGTCCCAAACTTTTAACAGTAACAAAGGTTGCTCCTTTAAATGCAACGTGTTAAATGCTTCTCTTGGCTAGGCTGGTTGTTCGTTCAGCGCATGACGTGGCAACCAATAACGTGGCAGAGCGCTGGACAGACAGGTACCTGGCGGGCGCACGGTGCCTGAACCAAACTTCCCTTTTACATGTACCTGAAAATACCCATTTTTAATGCGAAAGCATTAACTTTGTTTCAACTGCGGTAAAATGCATTGCAGGAATGCGGAAGCATTGACGCCTCCTCGTTTTTATTTGCCTCTCTTTGCTTCACGTGTCCCTTCTCGTCATATTTACTCTATTAAGCACGGATTTAAATTCACGCCGTGTCTAAATTACCTCAATTAATTGTCTTACTTATTGAAGGTACATGAATTGCCCATTTTGGGTTTTCAAACTTGCTGCCCAACGTTGCCCTGGCTCCGCTCACTTTTTGGACATTTTTGGCTCTATTTAATTTACTAATGAACTTTTGGACACAATTCTTTATTCGACATCAACCTCACATTATCCTCTTTCCATTACATCCATCCCTTTGGCACTACTTCTAAGCTCCTCACAACTGCTGCGAACACGATCATGTCCACATGACCTAGTAATGCTTTCGCAATATTAATATTTTCACCACGTCACTGATTAAAGAACAAAACGTTTGTGCAGGCATTTGTTTCCAACTGCTGTATTTCGGCACCGCTCTCGGCACCCGCTCAGGAGGAATATATGCATATATCGGAACGCTAGCAAAGGCGGCATATCGGCGGCCTGACGACTGCGCGCGTGCGGTCACGTGATGTGGGTCACATTTTGCACGGTGCTGCAGCAATTTGATCACATGACCGTCCGCCATCTTGAAATCTCGAACGGTTAGGAAACGTTAGAATGCGAGTAGTAAGAGACACGTCTCTTAATAGGCTGGTGCGACAGCTTCCCTTGGGTCCACTGCGCCACAGAAGTATCTGGGGTTGTTTGCGACTACAGCGCCGCCGCAAGGCAACGAGACTCCTTTAGACGGTCACGACTAAAGCGAGGTACCTTCCATCTGCAAATAAACGCAAGTTTATCGTGAAATTTAAAAACAAACGTGATTTAAATAAGCTGACTACGAGAGCAGACCTCAGTGACGCCGACATATTGAATCGGTACAGGCGCCGCTTATAGGTATTGAAAATCACCAACACACGGCAGGATGCACGCTGCAATGCTAACTCAGAGAACATTGCCGGTGCCGCAGGCGGAGTATGCGGAAGCGGTGATATATTCTCTGAATTTTGTTTTTTGCAGCGATAGCTCTATCTCCCGCGCTTTTTCACAACACGCGCCGACCGCTTAACACAGCTTGCGCCGCGGGTGTGTGAGGAGGAGCGCAGCGATCGCTACGAATCAGTAGGACAGGAACGCCACCTGCGCGCAAACCAGGCCAGTCACAGTCATAAATATGGTCGGTGAGAGGGAGCACCAGCTGCTGGCCAAGAGGACAAGGGCAAGCACAGTCAAAGCTGCGGAGACAAAGGCACAAAGTAGATAATCACGGTTTTTGCCGGTCGCTGTCATTAGAGGGCGAAGAGTGTAGCGAATCCTGTGACATTGTAGACAGGGGTTTCCTGAAAAATGTATAAGACAGAGGACACCCGCGTCCATGAGAAAGCATCTGCCGCGGGTTACCCTTAAAAATGCCGCGATTTTCATTATCAAAGGTGCCAAGCAGGATGGTGTTCTGTACTTCCACGGACGGACTGTAGGAGAGAGTCCGCGAAGCTCGCGCTTACTTCCCGTCTATACCGGCCACGTTACTTCGTCTCATCTATCTCATATCGGCTGTCCCTGAGTTGTTTCTTTTGACCGAACCGGCAGTTATTGTTTTACCCGAGTCGTTCACGCCCACGGCGACAAAGGAGTCGCCTCCTTCGTATTCCGCCGCATCTGCAAAGGTTGTGTATTCCGAGCCTTCTAGCTTGCCTTCGAGGACATTTGGTTTTGCTCTCCTCTTGCCTTCGTAATAAGCAGGGTGCATGTTTTTTTTGGAATGGTTTTAAAAGTCAGTAATTTTCTCAATTCGATTAGTAACTTTGCCCGCGCGTTTCTATTCGGGATTCTGTCATGTAGTCTTAGGTTGCTCAAGATCTTCCACTCCGCTGGTGTGGTTGCGAGCCTCCTTAATTGTGCAAATATATGTACCTCCCATAGTCTCGTTGTGGTGTTGTAGACCCCCAGTTTAAGAAGTCTTTCCGTAAAGGTGCAGTGGGGCATCCGCGTGGCTGCTTTATAAGCCTTCCTTATGATCTCCTCTATTTTAGATAGCCGGACATTATCACGTTTTATGGAGCTGAAAAAATACGCCGCCACCTACTGGCTTAGCACAAGTTCCTTCTCTAGAGCGGTGGGAGGCTATAATGGCCAGCTCAGACGCGTTGACGTAAGTGCGGGCCACTGAGTGGGCTCACAAGGCCGCCAAGAGCAATTGCCACTAAGGTTCAGTGCTGACAGTAAATGCTGTCTATGCAATACAATCCCTCATGGCTCAGTTCGGTTGTGTACTCAGATGTATGACAGTTATTGCGCATTTCCTTTCTACAAAAAAAAACTATTTTCAGTTTCATCTCATCCGTTCATCTGTTCACCCTCGGCGCCGTTGAGGTGTTGAGCAGCAAGCAAGAGTGAGAAAAGTTACTGCATTTATCCTTTATCATAACCATTTTGCAAACTACACAGCTTACTCGGAGCGCAACTGTTGTGATTTAATAATTTAATATATTTAATAATTGCCTTTGAGGAAAGGAAATGAGCAGTAATTGTCTCACATATCTGTGGACATGCGAGCCTCGTTTCGCCTCCACCCCGGCAGCCGCGACAGGGTTCGAACCCAGGAACTCCGGCCCAGTTCCTGATAGCCCTAGTCACTAGGAAACGCATCGCTTTCCAAGGACACCTCAACCATGCCCTAAAGAAATGGATGACGGTGGTAGTTTAATAAGGAAAAAAGAGCTACAGTAGCGAGCTGCAGAAAATTTATCTGAAAGTGAAGAACAGCGTTCAGCGATCCGTTGCACCAAAACCTCTACCTTGCCCTACTAAATGCTGTCACTTCGCGTTCGTGGCTTAGTCTTCTGCAAGAAGTATCGAGATGGAGGACGGATATTTCATTCACTGACGTTCAGATCGCGTCAGTAATTCTAAGATTGTGCTCAGTTTAAAATTATGAAGCCAACTTTCACTGTAATGCATAACGCAGTGTTCCCCAAAGCCGTCACGACGCGAGTGTACTCCACTGAAGGATAAAAGTCTGTTTCATTGGAATCTGATTAGCTACGTTCGGCGGCAGCCGCAGTCACGCTAGCTCAACAAACGTTCATTTCGCCTCTATAGCTGAACCTCGGCCACTGCGTTTTCTGTTCCTGGTGTTATCTTTGTAAACTTGACATAACATCCTTGACCCTTCACCACTGTTTAGTTTATAACACTTATATAATGCTTATATAATTTTTATTTCTTTTCCAGTCTTGAAGCTGAAGCTTGTCCTGCGCTGGAGTCCCCACATTGAACCGAAGCACAAGTCCCTTCCGCTAAACACGCCATGGCTACTGCAAAGCCATTTGTGTTAGAAGAACGTACGCCATTAACCCTGCGCTGCACCAGAAGTAAAGCGGCACCACTGTGTAAGCTGGTTCGACCTGTCGCCGAGTATAACAAGGTTCTCTGGAACCTAGGCCTTGGGATAAGGGTGGAAAATGGCCTGGGTGAATTGGGCATTGCTATTGAACCGGGAATCGTAGTCATGGACCCTTGGGAAGACCCAAGTATTGACTGTGAAAGCCTAGACTTCGCCATTATTTTGCAGGTCGACGTCCTCGTCCATCATCACTGCATTGTGGCCGTCGAGCGGACTTTCTTTGTAGCGAGCAACTCTTTCCTCCTCAGCCTTCTTCAAGACATGTACAGCGTCCGTAAGGTGACCATCTCAGATGTAACGTGCTGTGAAACAAAATCTTTGAAGCCCTGGAGAAGCTTGCCAACCCCTCGGACCAAAATTATTCAGACGAAGGGGAAAAATACTTCTGCTTCTCTGTCAGACTGCCACTGTTTGTAATCCCTAAGGAGCAGGGCAGTATCACCCTTACTGCGCTGGATGTCGCCGATCTGGATTTTAGCACCAGCTGCGCATGACAGTTGATAAACATATTCTTGCAGAATAACACCATAAGTGACTTAACCGTCGGCTCCTGCGTGTTCACTTATGACTGCGTCGACCTCCTTCATGGCTTCGTCCTCTACCTGCAAAAACGCCACTCGCCGCTCAAGAAGCTCCTTGTGCGAACACCCGAGGCCAGCATGCACGCACTAGAGTCTCTGGTCAAGGCCATTGCACAAACGACGACGCTAGAACAGTTGGCCATTGATATGGATATCTACGATGCCGAAGACAAAGCCCTCTTATCCGAAGTAATCGCCCGGAACCGTACTCTGCGTACGCTAAGTGTTACGTGGACGAGAAACTGCCTCGTGTCCACCATCTTCTACGGCTTCGACCATCTCTCCGGAGACGCAGCCACAAGGATCGAGCCGTGGCTGTTAGCGCTGCCAGAAAACGCTACACTTTTGGCGCTGACCGTAAACCTCTTTGGTTTCTCAGAAGAGGAGTGCTGCGCGTTTTTTCTCGGCCTGGCACTCAACAAAGCTCTCCAAAATGTCGACATAAGCCATCTTCCAGTATGCGCTGACCTCAGGGAGATATGCCAAATTATTCGTGATTCCCGCTTGGTGAAAGCCATTCACATTGAAGATCACCACCTGAGCATCGGTAGCCTTTCCATGCTTCCCGAATGCCCCGAGGCGACGTCCCTCACGATCATCTCTTTCCACCTCAACAATTCGGAGATTTTGCGCGTAACCTTCGAAATCCTCGCCTCCTGCAATTACTTGAGTTCACTTCGCGTGTGCGTGCAATACTGCTTCCTTGATAAGATCCAGTCTGCCATGGCGGCCTATATAATGGAAGCAAGCACACTGAAGGAGTTAGAAGTGCGAAGTGTGCGTCTACGTCGATGTACCTGAGGTCGAAGACCAGCAGCATGACCCGGACACCGAAAAGCTTCTGGCAAAAGCGCTGTCTTCCAACGTCAACCCCACCAGAATCACACTCAGAGAGCTGCGTCTGAGCGAAGACCACTGTGAGTTCCTTGCGAACGCTTTTGTCAACAGCCAAAATCTCTCCGCGCTCTCGTTCGCGGTGCCCAGCCGCGATAGCAACACTGTCTTCTTGCAGACGCTGGTGTCGGGCATCGAAAGCAATCACCACCTGCTCCGCGTCGATCTTCAAAGTTGCAAAGGCCGTGATGCAGAGCTCGTCGTCATCCGGAACATCACGAGGCGCAACGCCAGCCTCGTCGCCAGAGCAGCCCGCTTCGTGACGGGTGACACGATCCTTACAACGCACGCGCGGCCGTTCTGGTGTCGGGACATGAAAGGATCCTCCGCATCGTTCAAGAAAATGTTGGCGTCGAAGCCAGTGAAGCGGCGACAATGCTGAGGCGCGCCTTGGGGCTTCAATGTTTGACGGAACTCGACGAGTACATGAGACTGGCTGGCGTTGTCAAGCGACGGGTGCAGTGCATCGGAGGACTCTGGAGCTCCATGCAAATCGACTACCTGAGGTTTCACTGCTGGATTCACATCCGGACATTTCTGATTGTGGACGACGTTGTTGGCGCTGACTGCTCGTGAAGCTGAGATCGGACCTAGTATGGAGATCACCTTGCAACGTTGTTCTTTACCTGGTTTGTATGAAAAAAATAAACATGATTTTAATTAGTAAACATTTGTCTCGCTTGCATGTGCGCCACACTTAACACTGGGGTGTTATGTATGAAATGAAGGCCTCGAATCGGGCTAATTCCCACGCATGTGTGGTTGTGCGCACTAGACTTAATTGCTCTCAGATATATCAAGTGATCATAGTGTACAACTAGGTTACGAAAAGCATGACATTGCGGCACTACACCTAGAACGAGATCGAAATGCATTCTGACCCGCAGGTGGTAATACCAGTGAGGACTGACTGCACCTCGAGAGGAATTAGACCGGCAGCGCACCTTCCCACATTTAAAGAGATATAGGTAACGTGCAAAAAATGCGGACAAATTTTGGATAGCAAATAGTCAATAAAATAAATATAGTGATAGCCCGCAATGCTCAAAATCTCGCAACCCTAAAGGTGCGTGGCATCCAGGCAGGGAAAGGACCACGCTTAATGGTTGCATAAAGGTGGATTTATCTGATCATATGCTGTGGCAAATACACCGCTATTCGCGTAACCTGCAAATAACATTCGAATAACGTGTATTTCTTAATTTCTGACATCTTCGGGCGAGTAAGACTTGATGACTTAGACAGCCACAACTATACATCTCACAGAATTAGTAATTATTTTTTCAGGCATTTATCTGTTCACAATAATATGTGGAGATCTTCAGTGCCCTATTCAGTAGGCATCACTGGAAATTGTATACATGGATTAATTAAATCAATAAGAAGTTTCTAGTTAAAAACACTCACAACCAAGCAGAACCTCGTTCATATGTGTCATGGGCGACTGCCATGATATCAACGAATATGTCGCACCACAGACCTGTTTAGATCAGTGTATCAAGAGATTGCGCGAAAAACCTTCGTGGTCCTCTTTTTGAATGTCGTTTTTTAGCTGCATCACCAGAGCAGCTTCGTTTCGAAGTATGAGTATATCTTGTTGCCTATGGCCGGAATATTGGGAACGAAAGCATCGCCCATCAAGCCTAGCGTATTTTACCAACAACAGCACTTCCAACTCATGTGACCGGAACTGCGAACTGAATGGTTCGTACATCAAAATTTGGCATCAATCAACGTGCGGTGACTCTGCGAAATGAGAGTTATGAAGCAGTTTTGGCGCTGGCGCACTTTAATAGCTATGTCGGCTGCTTAGAAAATATGTCATGCTAATGCTGGTCTCTTCTTGACGGCAATTTTCAACCAGAACGCTTTCGAGGAGTTCGCACGAAGCTAAGTAGGGTGCCAACTCGCCGCATACCCTATTCTAAAATTCCAACAGCGCAGCATACTGAAAACAGTGAGAAAAAATCACACTAAAATAAAAAGAAAAAACTTGCGAACAGAATTCATTCGGTAAGCCACCAATGAAACTATTTCCACTCTTGCTAAGACATCCCTGTCTTCAAGATACAGCAGTTTCTGCTCAGTGCAAATGAAGGCTTCCTTGTGCCAGATGGAAATACCTTCTCATTATTGAACGTTACTCTCCACTTCCATGTGTACTGGGAAATTGTCAGCAACACTGTAGGTTGTGAACGCCAGTGTCAGCTGTTCCGCCTGTGTGATCAGTGGTGCTCGCATTATTTTATCACTATGAAATTATCTTCCTTCTGTCCTTCATCCGTTGTTCGCGCTTCGGGCAGCTACCTTTTCAATGCGTATGATGGCAGCCCTTATTGAAAGCACTTCTTTTTTGGTTTTTTTTACAAAGGGCATCTATTTAAACCTGATCTCGAAAATTGGGTTGAAAAAAATGAAAATTGGTTTTTGCGGAAAGAAAATAGCACAGTATCTGTTTCGCATATCGGCGGACAGTAAGCTAAAATTGTGTACTGTACCGAGATACAGAATCTAAGGGAGATACAGCATCGCCCTCGCACTAACCCTTCCCCACAAAAGAACTAGCACGAAAAAATTGAATATCTGATAAGATTCGATGTCAGATGACCCTTTTCAAATTAATCCTACAACAGAAGACCCACCAGCAAGGAGTGGCTCCATGGGTGACGTGTCAGTAGCAGGCAATGCTAGCGCCACTGCGTGGAAGGCGTCGTTCCGAGTGACTCCTTTGCGCCGCTCTGCCGTGTAGCGCTTGTAGAGATGGACCACAGCGGCGATCTCGCCCCAGATCATCTTTAACATGCACAAGATCACGAGCACTGCCAAGCTCAAAGCGAAGACCCATACGCAGGCCCCGAGAGTGTTGTCACGCACGAAGTTCCGCATGTGTGGTCCGTACTTCTCGTGGTGGATCTGCAAAAAAGAGATGGCGCACAAGCCGATGCAAATTGTCGATCCTTGGTGCAATGACCATACAACGTGATATTTTTGAACTGTCACCTTTCTTCTGTTCATTGGTTACAGGAACGTTATTGTGCAAATGACTTGATTGTCTAAGGTACACAAAATGACTGGGTATGTGGGTCTTATACCTGCCTGGACAAGCATCATGCCTCCCGATTAGGATCTATAAAGGTGTAAACAACAATGATCGTTGTGCTTAGCACAACCACGCCGCCTTTAAAGCATGGTGTGCGTGTCAAATACCGCAAAAGAGCAACCATTAACCCTCAGCTTGTAAGCAAATATGTACACAGTGCGTGCAGTGTGTGAAGCTCAGTATGTCAGCATCCGCATTCCCCGATGCTCCTTGAGTTAAAAGCAATTGTTCCCTGCCACCTCGGTTTTAATCAAGCGCAAGAACTACCGTGACATTTTTTATTTCTTAGCACTGAAAGTGAAAATTTGGTCGTCGGTAGGCGCGTCAAAGAATTCAGTCCTCGCTTAAACACCGTTAGTTTCACTTTGTGCTTAAGAGGAGATTAGCGTAAGGCCGAATTTTTACTGTCTGCAGCTTAAGCTGTTAGCGCAGAGATTCGCTAACCCGGTAACCTAGCATGCATTGCGCAAGAAAACATTCTCCAACCACAGTGGTGCATATATATATGTAATGTACCTGGATAACCTCGGCGTGCTCTGACATGGCCAACATCTCATAGAGATATGCGCACGCCTCGAAGATGTCTTCCTTCGACCGACCCGACGGCGTCCGGCACCACGTGGGAAGTGTACAGGTCTCCGAGCCGTACAGGTACGACAGCGTGCGGGGCGGGCACACGAGGTACTTGCTGTAGCCGTCGTACGCGTACAAGAACACCGCCATAGCAGAACTGCCTCGCATCATCTGAAGAAGCAACCAGCGCAGCATGGCTTCATTAGGTAATGCCAAAAGAGCACCACTTATTCAGAGGACCGCAAAGGTTTCATCTCTCAGCAAAACTTAGTAGTTTTGCTGAGAGATTTGACTCTCCGTAAAACTTAAGCATAAAAGAAAGCAGCAGGATATTCCAAACAGATTGGCTCACACATTTTGTTCAACCCTTCCTTAATAATTTAAAATTCAGCTACTTCCAAAGCCAGGTCCCAGGGCAAACGCGATTTCACAACAGTCTCTGTAAAGATAATCTCACCAGGATAGCTTCCAGGTAACAGGACAAGAAGTTCAAAAGCAACGTTTTGGGCCAGTTGGCGATTAATTATCATTTCAGTTCTATACTGCATTCTTACATGAAGGCACAACTGACCAAAAGGAGACCGTAGACCCGCCAGTATTCGTCTGCATTTGAAGGAACAACAGGGCCGTACATAGAAATGAAACCCTTTTCTTATTTGCAAGAGGGTACAGTGGATAGACTATACGGGGCTATTCGTCCGTCTCCATTTCCTTCGGTCTTAGTCTGCGGTCCTTCTTCGCATTTCGCCTTGTCCCTGTGATAAGCCTACCCTTGTTCTTTCCTATCCTACGTTCTCAACCCATTTGGTAGAGAGAGGCTTGTAAAGTACATGGCGGTGGTTCCAGAATAGAGCCCAGGAGGCGGGATTCCGATCTGTCGACGTCGTGTCTCCGGGAGCGCCGCCGCTTAGGGTGGAGACAACCGCGTCGTTACCCCTTTAGCGAGTTCCCTTGCGGCGCCCGCCATCATGGAGCCCGACGCGTAGGCAGCACATGGGCAGAGCGCAACTCCATGTCGTGTTCGAGGCGAAGAAAGGCATGCCGCGCTGAGAAGATGATGATAACGTTTGTTGTGCACAGTTGGCCCTTTGGCCTAAGATAAGAAAAATATAATTAACCATCGGCAGTGTAAAACATAACATAAGCATCCTATAATTTGTATTTGCGTCAACACAGGCACCTCAAAGCGGAGCATTGCTTATCCAGAAATTAAACTAGCTGTGCACGCACACATACACAAAAACCCAGAACAACTAAGCGATAAACTCAGTGGCTATGTACACGCCAATCAACTGTGAACCTCGCAGAAATGGTATTACTCGCACAAAACACATCAACTGGCCTTGGGCTGTGTCTCGATAGATTTTTTGCCAGAGGGAGCAGTAGACGTTTGGCTTCTCTCGGAAAAACAAACAATCCTCAGCCATGTGGCGAGCGTTTCGTGAACAGGGCCACACAGCCCTCAGCGTTTTGCCCAAGAACGCCGCGCACACGTCTCTCCCACCCGCAGCGATGAAGCGTGCGGAGCCCAATGGCCATCGCCGCTTGGGAGGCAGCGTTGACCACTTCACAGAACGACACCGCACTTCCGAGGGGGCGTGCGCAATCAGGCACCCTAAAACTTTCATTTAAGCAGCCTCGCCAAAAGGACAAAAGGGGGCTTCATAAAAAACCGATAACAACACATTGCACAGTCATGCTGTGGCGTAACGATTAATTTCCTTGTTGCTGGACGTCGTACGGACCTTTTCAAGCTTTTTCAAGTCCACTTCTCAAGCTCACTTCCTTTCATTTTCTTTTTTATGGTCAAAATAGCTTGGAAGCAAATTATTTAAGATCGCTCGTGGGTTCGTGTTGTCTTTTAGATAGGAGTTTTGGATGCGTGAGCTAACAATACCATTTAGACAGATGCAAGACGAGCTATTAGCCCTAACTAGAAGCTGTCGTTTTATGCCGTTGAGAGTTCGGAACCACCCGTAAAAGCGAAAATTATTTACAACTCGCAAAAAGTTCTAAGCTGCTGTAAATAGCCATCCAATTGTAGCCGTGCAGCTATATGACACGTTGCACGCTTGAATGAGATTATTTTAAAGCGCTTAATTCAAGGCTTCCGCTCTGCACTAAACCCGGCGGGAACGTTGTCGGCGTTGTGAGCGAAAAAGCAGATGCCCCACTTGCCACATACGTCACGAGACATTGTGATGTCATCACAACGTGCTCGACTTGTCAGGTGGCAGCTACATTAATGACTGGTCGTGAGAGATGGCTGTGTGTGAAACAGCTACCAGGCCATGTCAGGTTGCGCCTCACTTAACTCCTGCAACTATGTGCCAGGAGAGATATATGAGGACTTCCCGCTTTATATAAATCTAAAGCACATAATGACCACGTCTGCGAAGCGATACGCAAAGAAGACACCAAGCCGCTAAAGGGGCTCATTAACGCTATCGCGTCATATCCCCAAGGCAGAGCTCGAGTGTTTCCTCAAGCCTTTGCATGCAAGTTAGGTCTAGAAGAGCAATGCGAGCCAGTTTTGC
The DNA here is from genome assembly GCF_052857255.1 of Amblyomma americanum. NCBI lineage: Eukaryota > Metazoa > Arthropoda > Arachnida > Ixodida > Ixodidae > Amblyomma > Amblyomma americanum. Next base: position 4,877,605 of record NC_135497.1, on the reverse strand, counting down.
AACTATCACCGCTAATCCCGAGGCCAGCAGGGGACCACTCGCCCTGAACAAGACGGCCAGCCACACCGTGTAGAGCAGCCTGGTCAGCACCAAGACGGCGAAAGATGCACTGTGCCTCCCTTTGTGTAGCGCCTCGAGACATAGGTGCAGCACAACTTCGGTGCCAGCGAAGATTAAAGACTCGATCACAATCAGTGCTGGCACCTTAAGGTCGGTGAGCAGCGGTAAGGCGGACTGCCGGTGGCGCATCATCACGCCCAGGAATACCAGAAGAGGCAGGCCCTGTAGAAGTCGCAATAGGCGTGGCAGATGTGCAGCGCTGTTCCAGGGAACTGAAGTTCCCAATGAGGATACATGCAGGGCGTCAAACGAAACCGATGTTCTGAGTGGAAATCCTAACAGAATGTGACGGACTGCGTAGAGTTCAATGAGAACAACTGCAAGGCAGAAACTCACCATACCTAAGTGTCACCTAAACCACAGAATATTTAGCTTGCATGCTAGAATTACAAATCGTCGTCGTACGTGGCTCTTATTCTGTGAAACACAGGCGCCTTCTAAGACGTGAATGAGTAAAAATGAACCACAGCAAACCTAAGATTGAACCAGATTATATTTGCGGACAAGATATGCAAGAAAAAAATTCTTTGCTGCTAGGCTGCGCGATCTTCTAGCCACGTCAGTGTGTTGACTAGGGCAAACAATTCGGTATCTTTACTCAAGGCTTCTTCGATATCTTCAGAGAAGCCTTCTTTGTGGTGTATTTTTTCTCACTTTTGCAGTCTTTTTTTTCAGATGAGAAGGATATAAATTACAGAAATTTGAACACGGTATTGGTGACGCAGCTAGGGGAGCGGCAAGTCTAAGGTTGCGAACAACATGACACACACAAGGGTTCATGGTATACGTGTACACTTTAGGTCGCATTGATAGGCCAGAAACTAAAGGCGAAATAGTTAATCAAAGTCAAAGATGAAAAAGTGAGAACACTGCACTAAAAGACCGTGTGTACTCCTATCAGGATATCAAGGCGGTGAAGCACTTAATTCCACTGCGTCATAATCTAGCGTAGCGTCCACATGTGTTAACGCGATTTGGTAATAGTGGTGCGCTTTCCATGCCAGAATGAACTCACCACGAAGGCGATGGCGGATGCCAGGACTATTGGCGTGACGGCCCCGTCCAAATGCATGGACATCTTTCCGCCCAGGCGCACCATGTTACCAGAGCATCCTTCGGTGCGATTACTCCTTTCATCCCGGACCATACAGCAGCGCTTCTGCAGAGCCCACAACGCAACCTCCTTCTTGCTGTCAGCTCCAGACAACCCCTCCTGACGAGTCTGCGTGCAGAAGATGACTGCTTTCGGGACAAGACCACGCCCTTCATCGCAGTCCTCGTAATTTCCGCCGAAGCCAGTCTGTAGCGCACCCAGGCTTTCAGTGACACCCACTTCCATACAAGGCGTGGAAGCATGTGACGACCCTCCCTGACACATGTCGGTCATGAGTGGCACGCCCATGCTTGTGTTCCTTAAGTCCAGATGGTACGGCTACATACGGCAGCGAATTTTGAGCAGATGACGGCAGGGAGGGGGGCACTAGAGTCTTATGCACTTTCTCTGGCACTCGTCGCTTAGCGCCGCTCGCACACCCACTCAGCCTCTTTCCTATTCTTCATTGTTGTTGTTGGCCTCTGTTGGAATGGCACATACCGGCGGTGGAAAATTTGCGGGGTAAATTAACTATGGAAAGAAATATGTTGGTGTGACGGTAAGAAACCAGAAGCGGCGGAGTGGGCGAGGGAACAAACGCGGGTTAATGACATACTAATCGAAATCAAGAGGAAGAAATGGGCTTTGACAAGGCATGTAATGCGAAGGCAAGATAACCGCTGGTCCTTAAGGTTAACGGAGTGGATGCCAAGAGAAGGCAATTGTAGCAGGGGGCGGCTGAAAGTTAGTTGGGCGGACGATATTAAAACGTTTGTGGAATACGGTGGGCAAAGCTGGCATATAACAGGGTTAATTGGAGAGACATGGAGCGCCACGCCTTTGCCCTGCTGAAGTGGGCGTATTCAGGCTGATGATGATGATAAACTCAAACAGGAGGTATATGTTTACTCACTTCTGTTAGGTAAGCATCGGTAAACGTTTTTGGACTCAAAAATAGTTCAATATAGAAATGCATAACGAACAAATGAACCTACATTACGCAATGATTTAATAATGTACAGGTACGCACACTGGTTTCAGAACGTGACTCCTGCAGGACGTTTCCACCAAAGGAGAGGAGGACATGAATACAAGGATGAAGCCCTGATCGAGCGAGGGGATCGCCAAATAAGTTCTTCTCCGAGAAGAAAACCTGCGGAAGCAAAGGAGAAAGTATTCAAGTGATTCAGATTTTCAGATTTTGGACTTCGTTCACAAGGGTTCGACGATTGCCACAAAGATACAGTCTCGAAAAGATCGTGAAGCAACCTTGCTCTTTCTCTTATGTTTCATGGCAATGCCTATGCTTGACACCATTCACAGATATTTTTCAGCGAATGGTACACCCCTTTCTTTCACATTTTTTTTTTAATTGCGAATCCAGACTGCCATGTTCGCTTGCTCGAAAATGACTCTTTCATCTAGGAGGATTTTAATTTAGGCGCGGCACATCGATGTGTAAATCTTCAAGCCACTGACCAGAGCACTGCTGATCCTGCAGATGTGGCGTAAATCGGGGTGGGGGGAGGGGGCAGAGGTTCCTGACCCCCCTCTTCCCTTCGCTTTGGGCGGGGGGGGGGGGGCACAGCATCCGAGTGCCACCAGGATAAGAAATGCAGGTTCTGAGGCACACCAAGGGATCAGCTTGTTGCTGTGTCATGTAATGTAACATGTAACAAGATTGGTGTAATGTTTACTGCGTGCATGGTTGCTAAGTAGCATTGTACCCCCTGGGACAGTAGACACCACCATAACAATAGAATCCTCCGTAACGTGTTTACCATTAGATTGCGTATCTGGAAATTCCCGTGATCACATTGACTTCGTCTGTTGGCACACAGGGATGTGTGTGTCCTAACTTCATTTGCATTGATCCGATCTTTCAGTTCTGACGTAAATTGTGTCTGCTGTACAAATAACTGAGCATTCTATAACTGATAACTTCGCATGCACGGTTGCAAATGCGTGGCCGGATAGGACTACTGCGCGTGCGCAGCAGGCATACAGCCTTCGTCAAAAATGTACATACCAAAAAGTTTGCTTCTAAGCTGCTTATCGCGGCTCCCTAGAACATTTAGCAGTCCAAAGCTTGGGAGGATTGAGAGCATGAAGCCATTCCTCTTTCGAGATGTTACGGCCGCTGCGGATGTATAATTAAGCACGCTGCAGGCCTCGCAAGCAAACGCTTTGGGCTGTATACTTTTGACGGGGGCTGTACGTTAAACTGCTATACTTCTACGCTGGTATGTCTCCTGGGTGCTATATCGCTCTGTTGATGAACTGAACATAACCACCAGAATGCAGCAGCAAGAGCTTCACATACGCGTTTGCCAGCGAGAGCGCCTAGAAAACAGGCGGCATTAAGAGAGATTCGGGGTCGGGTTCAGAGAGAGGCACTTGTGAAATATCTGCCGTGGTGAGCGCCACCGCTAGTCTTCCCTAGCGGCCGTCAGCTCTGTCTGGTGCTGTAGTGAAATCACGCTTAGAATGGCTTGGTTCAGGAACGCCCATTTTATGAACTGTTAAAATACTTATGAAAAGCTTCATGAGGAATCATAAGTACCTGCTAAAACTAAGAGCTCAAATTATCCGATCATTGTTTATTTTCTATAAGGAAAAAATTGCTGCCCAAATCAATCCGCTTAATATCCCTGAAATGCTACGACATTTATGAGCTCGTTGCAGGGCTGACCGCGGCGCAACCAATGTGGAAGCACTAAGTGCGCTACATCTCTAAGAAAGCCGCGTTCTGGCGGAATTGCTCGGCCAGCACTGCTCTTGACGCGTTGCGAGGGTGCGTGGAAGAAATGGTGCCGCTGGCATTGTAGAACAAGCTGCCACTTCTCGTTTGTTGCCACTTTGTTTCGATACGATCTCTATAAGTTGTTCCGTCGATGGCGTTTACAAAGGCAGAATCACTAAAAAAAGCCACGAAATAGTACATGAAGGCACTGTTTTCTTGAATGTCATATTTGCATTTTGTCTAATTGTTTTTTCTGCTCATTACAGTTTTTTTTTAACAAGGGGGTTCTGAAGATGGCATTTGTGTTTCCGGCTTTGAATTTTGTAGCGTTAGCTACACTGGCCGAGGTTAAGCAGTTTCGCGTGGTTCCTGGAGAGCCGTGCTGCGCATGCGCGAGGAGCAGTGACGTCACACGGCGCACAGCTGGCGCGCCGGAGCCGCCACCGCGCGCGCCTCGCCCGCAATAGCCGATGCAGAGGCACTGGCACCGGCGCGAGCCCAGCTGTGCGCCTCCGTTGCACAGTAGCCCTCTGACGCTGCGCCGGAGCCGCTTGATAGCGCCTCTCATTTTGTGCGCATGCGCAGAGGTGTCAGTGGGAGTGTACATATAGCAGGGCGTTTGCCCGTGTGGTAAAGTCATGAATAAGGTCTAAGAGCACTTGCTGCTGGGCTAGTTGGTTTTAGTTCATAATTAAATAGTTTTTAGGCGCAAAAAAGGACAAGACACATAGGGTAGGTGACAGGACGAAGCGCCAACTTCCAACTGATTTTATTGCATGCGTGAAACGTACTTAAATAGCTTGTCGTCACATGTGGAGATGGGTCACCTAAAGCTCAAGAACGACTTGATAAGGCACACTCCAGGAATTTCTTTTCACAGTCGTACAATACTATCGATGTGTCACTTACGCACAGGTCGCCTTTCTTTTTGATAAAAAACGCTTCTATCAACTCCCTAGTATTAGTATTCCAGCTTTTGCCCAGAATGCGCACATCAGTGAAGCAAGGCTCACATTTGCGGGACGGGCACTTACTAATGTGCTTAGTTAGATGTGTGCCTTACTTTTTCTGCTCTACGTTTCTCTCATGTTCCCTCGTTCGCTCATTCAGGCACCTGCCAGTCTGGCCTATGTAGGAGTGCCCGCAAGACAGGGGGATTTCGTAGACCACCCCTTCAGCACATTTTACGAACGGTCTCCTGTGCTTTGTTCCGCAGCCTCGTTCCTTGCTGTTCTCTTTATCAGTACGGGAGCAAAGGCCACCTAGCTTTCTCGGTGCCGAAAAGGCGAACCGTACTGCATGGCGGCTGGCAACTTTTTTCAAATTATGGGCCACACGATGCACGTATGACACCACCACTGGTCTTACCTCTTCTCGAGGGACCTCTGGCCTAGCTCTACCAGTACCATTCTTTGTCTTGTTTAGGAGACATTCAACCACCGCCGTCACGAGCGAACGGGGGAACCCGGCTGCAAAAAGCCTAGCCAATTGGTTATAAAAACTGTCCCGCATTTTGTGAGGGCATGACTTTTTGAGAGCGGATTCAAGACAAAGCGAAGCAATCCCGCGTTTAACAAGTTTGGAATGGCAGGAGTCAAAAGGTAGCAGCTGCTTCTTTGCACGTGGAAAGTAAGACCAACAGACCCGATCACCACAGAACTCAATTTTCAAGTCTAAAAACTGTAATGAATCATGAGCAGGTAGTTCGTGTGTGAACTCCAGACCTTTTCCATGCTATCTAAAGGCAGATAAAACACTGTCCACCGTTTTCTTAAGGTTGTAAAGACCTTCTTTAGTTAAAAGAATCATAAAATCATCAACATACCTAAATACTTAAAAACCTTGTCAATGGGTAAAACTTGCTCCAGAGCTTGGTCAGTATGAGATAAAAAGATGTGACATAGCACCGGTGCCACACAGGACCCAATGCATATGCCTGATTTCTGCAGAAAAAACTGCTGGTCAAAAGTGATAAAAGTAGATTCCAGGTAAAACTGTAATAAGGTTAAAAAGTCATCTATGGAAATACCGGCTGAGTTCTGAAAAGAAATCGGGTCATTTTCCTCAATACATCCCTAACAGCGGAGAACAAGGGGCCATGAGGGACTGAATAGAACAAATCTACAACATCCACTGAAAAAGCACTCCCAACATCAAGGTTGGGTTCAAAAAATTCACAAATATCATTTGACCGTTTTGTCAAAAAAGGATCATTTACATGCAGCTTGGGCAGGTGCTTAGTCAAATACATGCTAAGATTTTTCTGCCACGTGCCTTTTTCGGTTACAATAGTTCTAAACGGCATGATTTGCTTGTGAGTTTTGACAGAAAAGAAAACTTTGAGCGCGCTCTTTTTGCTATCTCTAAACTGGTTGTTAAGGGTGCTCAACCCCAGACCATCACACAAGGCCATCGCGGCCGATTTCACTTTTGTAGATTTTTTAGATATTGGAACGAAATTCTTTCTAACCACTTGAGTTACTCTCGCTGAGTAGTCATCGTCCGAGATAACTACAAATCCGCCCTCCTTATCAGCTTGTAGTAGACGCAGTTGATTTCTTCTGCAGTACGACACAATGGCTTCCGTCGACATTCCCTTGTTTCTTGTGGTGTCCGGAATACCCGACTTTAGAAGGGATTCAACGCCTTCCAGCAGGCATTTTTCTCGCACCTCTGCTGTGGCTTTTCTTGCAATTTGTCGGTTGATGGCTAATAGATTTTGAGACGGCACTTTTGGCTCCACTGCGTACTTCGGTCCTTTTTCCAAAACAGATTTCATCTTCTCTGGCAGATGTACATCACCCATTATCACCAATCCTTCTCCACCTTTCATCTTCCTGTCCTTTCTTCCCTCAGCAAACAGTTGAGCATGCACGTCCACTGTTGCTCAGTCATCCTTGACTGCCAACTTGGTGATGGATCGAAAAGCGGTCTCAGCTACACATGCAGGACTTTGTGCGAAGCAGGCTGCACACAGAAGGTCATAAAAAAGGCGATTCTGGCGCGAAAACTCCGACCTGGGGATCTTGCTAATTCGCTTTACGTGACCCCATGAAGGAAGCACAGGGCGAAATAGCGCACTTACTTCAACGGGGACCAAGCCGTTCTTGATGCAAAAGGCGACTGTCCTTGCACGACAGGTGTTGGCGACGACACATGTGATACAATCATCAATGAAACGTGGAGATGACACACAAAAGGAAGAGCCCACTGTACTAGAAATATGGTCTAAGAGCACTTGCTGCTGGGCTAGTTGGTTTTGGTTCATATTTAAATAGTTTTTAGGCGCAAAAAAGGACAAGACACATAGGATATGTGACAGGACACGCATGCAATAAAATCAATTGGAAGTCGGCGCTTCGTCCTGTCACCTACCCTATGCGTCTTGTCCATTTTTGCGCCTAAAAATTATTTAATCATGAATAAGGATAGCGAAATTGCTTCTCAGCGGCAATTAATGGTCAGGGGCTCAGCGTAGCTCACGCTACGTATATCTTGGCATATTCGAGCTAAGCCACTGCTAATTGGCTGACTGGAGGCGTTTCTTGAACCCAGCACCGACAGCAGATCCGAAGTGAAATCTGATACGATAAAGGTATCGGTCAGCTTCTTGCCCTTGACACGCTCGTTGAGGGCGAGGACGAAGCCGACATACTCCGTGTACGCTTCGCTCTCGGTCCAGCGGGTCTTGTCAGCCGGCGTCAGTACGCACGGCTGCGGCTCGGCGTACATAGGTTCTTCTTCGCTTTCTGACATATAGTCAGTAGCAATGCTTCGTCGTTGAATGGCTAAGGGCGCCTGCCTTCCCAAAAGACCACCAGACAACGAATCTTCTTCCTCGTGACTCATAAATCTGCGCTGGTGATAGTGTTGATGGCGATAAGCCCAATGGCACTAGAACTTTCTGACGTACGCAGCTGACTTTGTCTACGAAGAATTTTAAATCCTCAGTAGAGATACTTAAATTTTCGTTGCGCATTTTATTATTTGTAAAGATGCTTAAGTCATTATTATACACGGATTACCACATGTAATCACGTACAACAGCTAAACAATTTATACTCTCATTTCTTTTGCGTGCCGCTTCGACTTCAACAATCGAATGAGGACTGTGACATCAAATTGTACTACGCTAGTCATGTGAGACACAAAAAAGTTTCCGATATAACCAGTCGCGACGGCTCAGTGTTTAGGGCGCTCAGCTACTGCACCGGAGTACCCGGTTTCGAACTCCACCGATGTGGGAGCGTTTCGATAGAGACGAAACGCAAAAGGCGCCCTTGTGCTGTGTGATGTCGGTGCACGTTAAACATCCCCAGGTGGTCCAAATTATTCCGGAGACTAGGGCACCTCCTTCCTTTCTTCTTTCACTCCCTCATTTATTCCTTCCCTTAATGCACGGTTCAGGTGTCGAACGAGATGGGATGGAAGACGCTTGAAAAACGTAGATATTGTTTGAGGTTAACATTTTTTTTATAGTATTTACTATTCCAATACTGGCATAAACCGTGACCTGTACATCCATTCACCAACCTATATTTCGCTACGTCGTGACCATCGATTAAAAGTTAAGGAAATTAACTATAAATCAGAGATGTACAAATATGATTTTTTCCCTAGGTCTATAAGAGATTGGAACCGGCTCTCTGAAGAGGTGGTATTAATTACGTCAGGTGATTTATTCTCTTCTCTGTGAATGCTGTTTTTAGGCTGTATCACTGTTTCATCATGGTTGCATTGTACGTGCTGCACTTTGTTACCTTTCTTTTCGTTTGTATGATGTGTTATTCCCCCCACTGTAATGTCACTTGTGGCGCTGTGGGTATTACAATAAACAAATAAACAAATCGACAGGTACTGCGCCACTTCCTTTGCCCGCTCCCGCACAAAAAAAAAAGTTTTCAATCCATCTGATGCATCCTCAATCGTTGTCATTCCGGCTCTTGAAGGAGGCTCTATTCAGCACTGCAGTGAATTAAAGCGATGAAGCAAAGATTTTAAGGACGTTTTTTCATGGCGCACGAGACACAAATATACACTCTGACGTCACAGCCATCATTCGGCTGTTCAAACCGAAATAGGACAACGGAAAAAAGTCGACTATAAACTTTTTAGCGGGCGTAATCGAATATCACATGGTGATTCATGCGTAGTAGTGCCTCCCGCATCAATATAGAGAAGAAAACATGACACCACAATAAGGTGTCTATACTCCTTTAATGTTGCGCTTATCTACAATATTATACAAGCACAGATTAACGAGTGCTGCCTGTCAGGAGGCTATGCTGGCTGCACGCATGTCGTGTAGCGTCTTCGCCGAAAGTAAGGGACCAGCCGCGGCGGGAGCGGGCTCGCAGCCGAGTGGCGGCGCTGCGGTCTCCGGCGCCGGCCGCTGCTCCCGTGTACTTGCAACCTAATAGTTCCTTAGTGGAGCCTTGAGGGTAAGCTGGCGCCTTTTCACTTCATCCACCATGGACGCCCGACGCATGCTGGGAAGACAGATGCCGGATTGACATCTAGTGCCCTGTTGACTGTGTCTACTGGTCCATAGCAGTTGGCGAATTTCCGCCTCTCCAGCCGGTGTGGATTAATTCGAGCAGTCATGAGGGAAGGGGAAACTTCGCGGGGGAATGAGGCCGCGTGTGCGTTTCCTTAAAGGGGATGCTAAGATGGGCTGAGCGGAGCGGGCGTTAGAAGGGTGCCTTGTGAGGGATGTCCGGACGAGGTGGCTGAGAGAGGGTATAGTCAGTGTGCCCTGCTCGGCAGGCATATTTTCGAGCTAGGGCGTCGGTGCGTAGTTATGTACCTGGACCTTCTGTACCTGTATCTCAGCAGAGAGGGCACGATCTGGTGGGGCGCAGCCTTAGCAACGAGTGGAAAAACAAACAACTAATTAGGCTTTTAAAACTACTTGGAGCCGTTTGAGAGGTTAAATTTGGCTTTTGTTCGTGATGAGAAAAACTGATTAAATTGCGATCTTGTCTGATGTCCGAAGAAAAAAAACAACGCCACTATTGTATTTTCGTCAGCAGCTATACCGTACCCTCAATACTGCGGCATCCTGCCTTCGATTTTCTTGATGATGTAAGCTGTTTGCATTATCCGTATAGTTATACACTTCAGCGTGTAATGCAAAGCGTAAGCTGCCATACATAACACTTACCGAAATTTAATTTACATTACGCTGATATATTTAAATTACCAAATTACAAAATGTCGCAGAAAATATCCATGAAGGCGACTATGAGGTGTGCTAAGGTAAATTGTTCGAGAGAATGGGGGAACATCAGTGTGGTATCACAATTTTAACAAGCAGTGCTTTTACATAATCGAAGAAACCAGGAAGGGCCGTCGACGATTACCCAAGGCTTAGGCGAAGTGTTCACTTTGCCTTTTCTTTGTCTTCAGCATTAGTGACATGGAATTAAAGGTCCGATGAGCCCACCGTACTAGTGTGCCTGTGTGCAGCCGTTTCAAACTGCAATTGATACGGTTCACCGGTTCGATAAGGACCAGTAATTGTTTTTCCCTTGCTTTAAACACCAGACGCTGTATTTTTAAATCTGTTGAGGGAAGGGTTATTCGAGTGCGCACAACCACCCATGCGTTGGCATAACCCTATTCGAGGCCTTAATTTCATGCATAACCCTCAGTGTTAAGTGTGGTGCACATGTAAGCGAGACAAATGTTCACTAATTAAAATAGTCGTTATTCGCTTCTTAATAACGAGGTAAAGAACAACGTTGCAAGCTTACCTCCAACCTTTGTCCGATCACAGCTTCACAAGCAGTCAGCTCCCAAAACGTCGGCCACAGTCAGGAATTTGCGGATGTGAATCCAGCACTCGTAGCTGAGCTCGTCCAGTTGCACTGAGCTATCGCGTCCGCCGATGCACTGAACCCGTCGCTTGACCACGCCAGCCAGTCTCATGTAGTCGTCGAGATCCGTCAAACATCGAAGCCCCAAGGCGCAATTGAACATCGTCGCCGCTTCCCTCGCATCGACGGCAGCATTTTCTTGAACGATGCTGAGGACCCTTTCATGTCCCGAGACGAGCTCGACCGCGCGTGCGTTGAAAGGATCGTGGTCACCCATCACGAAGCGGGATGCTCTGGTGACGAGGCTGGCGTTGCGCCTCGTGATGTTGAGAATGACAACGAGCTCTGTGTTACGGCCTTTGCAAATTGGAAGACCAACGCGGAGCATGCGGTAATTGCTTTCGATGCCCGACACCAGCGTCTGCAAAAAGGAATTGTAGCTATCGCGGCTGAGCACCGCGATCGAGAGCTCGGATAGATTTTGACTGTTGGCAAAGCCGTTCGCGAGGACCTCACAGTTGTCTTCGATTAGAGGCAGCTCTCTGACTGTGATTCGGGTGAGGCTGAGGTTGGATGCCAGCGCGTTCACGAGAAGCTTTCCGGCGTCAGGGTCATGCTGCTGGTCTTCGAGTTCGGGTTCATTGACGTAGGAGTGCACTTTTAAGTCCTTCAGTGTGCGTGCTTCCATTATATAGGCTGCCATGGCAGCTTGGATCTTATCAAGGAAGCAGTTCTGCACGCACACGCGAAGTGAAGTGACATGATTGGAGGAGACGAGGATTTCGAAGGTTCTGCGCAAGATCTCCGAATTTTCGAGGTGCAAAGAGCTGACCGTGAGGGGCGTCACTTCGGGAATTCGGGAAGCATGGGAAGGCTACCGATGCTCAGGGGGTGATCTTCAATGTGAATGGCCTTCGGCAAGCGGGAATCACGAATGATTTGGCATATCTGCTTGAGGTCAGCGCATGCTGGAAGATGGTTTATGTTGACGTTTTGGAGGGCTTTGTTGAGTGCCAGGGCGCGAAAGAACGCGCCGCACTCCTCCGCTGAGAAACCCAAGAGGTCTACGTTCAGCGTCAAAAGTGTAGCGTTTTCTGGCAGGGCTAACAGCCACGGCTCGATCATTGTGGCTGCGTCTCCGGCGAGAAGTTCGAAGCCGCAGCTGTTGACGGACACGACGCAGTTTCTCGGCCACGTAACACTTAGCTTACGCAGATTGCGGTTCCGGGCGATTACTTCGGCAAAGAGGGCTTTCTCTTCGACATCGTAGATATCTATATCGATGACTAACTTTTCTAGCGTCGTCCTCGGTGCAATGGCCTTGACCAGAGTCTCCAGTGCACGCTTGCTAACCTCGGGTGTTCGCACTGTCAGCTTCTTGAGTGGCGAGCGGTGTTTCTGCAGGTAGAGGACGAAGCCATGAAGGAGGTCGACGCAGTCATAAGTGAACACGCAGGAGCTGACGGTTAAGTCACTTATGGTGTTATTCTGCAAGAGTATGTCTATCAACTGTCGTGCGCAGTCGGTGCTTAATTCAAGATCGGCGACATCCAGCGAAGTAAGGGTGATGCTGCCCTGCTCCTTAGGGATTACAAACAGTGGCAGTCTGACAGAGAAGCAGAAGTATTTTCCCCTTCGTCTGCATAATTTTGGTCTGTGGGGTTGGCAAGCTTCTCCAGGGCTTCAAAGACTTTCGTTTCACAGCACGTTACATCTGAGATGGTCAGCTTCCTGACGCTGTACTTGTCTTGAAGAATGCTGAGGAGGACAGGGCTCCTCGCTACAAAGAAAGTTATCTCTACAGCCGCAATGTAGCGATGATGGGCGAGGACGTTGCGCAGCAGAATCCTGGCGAGGGTTTCACAGTCAATCCTTGGGACTTCCCAAGGGTTCATGAGCAGGGCCTTCGGGGCAATAGCGATGCCCAATTCCCCCAGGCCATTTTCCTCTCTTATCTCAAGGCCTACGTTCCAGAGAATCTTGTTATACTCGGCGACACGACGAACCAGCTGACACACTGGTGCCGCTTCACTTCTGGGGCAGGGCAGGGTTAATAGCGTGCGTTTTTCTGACACAGATGGCTTTGCAGTCGTCATGGCACGTTTAGCGGAGTGCTCTTCTGCTTCGATTCAATTTGGGGATTTCAGCGCAGGATTGGTTTCCGCTTAAAGACTGCAAAAGAAAGAATAAATATATATACGCGTTATAACTAAACTGTAGTAAAGGTTCAAAGATGTTATGTCAACTTTACAAAGATAAGAGCAAGAACAGCAGACGCAGCTCGCAGTGGCGTAGGTGCAGATAGAGAGGCGAAATTAGCGTTTGCTGATCAAGTGTGACTGCGGCTCTCGCAAACATCGCTAATTAGATGTTAGTGAGACAGACTTCTGTCCTTCAGTGGAATTACACTGGCGTTGTGACGGCCTTGTCGAGCATGGCGTTGTGCATTACGGTGAAAGTTGGCTGCCTGATTTTAAACTGAGTACAAACTTGGACCTTACTGACGCGATCTGAACGTCAATGAATGAAATACCTTTGCTCCACCTCGATACTTCTTGCAGCGAAATGTAAGCTACAAACGCGAAGTGACAGCATCTATTAGGGCAAGTTAGAGGTTTGGTTGCTACGGTTCGATAAACGCTGATCTTTACTTTCTTCAGCTCACTACTCCAGCCTTTTCTTTATTGCTTACTCTTTCTCTCTTATTTCACTCCCTTCGTAATCCGTTCCTTTAGGGCGTGGTTGAGGCGTCCTTGGAAAGCGATGCCTTTCCTTTTCTGAAAACTAGTTTTAAGAAACTGGCTAGAGCGCTCGGCTACTGAGCCGGTGTTCCCGGGTTGGAGCCCGGTCGCGGCGGCGACGTTTCGATGCAGGAAAAACGAGGCTCGAATGTCCACAGAGATGTGAGACAATTACTGTCCATTTACTTTACTCAAAAACCAATTTTAAAACTATTTTTTCTTTCATGGGTATGAATTCTTGAAGGGTTCCCCCAAGAACCACATCATTGCCACATCACACCAGTTATGCTCCGAATAATTTGTGGAGATTAAAAATTCATTATGGAGAAAAATAAGGGGCAGTAACTTTCTCACTCTTGCTTGTTGCTGGACACCTCAACGGCGGGGAGAGTGAACGGATGAAGGGGAAGAGATGAAACTGAAAACAGTTTTTGTGGAAAGGAAATGGTGCAGTAACTGTCCCGAACTGCGCCATGAGGGGTTGTATTGGACGGGAAAACATTTATTGTTAGCACTAAACTTCAGTGGGCCTGGCTCTTGGCCACCTTGTGAGCCCACTCAGTGGCCAGGATTGCGTGAACGGATCTGAGCTGGCCATTATATCCTCCCACCGCTATAGAGGTGGGACTTGTGCTAAGTATGTAGGTGGCGGCGCCTTTTTGCAGGTCCATAGAATGGTATCGTATCCGGCTATCTAAAATAGAGGGGATCATAAGGACGGCAGGTAAAGCAGGCATGGGACTGCCCCAATGCACCCCGGCAGAAAGACTGCTTAAACTGAGGGTCTACAACACCATTACGGGACTATGCGAGTTACATAGATTTGCACAAATAAGGATGCTCGCAACCACACCCGTGGGGTGGAAGATCATGAGCAACGTAAGACTACATGACAGAATCCCGGACAGAAACGCGCGGGCAAAGTTACTAACCGAAGTGAGAAAGTTAGTGACTTTTAAACCTATTCCAAAAAACATGCACCCTGCTTATCACAAAGGCAAGAGGAGAGCAAAACCAAAGGTCCTTGAAGCCAAGCTAGAAGGCTCGGAATACACAACCTATGCAGATGCGGCGCAATACGAAAGAGGCGACACCTTTGTGGCCGTGGGCGTCAACGACTTGGGTAAAACATTAACTGCCGGTTCGGTCAAAACGAAGAACTCAGGAACTACGGAGGAGGCAGCTAAAGGACTCCAAGGTCGCTGTAAACAATTTCGCGCGGGATAGGTTTTCCAAGGAGACAAAACGAATCCTAAGACATCGAGAAAGAACCAAAGTGAGGTGCAATTATTCTGGGTGCCGGTACACTAAGGGAACAGGGGAAACCAGTTGGCTCACAGTATCGCTCGTGTTTATGTCAGCCGAACAGTGAGCCGGGTTGAGTCCCGAAATTTCACGATATATAGATTTATATCCTTTCACGACTACGACATACGAATTTATATCCTTTCCCGACTACACCAATTAGTTTAAACTGGAAAGGAGAATCTATCTGCCACCAGACGCGAAGCTCGACAAAAGCGAGGAGGTAAAGTGGCGTCTGCTACTGACGCCATGAGGGAAGGAAGTGAAAGAAGAAAGAGAGAAAGAGGTCCGTAGTGGAGGGCTCCAGAATAATTTTGAACACCTGGGGATCTTTAACATGCACTGACGTCGAACAGCACAAGGGCGCCTATAGCGTTTCTCCTCCATCGAAGCGCAGCCAGGGAATTAAAGAAGAAAGAGAGAAAGAGGTCCGTTGTGGAGGGCTCCGGAATAATTTCGAACACCTGGGGACCTTTACCGTGCACTGACATCGAACAGCCCAAAGACGCCTTTAGCGTTTCTCCTCCATCGAAGCGCAGCCAGGGAGTGAAAGAAGAAAGAAAGAGGTCCGTAGTGGAAGGCTCCAGAATAATTTCGAACACCTGGGGATCTTTAACGTGCACTGACATCGAACAGCACAAGGGCGCCTTTAGCTTTTCTCCTCCATCCAAGCGTAGCCAGGGAGTGAAACAAAAAAGAGAGAAAGAGGTCCGTTGTGGAGGGCTGTGGAATGATTTGGACCAGCTGGGGATATTTAACGTGCACTGACATCGCACAGCACAAGGGCGCCTTTACCGTTTCGCCTACATCGAAGCGCGGACGCCGCGGACGAATCCGAAGCCGGGAACTCCGGCTCAGTAACCGAGCACTCTAACCAGTGAGCCGCGGCGGATGACCAAAAAAAGCACCCTTGCGGAGGGCTCCCCTTTATTTTACACTCCTTGAGGTTCTTTAACTAGCGCACGAAAGTCTTTGGCCTCCATGGAAAGCGCTCGCCGCCCCTGGTATAGTGAACAGGTTGAAGGGGCGCGCTCTTTCTGTTGGACCAAGCTCTGAGCCACGGCGCCGGCCATCTCAGTCGACGGACAGACGAAGATATGGCAGCGAAAGACGGGGAACTCACCTGTTTCAGCATCGCAGAGATGAACTCCTTCGGCTGAGGGTCGGCCAACAGCAGCTCGGGATGCGCGCGCTTCCAAATAGCTCGTGGAGCACCCGCGCGAGTTAACGCGTCATTTTTTTTCACAACCAGCGCTCGGATGTGATGTGTGCGAAAAAAAGAAAGAAAAGTAGACACAGAAAGAAAAAAAACGCTTCCGGGCACTCATAATCACCGCGATTAGACGAGGTTACGTGGCCAGTATAGACGCGAATTAAGCAAGCCTCACCGAATCTCTCCTCCAGTCCGGTCGTATAAGTACAGAACACCTCCTTCTGTGACACATTTGACACTTGCGACAATCACGGCATTTTTTAGGGAGACCCCGCTGCACAGAGAGAGAGAGAGAGAGGGTTTACTGACGGGAAAATTAGATAGGTCGGCCGGAAAAATGTATAACTGACCTGCTACTTGGCACTGTGGAACGGGAAGACTAGAAAAAAGAAGGTCACGATGGGGAATGATGATGATGGGAGGAGGCAGAAGAAAAAAGACAAGGCACACATTCTAACATTACAAACGGGAGTCAATGCCTGTGTCGCTTAAAAAGCATCCCAGCGTTCGCGTTGCCTGTAGAGTTTTCGAACTATCCGGCGAAGCGCCGAGGATGGAAGCCTCTGAGAGGGGCCTAGTGTCCAAAGACTTCAAATAGATGCTAGCATGAGTCTTTCTCGTGCATATGCTGGGCACACCACTAAAACATGCTCTACTGTCTCTAGCTCGCCATATGTGGAACATTCGCGGAGTCGTATGCTTTTTTCGGGAGACCCGCGTCCACAATGTCAAGGGATTCGCTGCACTCTTCGCCCACTACCGACAAAGCCGACACTAATCGTGGTTATCTACATTGTGCCTTTGTCTCAGTAGCTTTGACTGTGCTTCCCCTCGTCCGCTCGGCCAGCAGCTGGTGCTTCCTCTCACCGACCGTATCTATGACTGTGACTGGCCTGGTTAGCGCGCAGCTGGCGTTCCTCTCCCCTCGCCATTCGTAGCGATGGCTGCGTTCCTCCTCACACATCCCCGGCGCAAGCTGTCTTACGGCGCGTGCTTGTAAAGGTGCAGCGGATACGGCTATCGTTTTAAAAAAAAATTGGCAGTGGCTTAGCTCGGCTACGCCAGGATACACGTGGCGAGAGGTACGTTTCCTTGGCTGAGCTTGTTGTGGTCCCTGTATTGTTAGCATTGAGAGACAGTGGGCTGCATCTCGGCGGCTATGCGCCGTCTGTTACGCTCGGCAGTTGGCATCTCCGTTTGACAAGCCGTTCCTCTCTCTGTTCGGGCGTCTCCGCTGCACTCTTCGCGTTCTTACCCTCTTTCTCTCTTTGTTGAGCAGGCCAGGCTGCGACGTCAAGATCAGAAGAGTTAATCTTCCCTTTTTCTATACCGCCGCTAAGCAACGGCCGGACTCTCCTTCTGGACATACATGCCACACGTTGTGATACGGCCGCCCTTTACATCTCCGCCTTTTATACGCAATGCTGTGCATGCGACGCGCAGTTCGGGTGGCAGGGGCGTGAGGCGAGGCGGCGATGATGCGCGCGCCGCGCTTTGTTCCGACGGTAGAGCGCACGCCGCACCTGCTGCTAATCTCCGGTTTCCATTGTAACGGCGCATGCGCACTACTGGTCTCTCCCAGCCACCGCGAAATGGAAAGTGTAGCTCTCGCTACAAAAAATATCACCGCCTGCGTGCATGCTGCAGTGTACTGGTGATTTTCACTACCTAGAGGGAGGGCCTGAAAGGATTCAATATGGTGGTGTCACTGAAGGCTGCTCTGGGCCTATGTGAAATCGGGCTCGTTTTTTTGTAATTTTGCGATAAACCTCCCTTTGTTTCCCAGTAGATGGCATCTCGCGTTAGTCGGACAGTCTCTGTTCACGAGGGTTTAAAGGAATGGACGAGAAACCACTGAGGAATTGCTGCATGTCTGGTGTTTGAAAACATTTGACCGGCGTTAAACTGGAGTGGTTGATGGCCCACGCGCTCTTTGTACATATCTTATTATCATTGACATCGACGGTGAAGAATTGCCTACAGTGCGTGGCCTACAAACACCGGGAGGTCAGGTAAGGAATATCCAGCGATTGTCAATTTGAACCCGACCGCGGCGGCTTCGTTTTTATGGAGAAAAAACGCTAAGACGCCTGTGTGCTGTGCGATGTCAGTGCACGTTATATATCCCCAGGTGGTCGAAATTATCCCGGAGCCCTCCACCACGGCACCTCTTTCTTCCTTTCTTTTTTCCCGCCCACCTTTGTCCCTTCCCTTACGGCGCGGTTCAGGTGTCCAACGATATATGAGACAGATACTGCGCCATTTCCTTTCCCCTAAAACCAATTAATATTATTATCACCCTGCTTCCATAAAAAAATGCCGCCAGCGTCTTGAAGTAGTTCAAGTAACGAGCATTAGCGACCGCCATCTTGTATGTATTAATAATATCATTAATTAATTACCATTATTTGCCGACATCTTGGATTTATAAGTGAAGCCTTCAATCAATCACCGATTGAATATAATAGTGAAGTCACCAATCAATTACCAATTGATTTGCTGTATCGATTTACCACGGGAGTCACCATCTTGAATTCCTCGGACTTGACGCCGAAGGAAGGTGGTAGCAGACCCCAAGAAATCAAGAAACGTGATGAGTAATAGCTAACGTTGTTAAAACAAGCTATAAAAGTCTGTCAGTCATTGTGGCATGGACGTAGTGCACATATGTGCTTTCCTGCTCAACACCGGCGACGTCCCGCGCTTCCAATCTACAGTTATGGCGTGGGCGGTTGTCGGAATGACGCCGCACAGTGTTTCCTGCACGGTCTCCACAAAATGATTAATTATCTTATTTGGCAGCAGTGGAAACGTGTACGTCGTATTCCGTTTCATATCAGTTGTGAATTCTGCATTATCTTCTGCGCTGACATCAGGTACTGGTGGAAGTTCCCTTCCTTGTCTGTGTGACAACGGAATGGCAGACCCTGGCGCAGTAGGTACTGGGACGCCTGAAAAATAATCTTCAGAGAGCGCTTCGCTATCTCCTGCTGCCTTAAAGTTTGCGTGCTGACTTGGTTACGAACCGACGTCGACTGCAGGCTGCTGGGCTTGTAGACAGCGTTTTTATGCCCTCCTGACTTGTCGTGATTGGCAAATGTTTCCTTAGCCTCCTTCCAGTTCGTGATACCAGCCGCCGTGAAGGCATCCGGAGCTTGCGGCCGTGCTGGTCTAAAAAACGTCTCGTTGCCTTGCGGTGGCGCATTAGTAGCAGAAATCCCCAGGTACTTCTGTGGCGTAGGAGAGTCAAGGGAAGGTGTCGAACCGGGTTTTTCAAGAAGTCATCATCATCATCAGCCTGACTACACCCACTGAAGGTCAAGGGCCTTTCCCATGTCTCTCCAATTAACCCTGACTTTTGTCAGCTGCGCCCACCCTATGCCTGCGAACTTCGTTATCTCATCCGCCCTCCTAACCTTCTGTCGCGCCCTGCTAAACTTGCCTTCTCTTGGAATCCACTCCGTTACCCTTAAAGACCAGCGGTTATCTTGCCTTCGTATTACATGCCTTGCCCAAGCCCATTTCTCCCTCTTGATTTCGACTAGCATATCATTAACCCGCGTTTGTTCCCTCCCCCATTCTGCCCACTTCCGGTCTCTTAACGTTACATCTATAATTTTTTTAAAGGAATATAGACACCTAATTCTGCCGGCATGTTTTCCTTGACTACAATGATGCGGAAGACACTACTACGCATGAATCACTATGTGATATTCGCATACGGCCGCTAAATAATTGAAAATCGAATTTTGCCGCCGCGGTGGTTGAGTGGTTATGGCGCTCGGCTGCTGGCCCGAAAGACGCGGGTGTGATCAGGGCCGCGCGGTCGAATTTTGATGGTCTCGAAATTCTAGAGGCCCGTGTATTGTGCGATGTCAAGGAACCCGAGGTGGTCGAAAGTTCCGGAGCCCTTCACTGCGGCGTCTCTCATAGCCAGAGTCCCTTTGGGACGTTAAGCCCCCATGAACCATAAACCGAGCCATAAATCTAACCATAATCGATTTTTTTCCTCACAAGCTGTTACGGTTTCGGTTTCAACAGCCGACCACGGCGTCAAAGTGTGCTTTCGTGTCACGTGAGGTATGAAAAAACGTCCATAAAATCGCTGCTTCAATGTTTTAAGTTGCTGCTATGCTGGAGGCAGCCTTCCTCAAGAGCCGCAACGACAACAAATGCGGAAGTAGCGATTGTATTGCAGTTTTTTCCTACCTCACGTGACCTGTAAGCACACGTTGACGTCACAGTCTTCATTCGGGTGTTGAAATCGAAAGAGCATGGCACAGAAATGCGATTATTATTTTTTTAGCGTTCGTAGGAGAATAACAGCTGGTGATCCACGTATAATAATACCTAACGCATCATTACAAACAAGAAAACACACAACCAAACGTTAGGCGTCTCTACTCCTTTAAGAACGCTAGCTCTTAATTCTCGCACTCGAACGTTTCATGTCCATCGGAGATATCCCGATGGCGGCCGATCATGTGATCAGATTTCTGCAGCACTGTCCAAATCTCCCCCCCCCCCCCGCTCACGTGACCGCAGGCGCGCAGTCGTCGGGCCTGCAGGGCCGCCGATTTACCGCCTGTGCAGGCGTTCCGATATATATGTGTGCCGAGACTGTTGCCTAATGTCTGCAGTTTAAAACAAATGTCTGCACAAAAGTTTTGTTCTTTAATCAGCGGCGCTGTACGACTGTAGTTGCCCTGGCTAGGTGCCTCGTGGTACGTGTTCAGTTTCGTTAGGGAGCACAAACTGAAGGCAGCCAACGATCAGAGGACTGCTTTATTTTAGCCTGGACGAGGACCTGCACTTGTTGTTTGCTCTGTCGATAAGATTCCCATTTTCGGCCTATTTCCTCTTCAGATGACTGCGCCCTCTTTGCTTCTCTGTGTGCCCGTGTTGCCAACCGTCGTTTTTCGATGGCCTCCCCAATTTCCTTCTTCCACCAACTTCGTGGCTTCTTGTTTTCTCTCCAGCGGTTTACTCCTTTTACTTGTTTTATTTTTGTGCTAATGAGTAGGTCTGACTGACTATAATCCCACTTTTCCATGGGATGTTTCTCTATTTCTTACTCTATACAGGCCGCTGTTTGCGCTATTTGTTCGTGATTTAATTTTGCGTACTCTTTTTCACTTCCCTGCATTCCTCTTTTCAGCAGGGCTCCCAACTGTAGACTAATAAGCTTATGATCACTTCCGGGGCTGTACTTCCCCTCATCGTCAATTTCCATTATGGCGAGCTTGCTATGCATCCCCTGCGACATTACGCAGGTGTATATGGTCGTTTCCTTAGGGAACGATAGCGTTAGGGAGCAGTAAGGCGAAGCCTAGGAACAGGGTGGTACTGCCCTGTCACAAAAGCATTCCAGCCAGCACTATAGACCATTCGCGGAAATCTCTGAGTCAGCATTTTCGCAAGGCCTGGTTTCTAAAAAAGAATGCTTGGTATCTTTGACGACCCTCTCCCATTTTTGCTGAAACGAAAAGAGTCAAGCTCCCCTTCAGAGTAAACTAAGATGTGCCGCAACAGTTGGCCTCAAGATGGTTCCCTGAAAGCTGGGGAAAGAGTACAATGGTACAACAAAGTGTAGAAGGGATCGCGGCGGCATGGCAGTAAGGGCTAGGCAGGAAATGGGCCTTTGCTCTCGTGCCGGCAGGAGTGGCCTTGCTCGCACTTAATTTTCTTAACTTTCAAAATTTCACGCAAGACATCTTCCAGGATAATCTTTTCCAACCGAGAACCCTTGTTTCAAGACGGCAATCTGGCATCCTGTTTCGAAAAAGAGAGAGGGAGATGTGCTTTTCCCTGTGGATCATTCCATGGGAAACGTCCCAGGCCGCAAAAGCGACGATCACCGATTTTGTTGAAAAAAAAAGGTCAGGTAATTTTCGAGTATGTGAATACTGTTTTTCCGAAGTATTTTCGCTGAAAAATGTTTTTTTTCTTTCTTTAAAGAGTGCTTTTAAGAAAATCAGTCCCGAAGTTTGCAAAAAGTGATGCTTTTTGTTAGATTGAGACCTAAATTAAGCATAAAGGTCCTCGAGATTAACATAGTTGAGATAACTAAGCAAACACATACACTTAATAGGTTACAATACACAATGTTTTGTTCGAGTAAATTTTGTTTGACGCGAAAAAAAATTTTTGAATTTCACAGCCAGTGTCATTGGGCGGCACTGCCCAACTGTGCTTTCACTGAGTGAGAGGTAAGCACCGCAGCTCAATTTGGGTGCGCCTGTAAACTCTGGATTCAGTATATGTGGGTCAATGCTATTTTTCAGCGTAAACGGTAGTAAAATAACCGTTGGTGCTATTGCCGTGTTTTGGTTTTACTGTAAAAGTACATTTGTGTAAAAAAAATTTGCAATTTTTTTGATGGTGTGGCATCACAGTATAAGAATAAAAAGTACTTTCTCCATCTCTGCTACCAGGGAAAAGATCACAGTCTTTTGGCAGAGTGGAATTTCTTCACTACAATCACTCGGAGAAAGTGCATGGGATGGTGTCGGTGGTATACTGAAACGTCTGGCAGCAAGAACAAGCGTGCAGAGGCCATATCAGGACAAAAATTACATCAACAGACGACCTTTTTACCTGGACAAAAAATAATGTCAAAGTAGCTACAGTAATCTGGGTACCCAACACAGAAATACAAGAAAAAAGAATAGAACTGGCTTCCCGATTCGCCATGATACTCACGGTGACAGGAACGCGACAGTTACACTACTTCAGGCCAGCGACGTCTTCAAAACTTCATGTTAGCATCACATGAATCTTAAACGTCCAAGAAATTCAAGTCAAGAAGGAGACGAGAACATACGGGTCGCCTCATATTGAAACGAAAGATTCAAATGTTGATGAGATGAGTGGATGAGAAAACAAAAGGAAAGAACAAGGATGCAGAGAAATTTTTTATTAGCAGCGTATAGCCTCCTGCTATAAGTGTCCAGGGGCCCGTTCAAGCCATATTTTCGTTCTGATGTAAGAAAAGAGGGAAGAAATGATCATGTCGTTCTTATGCCCCTGCAAAGGTTACGATTAACTGCCACACAATAGGCGTCACATCGATGTTTTATTCGTTTACCTGGCCACGCTGTGGCCAAACTTCAGTGTTAAACTGAGGAAAGTACCTCGTTCAAGAAGGATTTGAACTCGTATCAACTGACTGAGAACGTGCTCGCTTGGCAAAGGCCTAATGTATACATGAATGCCAAAAAAAAAAAGGGTCGGTGCAGCGCACGTGTGATGCAGTGAAAGCGCATTTTTGTAGTGCCGTCCCCATGACACTGGTAGTGAAATTTCAAAATTTTTTCTCGCCTCAGACAAAATTTACACGAACAAAATATTGTGGATTGCAATCTGATAAGTGAATGTGTTTACTGAGTAATCCCGAGTATTTTTATCTAGAGGGCCTTTATGCTTAATTTGGTTCTCAATCTAAGAAAAGCATCGCTTTTTGCCTACTTTGGGAATGATTTTATAGAAAATACTCTTTAAAGAAAGTTCAAAATATTTTTGGCAGACCTCTACCACCAAGTGAACGGTAAAAAATTTTATTGCGACTGAATATGAACGACGTTTATAATAAAAAATTCTGAAAACGCACCATGTTTTGCTTCTTTATTGTACCGAGAAAACGCAGCAATGTGTTATAGAGGGGCACTAGTGATGTTGCGTCGAAGAACGATGCATATGCGATAATATAAAATAGTATTTGTTAATTAATATGCTTTCACACCTGATACAAAAATAATTACCTGCGAGCAACTTTCGCGTGTTCGCAAAAACTTCGGAAGGCGCTTACGCGTGAAATTTTTTTTCCGCGAAAATACTTCTGAAAACCAGTATTCATATAATCAACAATTTCCTGAGTTTTTTTTTTGAACACAATCGGCGACGGTCGCGTTTGGGCCCTGGGACGTTTCTCATGAAATGACCCAAAGGGAAAGGGACATCTACTCCTTTCCTTTTCGAACAAGGATCCGAGATTGCCCTCTTTGAACTAGGGCTTTCAGCTGGAAAAGATTATCCTGGCAGACGTCTTTCCAGAAATTTTGAATGCTAAGGAAGATTAGTGCCAAGAACGACACTCCTTTCAGTATGAGAACAAAAGCCTATTTCCTGCCCAGCCCCTACAGTCGTGCTGAGGCGATCCCTTATATTTTTTCTACACCTGAACTATTACTATTTGGAAAGCTTTCGCCCAACCATCTTGAAGGCATGTGCCATGGCACTCCTTAGTTTACTCAGAAGGGGAGCTGGACTCTTTTAGTTTCAACAAAGAATGTTTGAGTGTCGACTGAGAAACCGCACTTTTTTTTGGAAACCAAGCCTGCCGAAGATGCTGACTCAGATTTCAACGAGTGGTCCCTATACTGCTCGCTGGAATGCGTTTGTCGCAGGGCAGTACCAACCGGTTCCTAGGAGTCGCCTTATTGGTCCGTAAGTTCCCGCCAACCTCCCTCCCCTCTCCACTTCTCACTCCCTGCAGGGGTAGTGGATTGGTATCGCCAGGTATAAAAGAAGCCGTCTGGAACTGCCTCTTCACACTGCGTCTCTTTGTCGACGTTCGAGGTGCATCCTCTATGGTAGTTTTCTGTCCTGCCAGCGAAGATGTCCACTCAGTAACAGCAGTTCTCTACAGGACCTGGACTGCATGAGAGTGTGTCGAAATTTTAATGTCAGCAGTCATCTGTGCGGTTATTTCGGACTTTTGAGCGTAGTACTGCTGCGGCTGCCACCGTGGACTCAGTCAGTGACGTCACTCAAGAGACCACGTTCCTTGAGCTCGTTCTTTCTCCCAAGACCCAAGCGCGCTGCTGCGGAACAGACCGCAAAGTGTCATCCTCTGGTGAGACTTTTTTCTAATCTTTTAGTTGTTAAGGCGTGGTGTCTGTTTGTTCCGAGGACAACGAATAATGGCAATATAAATATCGAAGCGACCGCTCCAGCGCTGAAGTAAAAGGGCGAATATACGTAATCAAACATGGCACCGTGCTGGCATCTTTCCTTTGTAGTAAGTTTTTAGCCATCGTGCATGTTCGTGTTCATACGAGCGGCGAGATGTCTGGGCCTTTCTGTTTTGGCTTCCTTTCGATACGTTCCCACCTTAGGTCTAACACTGTTGGTCAGCTCTCACGAATGACCGACTGCAGCAACGTGATGGCTTGGGCACCGCTTTATTGCTTTCCGTTTTGAGTTTTCCAAAGTTATATTACTTATCAACTTATACCACTACTGTCACTGTGTAGCAGCATACCTAAAGCATATTATACTCCACCGATGAGTCAAATAGATTTAACGTGTTGATTGGCACAGATAGCTTCGCACCGTGCGCATCTAAATCACTCTGGAGGGACCGTCCATAATGACCTGGTGGCGACGGCAACTCGGCGCACACAACACTTAGTTGAGCAGCATTTTCAGGTTCGTTGTTTTCTTTCGCGCGCCTATACACCCTAAAGAGAGTAATGCTACACGCTGTGTCGTTTACTCCCATAGCACTGATCAGAATTTTGCACGGACGAACTTGTACCGTTTTCCGACGACGTGTAATTGGAATCAGGAGCGGAGAAAACGTGGGATTTTAATTGTTCGCAGTCAGGAAGACGCTCTTCTTTTATAACCCCAACCCCCCCCCCCTTTTTGCGGAATTATTTTCTACTATACGCGCATTTTTTGCGTGTTTTAAAAATTGAGTGCCTTTGAAATGACGTTTCAGACTTTCGCAGCCTGTTCTAGGAAGTACGTTGTCCCAAATTTTTAACAGTAACACAGGTTGCTTCTTTAAATCTAACGTGTTAAATGCTTCTCTCGGCTAGGCGGGTTGTTCGTTCAAAGCATGACGTGGCAACCAATAACGTGGCAGAAAGCATGCCAGACAGGTGCATGGCGGGCGCACGGTGCCTGAACCAAAACTTCCATTTGGCATGTACCTGAAGCTACACATTTTTAATGCGAAAGCATTAACTCTGTTTCAACGAATGCGGTCAGCCAGAAAAAATAACAAATGTACACCTTCAGGCAGCTGAGCACGTACCACGACGCACCTAGCCAGCGCAACGATCTGCACACTGGAAAACGTTTGAGGTCACTGTGGTAAAATTCATTGGAGGAATGCGGAAGCATTGACGCCTCCTCATTTTTATTTGCCTCTCTTCCCCTCTATTTGCATCAATTGTCCCTTTTCGTCCCATTTGCTCCATTAAGCACTGATGTAAATTCACGCAGTGTCCAAATTACCACAATTAATTGTCTTACTTAATCAAGTTCCATGAATTTCCCATTTTGAGTTTTCAAACTTGCCGCACCACGTTTCCCTGGCTCCTGTCACTTTGTGGACATTTTTGGCTCTCTTTAATTTACTAATGAACTTTTGGACAATTCTTTATTCGACATCAACCTCACATTATCCTCTTTCCATTACAACCATTCCTTTGGCGCTACTTCTAAGCTCCTCAACTGCTGCGGACACGACCATGTCCACATTACCTAGTAATGCTTTCGCATTAATAATATTTTCGCACAATGTCACTGATAAAAGAACAAAACATTTGTGCAGACATTTGTTTTAAACTGCTGTCATTGGGCACCATTCTCGGCACCCGCTCAGACGGTATATATGCATATATCGGAACGCCAGCATAGGCGGCAAATCGGCGGCCGTGGCGGCCCGACGACTGCGCGCGTGCGGTCACATGATGGGGGGTCACATTTTGCACGGTGCTGCAGCACTTTGGTCACATGACCGTCCGCCACCTTGAAATCTCGGAGGCACAAGAAACGTTCGAATGCGAGTAGTAAGAGACACGTCTCTTAAAAGGCTGCTGCGACAGCTTCCCTTGGGTCCACTGCGCCACAGAAGTATCTGGGGTTGTTTGCGACTACAGCGCCGCCGCAAGGCAACGAGATAGCTTCCATCGGAAAGCAAAGGCGAGTTTATCGTGAAATTTAGAAACAAACGCGATTTCACATAGGCTGACCCCGAGAGCAGCCCTTAGTGATGCCGCGATATTGAATCGATACAGGCGCCCTCTCTAGGTGATGAAAATCACCAATACACTGCAGCATGAACGCTTCAATGCTAAGTCAGAGAACACTGCCGGCGCCGCTGGCGGGGTGTGCGGAAGAGGTGATATATTCTCTAAATATTGTTTTTTGCAGCTATAGCTCTATCTCCCACGCTTTTTCACAACACGCGCCGTCCGCTTAACACAGCTTGCGCCGCGGATGTGTGAGGAGGAGCGCAGCCATCGCTACGAATGGCGAGGGGAGAGGAACGCCAGCTGCGCGCTAACCAGGCCAGTCACAGTCATAGATACGGTCGGTGAGATGGAGCACCAGCTGCTGGCTAAGCGGACGAGGGGAAGCACAGTCAAATGTACGGAGACAAGGGCACAAAGTAGATAAGCATGATTTTTGCCGGTCTCCCTGAGTAGAGGGCGAAGAGTGTTGCGAATCCAGTGACATTATAGGCACGGGTTTCCCGAAATTGTACAGGACAGAGGACACCCGCGTCCTTGAGAAAGCATCTGCCGCGGGGTCGCCTTAAAAATGACGCGATTTTCTTAAGTGTCAAAGGTGCCAAGCAGGAAGATATTCTGTGCTTCCACGGCCGGACTGGAGCAGACAGTCCGCGAAGCTCGCGCTCGCTTCGCGTCTATACCGGCTACATCCCTTCTTCTCATCTTTGTGATGCTGTGTGCCGGAAGCAGGGTTTTCTTTCCTCTCTACTTTTCTTTCTTTTCTTCACCCATCGTATCTGTGCGCTGATTATGAAAAAAACGACGCGCTATCTCCCGCGGGTGCTCCGAGAGCTATTTGGAAGCGTGCAGAGCCCGAGCTGCTGCCGACCGACCCTCACCCAAAGACTTCGTCTCTGCGATGCTGATATATGTGAGTTCCCCGAATTTCGCTGCAACACCTTCTTCTGTCCGTCGACAGAGATGGTCGGCGTGGTGTCTCAGCGCCAAGTTCAACAGCATGAGGACGCAGCTTCAATCTGTTCAATACGAGGGGCGGCGACCGCCTTTCGATGGAGGCCAAAGACTCCCGTGTGCTAGTTAAAGAACCTCAAGGAGTTTAAATTAAAGTAGAGCACTCCAGATGGGTGGTTTTTTCGTCATCCGCGGTGGTTCAGCGGTTAAGCGCTCGGTTACTGAGCCGGAGTTCCCGGGTTCGGCCCGGCTTCGGCGGCTGCGTTTCGATGGAGGAGAAACGTAAAAGGCGCCCGTGTGCTGCGCGATGTCAGTGCACGTTAAACATCCCCAGTTAGTGGAAATTATTCCGGACCCCTTCACCATGGACCTCTTTCTCTTTCTTCTTTCACTCCCCTCCTTCATGGCGTCTGGAGCCGATGCCACGTTACCTCCTGCCTTTTGTCGAGCTTCTTGTTTGGTGCCGCATATATCCTCCTTTCCAGTGGTTGTGTTGTAGACCCCCAGTTTAAGAAGTCTTTCAGGAGGGGTAGAGTGGGGCAGCCACATGGCAGCTTTATATGCCTGCCTTATGATCCGCTCTATTTTAAATAGCCGAACACGATCATATTTTATGGAGCTGCAAAATTTCGCCGCCACCTACTGACTTAAAACGAGTGCCTTCTCCAGAGCGGTGGGAGACTATAATGGCCAGCTCAGACCCGCTGACGCAACTTCGGGCCATTGAGTGGGCTCACAAGGTCGCCAAGAGCGATGCCCACTAAGGTTTAGTGCTGACAATAAATTTCCAGAAAAGGGTTGTAGCGCCGAAAACGACCCCACATAGCAAGCGAAACGGGTTGCGCCTGTCCCGTCTCGCTTGCTATGTGTTGTCTTTTTCAGCGCTACAGCCCTTTTCTGGAAACATGCACCAACTAGCTCCCCAACAAGTATTGCTGAAAATAAATGTCTGCCCATCCAAAACAAACCTTCATATCGCATTTCGGGTGTCTACTCATATACTTGACAGTTACTGCGCGATTTTATTTTTACTAAAACTATAATCAGTTTCATCCATTCCCCTTCATCTGTTCACTCTCGCCGCCGTTGAGGTGTCCAGCAATAAGCAAGAGTGAGAAAGTTACTGCCCTTTATCTTTTCTCACAACCAATTTTTAAACTGCACAACGTACTCCCAGCGTAACTGGTGTGATGTGGCAATGATGTGATTCTTGGCGTAACCCTTCCAATATTCATGCCACGCTTGAAAAAAACTAGTTTTAAAAATTGGTTTTTGATGAAAGGAAATGCTCATTAATTTTCTCACATGTCTGTGGACATTTGAGCCTCGTTTTGCCTTCATCTAAACACGGCCGCCGCGACCGGTTTCGAACCCGGGAACTCTGGCTCAGTAGCCGAGCGCCCTAGCCACTTTCTTAAAACTAGTTTTCAGCAAAGGGGGAATCGCTTTCAAATACACCTCAACCATGTCCTGAAGGAACGGATGACAGAGGGAGTGGAATAGGAGACAAAGAGGTAGAGTAGTGAGCTGATGAAAATTCATTAGAAAGTGAAGAGCAGCGTTTATCGAACCGTAGCAACCAAACCCCTAACTTGCCCTAATAGATGCTCTCACTTCGCGTTCGTGGCTTACAGTCCGCTGCAAGAAATATCGAGGTGGAGTAAACGTATTTCATTCATTGACGTTGAGATGGCGTCAGTAAGGACCAAAATTGTTCTCGGTTTAAAATTAGGCTGCCATCTTTCACCGTAATACATAACGCAGTGTTCGACATGGCCGTCACAACGCCAGTGTAACTCCGCTGAAAGACTGAACTCTGTCTCATTGACATCTGATTAGCAATGTTTACGAGAGCCGCAGTCACACTAGCTCAGCAAAAGTTTACTTCGCCTCTCTACCTGAACCCACGGCACTGCGAGCTGCGTCTGCTGTTCTTGCTCTTATCTTTGTAGACTTGCCATAACATCTTTGACTCTTCACCCCTGTTTAGTTTATAACACTTATATATAATTTTTCCTTCCTGTCCAGTCTTGAAGCGGAAGCCTGTCCAGCGCTGGGATCCCCGCACGGAAGCGAACCACAAGTCCCCTCCGCCAAACACGCCATGGCCACTTCAAAGCCATCCGTGACAGAAAAACGCAAACCGTTAACCCTGCCCTGCACCAGAAGTGAAGTGGCACCAGTGGGTCAGCTGGTTCGACGTGTCGCCGTGTATAACAAGGTTCTCTGGAATGTAGGCCTTGAGATAAGAGAGGAAAATGGCCTCGGTGAATTTGACATCGCTATTGCCCCGGGAAAAGTGCTCATGAACCCTTGGGAAGACCCACGAATTTACTGTGAAACCCTCGCCACGATTCTGCTGGTCGACGTCCTCGCCCATCATCACTGCATTGTGGTCGTCGAGCTGACATCCTTTGTAGCGAGGAACCATTTCCTCCTCAACCTGCTTCAAGACAAGTACGGTATCCGGAAGCTTACCATCTCAGATGTACCGTACTGTGAATCGAACGTCCTTTAAGCCCTGCAGAAGCTTGCCAACCCCTCGGAGCAAAATTATGCACACGCACGGGAAGAATACTTCTGCTTCTCTGTCAGACTGTCACTCTGTCTGTATTCGCTCAAGAGCAGGGCAGCGTCACTCTTACCACGCTGGATGTCGCCAATATTTACATGAGCACCGGAGGCGCAGGACAGTTGATAGACACTCTCTTGCAGAATAACACCATCAGTGACTTGACCGTCGGCGCCTGCGTGTTAACTTATGGCGGCGTCGACCTCCTACAAGGCTTCATCGGCTACCTTGAGAAAGAACGCTCGCTGCTCAAGAAGCTGACAGTGCGAACACCCGAGGCCAGAAGGCACGCGCTGGAGTCTCTGGTCAAGGGCATTACACCGACGACGACGCTAGAAGAGTTGGTCATCGATACAGATATCTACGACGTCGAAGACAAAGCCCACTTCACCGAAATAATCGCCCGGAACCGCACTCTGCGTACGCTAAGTGTTACGTGGACGAGAAACTGCGTCGTGTCCACCATCCTCTACGTCTTCGAACTTCTCGCCGGAGACGCAGCCACAAGGATCGAGCCGTGGCTGTTAGCGCTGCCAGAAAACGATACACTCTTGGCGCTTACCGTAGACATCTTGGGTTTCTCAGAAGAGGAGTGTTGTGCGTTCTTTCGCGCCCTATCACTCAACAAAGCCCTTCAAAGCGTCAACATAGGCCATCTTCCAGCATGCGCTGACCTCAAGGAGATATGCCAAATCATTCGTGATTCCCCCTTGGCGAAGGCCATTCACATTGAAGCATCGTTAGCCTTCCCATGCTTCCCAAATGCCCCGAGGCGACGTCCCTCACGGTCAGCTCTTTCCACCTCAACACGGAGATTTTGCGCAGCACCTTCGAAATCCTCGCCTCCTGCAATCACGTGAGCTCTCTTCGCGTGTGCGTGCAGGACTGCTTCCTTGATAAGATCCATGCTGCCATGGCAGCCTATATAATGGAATCACGCACACTGAAGGAGTTAGAAGTGCGCGCCTACGTCGATGAACCTGAACTCGAAGACCAGCAGCATGACCCTGACGCCGAAAACCTTCTGGTGAACGCGCTGGCATCCAACCTCTAAGCAAAGACAACTGCGAGTTTCTCGCGAACGCCTTTGTCAGCAGCCAAAATCTCTCCACGCACTCGTTCGCGGTGCGCAGCTGCGAGGCCAACAATGCCTTCTTGCAGACGCTGGTTTTGGGCATCGAAAGCAATTGCAGCCTGCTCCGCGTTGATCTGCCAAGTTGCAAAGGCCGTGACAAAGAGCTCGTGGTCATCCGGAATATCACGAAGCGCAACGCCAGCCTCGTCACTAGAGCAGTCCTCTTCGTGATGGGTGACCACGATCCTTACAACGCACGCACCGTCGATCTGGTGTCGGGACATGGAAGGGTCCTCAGCATCGTTCAAGAAAATGCTGACGTCGAAGCCATGGAAGCGGCGACGATGGTCAGGCGCGCCTTGGGCTTCCGTGTTTGACGGGCCTCGACGAGTGCATGAGACTGGCTGGCGTTGTCAAGCGACGGGTGCAGTGCATCGGCGGACGCGGTAGCTCAGTGCAACTCGACGAGCTCAGCTACGACTGCTGGATTCACATCCGCAAATTCCTGACTGTGGCCGACGTTGTGGGAGCTGACTGCTCGTGAAGCTGGGATCGCACTTATAGTTAGAGATCAGCTTGCAACGTTGTTCTTTACCTGGTTATTAAGAAACGAATAAAGACGATTTTAATTAGTGAGCATTTGTCTCGCTTACATGTGCACCCCACTTAACACTGAGGGTTATGCATGAAATGAAGGCCTCGAATAAGGCTAATGCCCAGGCATGGGTGGTTGTGTGCACTAGACTAACCCTTCCCTCAACAGATTGAAAAATACAGCCTCCCATCTTTAAAGCGCGGGAAACACAATTACTGGTCTTAATCAAACCGGCGAACAGTTTAAATTGCAGTTTGAAACGCACTCATTTAGTTAGGCTGCACACAGGCACACTTGTACGGTGCGCTCATCCGATCTTTAATTCTATGTCCCTAAAGCTGAAGCCAAAGAAAAGGCAAAATGAACACTTCGCCTAAACCTTGTGTAATCGTCCTCGGTCCTTACTGGTTTCGTCGGTTAAGTAAAAGCACTGCTTATTAAAATCGTGATACCAGACTGATGTTCCCCCATTCTCTCGAAACAAATTACCTTAGCACACCTCATGTTCGCCTTCAAGGATACTCGGTGCGACAATTTGTATCTTGGTTAATTTAAATGTATCAGCGTAATGTAAATTAAATTTCTTTAAGTTAATTATGTTATCTTTTGTGGATTACACTATACATTCCACGGTAAAGTGCAGGACTATACGGATAATGCAAACAGCTTTCATCGTAAAAAAAAATCGAAGGCAACATGCGGCAGTATTGACAGTACTGTATAGCTGCTGACGACAAAACAATGGTGGCGTTATTTTTTTTCTGAAATTAGGGAATTTTGGAATACGGTTTTTTTCATCACGAAAAAAAAGCCAAATGTAACCGCTCAACCGGCCCCAATGAGTTTTAAAAGCCTATATCGTTGCTTGTTTTTGCACACGTATGCGCACCATCAGTTCGTGCTCTTTCTGCTGAGATCCAGGTACAGAATATCATCATCAAGTCGGGGACACATGTCCGGCGAGCGCCGAATCCGGTCCGGCTCGTCGGGTCCAGCGGCGCCGTTCCGGCCAGCGGCCGAGTGCGGGATGCATCAAACCGCGAAGATATTCCAGCGCACCGCGTCCGGCGAAGTTCCTGCGTCCTGCTCAGGCGGGCAGCGGCAGCCATTGCAAGAGTGGAGAGGGCCAACGTCATGATGA
Organism: Amblyomma americanum; assembly: GCF_052857255.1. NCBI lineage: Eukaryota > Metazoa > Arthropoda > Arachnida > Ixodida > Ixodidae > Amblyomma > Amblyomma americanum. The sequence continues at coordinate 4,844,250 of NC_135497.1, read as the reverse complement.
CGTAGGGGTGCTGCTCACGGGCCCTGCCGGCCGCCGGCGCCTGAAAAATGTGCTAGTATTGTTTGCTCACTTTCATGTCAAGACAGTAGGCATTTTAATACAGCATAGGCTACTTCCGAAGGGGCGTCCGGTTTGGCTTCGATGCGAAACAGGCTGTAGGCCTAGCGATGACCAGTGCAGCTTAACAAAACACGTTGTGGGGCTAGTTGGTAAGCATAGTTTCTCGAAGTTCTTTATAGCGCTACAAAAAATAAGGACACAGGAAGAAGTACACAGTACGGGCGCCGTCCTGCGTACTTCTTCATGTGTCCTTGTTTTTTGTAGCGCTATAAAGAACTTCGAGAAAGCAGTGCAGGCAGGCAGCAAGGCCGTTCATTGCCCGACGATCCCACGCGCGGCGCCTTTGAAGAAAGCTCGCTACTTGCGCAGGCGGCAGGCATGCTTTATCGGTGCTTGGATTTAGCAGCCTTTCTGATAGCAGGGCTATTTTGTCTTTTCTGGACGGACGTGATGTCTATACACCGAGACACCGCTGCGCGATGGCGAGCTGACACCGGCTGTGGGCGTAGCTTGAAGGCGGAACCGCATGGCGCGATTTCAGGCGCGATTGACGCGCGGATGGTGGGACGCGCGCGTCATTTTGACGCGTGCCCACTATGATCCGTCACGAAATCGCGCCGCCGCGTGCTCCTACTCGGAGGAGAAAAAAACGCCTCGCGCGGCGCGTCCGCCAATCAGATTTCAAGTAAGTCACGTGGTGTTTGGTCACGTGGCATTTTTGGTTTTTGGTTTTGCCACTAGATGGCCCTACTCTCTGCGCATCTCGACGGAACCTCTTCGGCGCATTTTTTTTCGCTCTGCAGAACCGGCGCGCACGTGAAAAACACGTGCTACTGTTTCGTGCGCGCATCGTGTTCATCGAAAATGGAGAAAGCAGTCTTCAACGAGGCCCTTATCACGGAAGTGGAGAGGCGTCGCGTCCTGTGGGATATACGCGACCGCCTCTTCTGCTCTGTAGTAAGCGCCCGACACTCCATTTTCTATGTCGAGTTGTAAGCAAGCAGCGGCCTCTTGGCATGCAGAAAGTACATAGTCGCAGTTTCGCACACTCTCTTCCTGCTTGAAATTAAGCTTGATAAATATACTTCGGAAAAAAAAATGTCGTTGTGTAATTACACTTAGATTATTTCTATTGCAGTGTTGTGTAAGTTTAAGGGCATATTACATATGCGGTAGCAGGGACAATTCATGTCGTTGGGAGTTACGTTGTCTGGCAACCCGGAAAACGCGCCGCTCCCCTTTTTACGTGCGGGTGCTCGCGCGTTGACGGCAACGCGGGCGTCCACCGCGCGTCGCGTTTTTCGCTCGCGGAAAACGCGCCATGCGGTTGCGCCTTGAGAGAAGCGGCGCGCCGGCGCTCGTCGTTCCGGGTTTCCTCGCTTGCAGTGGGGAGGCAGTTCGGCAGTGTCCCCTGCTTCAGCCTAACTGCGTACCGACGCCCCAGCTCGAGAATATGCCTGTCGAGCAGGGCGCACTGAATCTACCCTCTCTCGGCCACATCGCCCGGACATCCCCCACCAGACTCTCTTCTTTCGCCCGCTCTGCTAACCCCATCTTAGCATCCCCTTTAAGGAAAAGTACACGCGCCCTCATTCCCCCGCGGATTTTCCCCTTCCCTCATCACTTATCGAGACTGGAGGAGGTATCCCTTAAAGAAGGATCAGGGCTGGGGCGGCCCTTACCCCGTCAGTCACGTACCGATGGGGCTCTGAAGAAGACGCGGATCCCAGCACCTGCCCGAGGTAATCCACAGCGGCTGGAGAGGTGGAAGTTCGCCTCCTGCTGTGTACTTGTGCAGGGAAGGCTTCAATTCAAGGAAATGAATTTCGTGGCTCCTCGAGGTTCCTGTGGCTACAGCTTTAAGTGCTCAAGGTTGACCTTGTTGACAATTGGCGTGACAAGCATTAAAAGAAGAGTCGATCGCGTCTTTTTCTTCGCTCTTCGGTATATCCACTGGAATAAACGATGGATCAGCCTTTTGATTCATCTGAGCTAATAAAATAACAAGCGCCTCACCGTTCTACTGCGGTTCTGCCGCATCCCAAGCTTAGCCAGAGGCATCTACCGCTGAAAACGATGGATTATCTAGGCTTAAAAAATTAAGCTTGCACTGTACAGTCTTCGCTATAAGTAACTGAGGAGGGCTCACAGCCCAGCGGCGGCGCCACCTATAAGCCCGAGGGGTCCAGCCGTTCCCAATCCGAGCGCAGTCCGCTTCAGTTCCCACTGGGAGGAGACGTGACTCCAAACTGCCTTGCCGTGGGCTCCTGGCAAACGAGACGCGGCTTTCCCACAGAGCTTGGAACATAATGGCGGACATTCGTGCAATTATAGAGTTTCTAGAGCGGAAAGCTGGCGCCACCGTCTATGCTAGTTTCTGAAAGAGCACTACATCAACCGTGGGATGGCCGGGAAGACAGCAAGGCGCTCTTGACTTGGCCCTAAAACATGACTACGACTGCAGAAATACAAATTTTCGCAAATTACATGCTGCGAGGAAGCGCTGTTTTCCAACCTGTATGACCTGTAAAAAATGTGGTAACAGTACATGGCAATAAATGAGCATAAATGCAGACTAGCACCGAATTTGTCCATGGCGAGAGAGGGCGTTCTCTTCGTGCGCCAGACATAGCTAACCGAGGGAAATAATTCTTGAAGCGAAAAGCTTCACTACGCTAGGTATAGCAGTCGTCGCGTAGGCCGGAGAATGACTTAGCTTAAACGACCTTCAGCCCAACCACGATTATCACTTCTTTACGGAGCGGTTCGGGTGTCCATTGATATATGTGAGACAGTTATTGCGCCATTTCCTTCGGTCAAAAACAATTTTCAATACCGATCCAATTTTTTTCGAAAGCAAAGGAAAGGCGTATAACTGGTCCCCTGGGACAGTGGACACCTAAGTCGCGCTTTAACCTACGTGACGGTAGTGACAGATGTGTGCCGCATGCGTTGGCATTCGCAACGTTAGCACCGCCGTGGTGGCTCAGTGGCTATGGCTCGGCTGCTGACCCGAAAGACGATGGTTCGATCCCGACCGCGGTGGTCTAATTTCGATGGAAGCGAAATTCTAGAGGTTCGTGTACTGTGAGATATAAGTGCACGTTAAGGAACCCCAGGTGGTCGAAATTGTTCCGGAGCCCTCCACTACGGCGTCTCTCATAGCCTGAGCCGCTTTGGAACGTTCAAACCCGAAAATAGACCGTCTGCGTTCAGTGTATATTGCTGCTCGCGTTGATAACGTTCTAGACTGCGATGATTTTGAGGAAAGGAGGGGCGCATAACTGGCTCCCTGGGTCAGTGGACACATCAGTCACGCTTTGAGATACGTGGCGGTGGGGAGAGTGAGATGTGGGCTGCATGCATCAGCGCTGACAACGTTGTGGCACACACGCGGCACTGAAGTTATATGTCACAGAGTGCATTTGGTGACCAACCGCTCGCAATCAATCATTTAAATGCCGTGTACCTAGAAGGGTGGCGCAGAGTGGGCGCACTGCCTATCCAGTGTGCGGTACGCACTCGACGTTACATAAGCTAAGCCGCGTCTACTTGCCCGATACAGTGCAGCTTTCTCTCTCTAACCATGTTTAACCGAAGCTATATTTTTTTGCGTTTAATAGACACGTTTATAGAGCAAATATTCTTGCAAAAAACTGTTACTCTTACAATACTACACTTTAGAAGCTTCTTTTTTAACATTGTGAAAAATAGGAACGTTTCATTGGCGTTTGGCTGCGTTTTTATGGAGGAAAAACGCTAAGGCGCCCGTGTTCTGTGCGATGTCAGTGCATGTTAAAGATCCCCAGGTGTTCGAAATTATTCCGGACCCCTCCACTACGGCAGCTCTTTCTTCCTTTCTTCTTTCACTCTCTCCGTTATCCCTTCTCTTACGGTGCGGTTCAGGTGTCCGCCGATATATGAGACAGATACTGCGCCATTTCCTTTCCCCAAAAACCAATTATTATTATTATTATTATTATTATTATTATTATTATTATTATTATTATTATTATTATTATTATTATTATTATTATTATTATTATTATTTCATTGGTGTATTCTGGAACTGCGGGACCCGCCCTATGCCCGTGCATAGGATGTGTTCGTGCCGCGAGAAACTTATCCGATCTCCCGCTTTTCTATAAGAAACTAGTTTGCGCTCACCAAGTGCCGGCTCTTACCAGCCATCACTCGGTAGTGGCCTCAGTACCGAGAATTGTTTCCTCGGCCAGGGTGTCCGATATGTAAACACAAGGACACTGAGGCCGACATTCATCACTTCCTGGGGACTGCCCAGCTCTCAAGCCTACAAGGATCCGGTACCTGATGGTAGCAGGTCTTTTAAAAAGCAACCCTTCATCATACATTGCCTGGACGCAGAGCCCGTACCACCTTTCTCTACTGCCGCCGCGGTGGCTGAGTGGTTATGGCGCTCGGCTGCTGGCCCGAAAGACGCGGGTTCGATCCCGGCCGCGGCGGCCGAATTTCGATGGAGGCGAAATTCTAGAGGCCCGTGTACTGTGCGATGTCAGTGCACGTTAAAGAACCCCAGGTGGTCGAAATTTCCGGAGCCCTTCACTACTGCGTCCCTCATAGCCTGAGTCGCTTTGGGACGTTAAACCCTAATAAACCAACTAAACCAAACCATCTTTCTCTACTGGACTTCATCAAATCAGCTAACATTTTTCCATTCATTTAATCTCTACTACATCATTCATCCCACCTTCACCCATCATTAATGCCCTGGGGCAATAAATCTCGCTTGAAAAAAAAAAGTGCCGGCTCTTGGCATGTCCAGGCCCTGCGTTTAAAAATTTTGCCAAGAAGACCATGAATTAGGAAGAGCAAACCTCTCCTACCACAAGTGAGTGACGGCCGTGCTCATGCTGACAGGTGCAACATGCGGGCATCTGCGTGAATTAATTCATGAAGTGGAAGTCGTTCCTTCATGCAATGCGCGGCTGCCGCCAGTGTTCGAAATAAATCAAACGCAATCCTCGTAGAGTGCGGTAAACGTGAGCTGCGCTTGTCGGAGTACTTAATTTCGCGCTTTTAAAATATCCCCGAGGATGATATGGGAAAAGCACACAGTGGTAACAACAGCAGACTGTTGCGTTCTCAGTTCACAAAAAAATTCCTTCTTACAGATTTCAGTGCACAGGTAGCACAGGATCCCGCGGAGCAAGACGCAGCTTGCTGTATAAATGGCTGCAGTGCGGGGGCAAACGGAATTTAGGCCTAGCAGGAACCAGACACTGTGCTCAGCTCACTTCGAGTCTATGCGAGCGCCTTCGGATGCTTCGTATCTCAAATGAATCAATTGCGTGCGCAGCTGCACTGCACAAAACAATGCGCACAAAACATCAGTAAAACCTCCGGTGATGAAAACGAAATTGAACCAAAAAATCCAGTCTCTAACACAGTCAACAACCACTAAAGATGTCAATCCGCTTTGCTGTCTTCCCATTATACCCTGGGCGTCCATGGTGCATAGAGTTTCTTACTATTAACCATGGAGGAAAAAAAACTTTTTGAAAACAAAAAACGTTTTTTTTCTCCATGCTATTAACTATAGCGGGAAAGCTGGCGGCGCTGCACCTCAGCCACCCTGGCGCTCAAAGCATCATGGGTGCGAGACCGTCGGATTTTTTCGGAAACACGTAAGTGGTGCTACTAAGATGTTTCCTTCCGTCCACGGCGCGCCCCGCGCGCAGACGACTTTGGCGCAAACGTAGTGTGCAAAAGCCATAGTAGCGAAAATGCAACAGCATACGGCGCAGATAAAAGGTCTCCGTTTTCCGAGATGCCATTAAAAAAATTCCTAAAAAGTTTAAGCGACATCATTTTTTTAAACATAGTTTTTTAAGTGCGCTTGTTAAGCACAAATTGTTGATTTTTGTGGTGTACAGTATTTGGCCAATAGGAAAGCAAGCCATCGCTTATTCTGGGCAAACTTTGCATTCGAATGCTTTTCTTGTCGTTTGTTGCAATTTGTAGACAATATTGAATGTTAGGACATTCTTTACATTTGTTTTTTCATTTTTTTGGAGCCAAAATTTGTGGTGCAGTTGGTAGCTCTCCGTCCCATGATGCTTAGAGCGCCCATGGTGCCTCAGGTGGTCTCGAGGAAGCTCCATGCAAACTCCCATTGACAGTGCGCCAGCTTTTCCTCTAGGAAATGTTAAAACTCTATGACGTGGTGGATGAAGTGAAAAGCCGGCAGCTCTCCTTCTAGGCTACGCTAAGGTACTCTATGCTTGCAACTCTGCCCCCTGCGGGTGCAAACACATAATATACAGAAGCACTACACGGGAGCAGCGGGCAGCACCGGAGACCACAGCGCCGCCGCTCTGCTGCGAGCCCGCTCCCGCCTCGACTGCTCGGTTACTTTTGGCAAAGACGCTACATGACATGCGCGAACCGCGCGAACCGCGCGAACCACCATAGCCTCCTGGCAGGCAGCACTCATTAATCTATACGCGTATAAAATTGTAGATAAACGCAACAATAAAGGAGTAAAGACACCTAATTTTGTTTTCGTGTTTTCTTCTCTATGATGATGCGGAAAACACTACTACGCATGAATCACCATGTGATATTCGCCTACGACCGCTAAATAATTTGTAATCGATTTTTTTCGGTTTCGGGTTCAAGAGCCGAACGATATATAGCTGTGACGTCAAAAAGTGTGTTGGTGTCCTTGGTGCATGAAAAAACGCCCATAAAATCGCTGCTTCATCGTGTTGATTTACTGCAGTAATGAAGCCAGCCTTCCTGAAGAGCCGGAATGAAAACGAATGAGGAGGCAGCGATTACATTGCAGTTTCTATGTCTCACGTGACATGTAAGTACACGTCGACGTCACAGTGCTGATTCGGTTGTTGAAACCGGAACAGCACGCATTTAGCTGTCGTAGGAGATTACCAGGTGGTAATCCGCGTATAATAATGCCTTACGCATCTTTACAAATAATAAAATGCGCAACCAATATTTAGGTATCTATACTCCTTTAAAACTCTTCGTAGACAAAGTCAGCTGCGCACGTCAAAAAGTTCTAGCGCCATTGGGCTCATCGCCATCAAAACTATCACCAGCGCAGATTTATGAGGGACGAGGAAGACGGTTCGTGGTCTGCTGGTCGCTTGCGAAGCCAGACGCTCTCAGCCATTCAACGTCGAGGCATTCCTACTGACAGGATGTCAGAAAGTGAAGAAGAACCTGTGTACGCTGAGCCGCAGCCGTGCGTGCTGACGCCGGCTGACATGACACGCTGGACCGAGAGCGAAGCGCACATGGAGTATGTCGGCTTCTTCCTCGCCCTCAACGAGCGTGTCAAGGGCAAGAAGCTGACCGATAACTTCATCGTATCGGATGTCACTTCGAATCTGCTTTCGGTGCTGGAGATGCTGGGGCGCTGGGTTCAAGAAACGCCTCCACTCAGCCAACCGCAGCGGTTCGGCAACAAGTCCTTCCGCACCTGGCTCAAAAGAGTCCAGGAAGGGAGTTGGCGGCTCCTAAGCGGAGTGCTTCCTGCACATCTCCATCCCGCTCTGGTCGAGGTTGTGCCCTATTTTCGAGACAGCTTCGGCGACATGACCCGGATTGACTACGGTACGGGATAGGAGACGAACTTTGCAATGTTCCTCTACTGCCTGTTCAAGGTGGGCGCCTGGACCGAGGAAGACTCGCAAGCCGCCATCCTGGCCGTCTTTCACAGGTACCTGGAGCTAGTGCGCCGTCTCCAGCTGGAGTACCGCCTGGAACCCGCCGGCAGCCACGGAGTCTGGAGCCTCAATGATTACCAGTTCCTGCCGTTCATCTGGGGCAGCGCTCAGCTCATCGACCAGTCGACCATACAGCCCAAGTCCTTCCCAACGCCGGGCTTCGCCCAGAACCATTCGCGGGACTACATGTTCATGGGCTGCATAGAGTTCATTGTCAGAGTCAAGAGCGGCCCGTTCCACGAGCACTCGAACCAGTTGTGGAACATCAGCGCCGTTCCGACCTGGGCCAAGATCAACGCAGGACTGATCAAAATGTACAAAGCTCAGGTCCTGGGCTAGTTTCCAGTGGTGCAGCACCTAATGTTCTTGAGTTTGCTGCCTTTCCGACCGCATAAGAAGCGGGACTTGCCGCAATAGCGACAGTCCGGGACTGTGCGCGTTATCCCGACACGAGCCACTCTGCTTCTTTAATAATAGCCGTTCAAAATTACTACGACATACGAGGTTTGATCGCTATGTACGAGCCGTTCCCTCAAACAAGCGCGAGGGCTACTGATGAGAACAGATTGCACATCGCAATGTACCAAGCACACGACGCACATTTTGCGCGAAGTCGCGAGGAAAAAAAGTAAACATATAAATGAAAAAAAATCAAAACTCCATGTGACTTGTTTGAAAGCGGCTGTAAATTGCGTGCATAATGGAGAGTGAAGGCTACTGACGGTTACGCCGCATACTAGTCCTCGATAGCGAATTGATAATTTACAAATAATTTTGATTTTTTCATTCGCGCTTCGCGGCGACATTCGGTGCCGGTTTGACGCGAGAATCCCGCTATGCTCTCGTGGCTCACGTGACCTCGGCAAAAAAAAAAGACTAGTAGCAGCGGTGGAACTGATAACAGGTGACTTGCAGCAGTTTTATTATTTACTACTTGCAGCAGCAATTTCCAATTTTGTACCGGGAAAAATGGCGTTCTGTAGCAGACGTTTCAGTTTTTAAAAATCGTTCTTAGCAAAATTTCAGCACACAATAAAGGGTGTTGCTGCAAAAATTACGCCTTTGAAGCCTGCAAGTTCAGATGATCGCTTTGATTACACCGAAAAAAAAATTCAATGCCCTAAACACAAAGCAGTTTTCTGAACCCTCCTTGCCAAAAAAGAAACAAAGAAAATGCAAATATGACATTCTTGAAAACAAGGCCTCCATGTACTATTTCGTGTCTGAGTGATTCTGGCTTTGTTAATGCCATTAACTGAACAACATATAGAGATCGTATCGAAACAAAGTGGCAAGAAATGAGAAGTGGCAGACTTGGCTACAATGCGAGCGGCACCATTCCTTCCACGCACTCTCGCAACGCCTCAAGAGCAGCGCCGGCCGAGCAATTCTGCCAAAGCGCGGCTTTCTTAAAGAGATGTAGCGCACTTAGTGCTTCCGCATTGGTTCCCCCACGGTCAGCTCTGCAGTGATTTGGGCAGCAATATTTTGCTTATAGCACATAAACAAGGGCAGAATAATTTGAGCTGTTATCTTTAGCAGGTAGTTAGAATTCCGAATGAAACTTTTCATAATTATGTAAATAGTTCATAGGAGTGGCGTTCGTATTCCAAGCCATTCTAAGCGTGCTTTCACTACAACACCAGACAGAGCTGACGGCCGCTAAGGAAAACCAGCGGTGGCGCTTACCACGGCAGAAATTTGACAAGAGCTTCCCTCTGAACCCGACCCCGAATCTCTCGTAATGCGGCCTGTTTTCTAGGCCCTCTCGCTGGCAACCGCGTATGTGAAGCTCTTGCTGCTGCATTCTGGTGGTTATGTTCAGCTCATCCGCAGAGCGATGTAGCACCCAGGAGACATACCAGCGTAGAAGTATAGCAGTTTAACGTACAGCCCCGTCAAAAGCATACAGCCCAAAGGGTTTGCTTGAGAGGCCTGCAGCGTGCCTACTTATACATCTTCAGCAACCATAACCTCTGGAATGAGGAATGGATTCACGTCCTCAATCATCCCAAGCATTGGACTGCTAAATGTGCTAGCGAGCCACGCTAAGCAGATTAGAAGCAAACTTCTTTGGATGTACATTTTTGACGAAGGCTGTATGCCTGTTGCGCACGTGCAGTAGTCCTATCCGGCCACGCATTTGCAACAGTGCATGCAAATTTATCAGTTAAAGAATGTTGTTATTTGTACAGCAGACACAATTTGCGTCAGAACTGAAAGATCGGGTCAATGAAAGTGAAGTTAGGACACACACATCCCTGTATGCCTACAGGTGAAGTCAATGTGAACCCAGGAACTTCCACATACGCAATGCAATGGTCAACACGTTACGGATGCGTCTGCTATGTAGGTGTCTGCTGTCCCAGGGGGTACAATGCTGTTTAGCAACCATGCACGCAGTAAGCATTACACAAATCTTGTTACATGTTACATTACATGATACAGCAGCAACCTAATCCCATGGCGTGTAACCGAACCTGCATTTATTACCCTGGTGGCACGGTTGTCAGGGCTAAACCTCAACCACCATACTGCTGCCCACCACAAAAACAGACAAATGCGGTATGTAGCTTAAATTATACAAAAATGTATTTATCATACACTATGTACAAAGCTCTTCTTGTCCTGTACATGTTGTTTTACAACAAAAAACAGATCCTTACCATAAATAAGCTAGAAATTAGCAGTGCTATATGTTAAACAGAGCCCAATGCCTCTTTAAATGGGATAAACAAATTGCAGGGAAACACTGCACTTGCGATGAAACAGGTGCACAGAGAGAAAGGAGACGAATATGCTCTCTTTACAACAGAGACAAACAAGTGACACAGAGCAAAACAAACCGAACAGATTTGCCACATGACCAGGCCCCCGCTACCTAGGGAGACCTGACAGAGCTGGAAACACAAACAACTTCGGTTCCTTCTTCTGCTGGGCACTTCCGCTCTTCAACCTCAGGCTCTGACGCTCCTTAAGCAGTGTGTCCTTGTCATCAAGGAACTCCAATCTGTGCAGTACCAATACACAGTCCTTTGAAACGACCAGCGTTTCAAGAGGCGGGAACACCTCGATGGGAGTCTGCTGCTGCCGCTGCTGCTGAGCTGCAGGGCTCTTCACTGCACCGGACAAGGCATTGCTGGCTAAGCGCCTTGTCTTCTGGATGATTGGAGCCTTGCAGATGCTGGCGGCCAGTGCTCGCTTCCGCAGAAACCTCCTGGACACTGCAGCTTCGGACTCAGCTAGTGGCTCTGGCTTGGCTAATGGCTCAGCCTTGCCCGAGGCGCCGGGTGCCGCAGGCAATCTTTGGTCAGGTGCTTCAATGCAGCCGGTCAACATCCGACAACTCCTCTGGCTGCCACTGACTGTAGTCGGTGCAGAACTGTTGATCCAGGAATTTGCTCCAGCGCCTGGAGTCTGGTATAAACTTCAGTAAATCAAGCAACCCCGACAGCAGGTGCCTGTCCAAGTTGGGCCCAATCACAAGCTTGATATTTGACTGTGGTGATGAGATGACTAGTAAACTTTCAGCAGTGGCTTCGAAAAGCAGCAGGTTGCGAGCCTTGCATGGCCCTTCTCTCAGCTGCTGATGGTACGCGGGGACAAGGCTATTGCCTAGCTGGCTGTCCAAATGCGAGGCCGCTTCCAATCTGCATAACGGTCCATCTCCCTGCTGGCCAGACAGGAGCGGAGATAACACCGACAATATCACGTGCTCAACATTATGAGAGCCCGGGTCTGTGTATGCTTGCAATGCCAATGGGGAAGTGCTAGAAACTGCTGCTACAGACTGTGCTGACAGCTAAGAATGTAGTCCATTTTGGGGAACGCCACGGTTGACTATATTAGGCAAATGTCCAGTCAACAGAGGAGAGCGCATCCACAATCACAGTGCCTTGAGGAAGCCCGAAACTTGCGGCAGGAAGAAACCTCGATAGGGTCTTGGTCGGCAGACCTACTGGAGCAGCAGGCCGTGGTGGGAGACCGCTCTAAAGGGTGGAAAAAGCCAGTTCACTGTAGCCGTTTACCACTAAGGACACACCTTTAATAAGCGACCGCCAAGTCCACACAATCTGTGATTTACTAAGCACCTAGGTGATTACCTGCAGTGATAGCCTCTGGGAACAGTTTGCAACTACTATATGTCCTATTTGCAAACCTTTGAAATAGCCATTTACTGCAATGACATAAAAGCAACGCTAAAGACACTTCTGCGCACAAAAGTTTTGTGACACAGCCATGTGGCAAGTTATGCTCTCCCTAAACACATAAAGGTACCACCCTCACGCGGCACTCATTTTCTCAACTACCACCTCAAAGTGCCCAATTTCATTGACGAACTCACACCCTCTACCCATCTAGCTTCTCTGCACATACCAAGCAGCTCTGATCTAAGCCTGTCAGAGCTATCATGACATAGATAAAAGACATCCTTCTCTCACCATTACTTCTACCCCTCCCCATGAACTTTAGTGATAAAATTCAGCGCGCACGGACGAAGGACACAAAAAAGGGGACAAAACTAGCGCTGCATTTCTGTTTCCTTCGTCCGTTCGCGCTGAATTTTACCACCAAAATGAACTACATACAACTCGACCAACTCGCCGTTCTTCTGACTTTAATGACACTGCGAATTAGCTGAATTTGACGCCTTTAAACACTGAGTCAAATGCTTGCACGACAACTTGTAGTAATTACTTTATTGAACAAGGATGTACAGATCGCGACAAAAGTTTATGGGGTGTGCATGTGTGAAAAAAGAATGATTTTGATGCACTCTAGCAAGCCGATCGCCTGAAATTTCCGCAGGTATAAGAGGATGAGTATGCCTCACCGCTGGTGTCAATAACAGGTGATTGAGGTGCAAAGCAGCACTACAATAAACTTGTTCCTGAGCACATGCACACTGTTAACTTTTGCTGGCCATTACCTTGTCTACCCTAGTACCTTTTCTGAGCGTTTGTTTTGTTAGTCGCATGCACTGTGGCTACAATTCGCACGTAACCCCCCTTTACTCGATGTCCTAGCAGGTCTGTAAAGCCTGTTGAGGAGACAAATGGACTCCTTAGTTTGCATCAGCAGCAACTAAGTCACTGTGCTATGAAGCAGAATTTGACTGCAAGCATTTAAGGGTGGTGGCGAAACGATAAATACAGCAGAACCACACCGATCCATTCCTGTTCATGTGAATTTTCAGTTCGTGCATTCAAAATGTTTTAGGCGTTACACAGCTTTTCCTCTGGTTAATGCACACCTGGATTATACAATCTTCCTAGAAGTATAGTATGACACAATTTAAAGGTTATCATAGCCAATTCGGCTGGAAAATTTTTCGTGATGTGATGGCCAGTCACTTTTTTGTACAAGTGAACATGCCGCATACAGGAACTGAATGACTAGCTAAAAACATGCTTTTCGCTCAGGCATAATGCAAAAAAATAAAATGTGTTGCAACAATTTATTGCACGTAGGTTTGACACAGAATGGTCACCTTCAAATCGTGTCAGACTGTACATTCAAGATTACGTCAAATTCAGATTGCATGATTTTACGTGCAACGACTAATCGAAGGTGCACTAGTATACGAGCCAGGCAGAGCCTTGGGAAACACGACTTCAACAAGAGGGTGATGGCAGTCAGCCACCAGGGTGGATTTCTGTAGTGCAACAGCGCTAGGGGAAGAAGCATTTCAATATGACGCCGGCGCGTAAATACTGAAACCGACCAAGCCTTGAGGCACATGAAAATAAGGCAAGATATGCGGGGGCAGCCAACAGCCACAGTAGCTTGCTTCTCAGCAGTCGATAAGTGCGAGGGGGTGAAGCATTCAAAACAAAGGCGGTGACAATGAAGAGATCCTGGTTACTTTAGAACTAGTCATAACCCCAATGAATACAAAGAATAAAATGGGCTAATAAAAACAAAAAATAACAGTTCCGCCTGAATACTTAGCCCCTAAGAACAACAGTCTACAATCAAAATAAAATCACTCCAAATGTTGTGCCAACAAGCGATGACTGCGCTTTACAGGAAGAAAAAGCGTCATTAAATGCCCCTGTACCTAATACTAAGCACTAATTATTAAAATCGCGCAGTTCCGCTCGACATGTTTTTGTGGACAATATGCCCTTTTCAATGCATAAATGCACTGCACGTAAGCACTAGGACAGGGGAATGGACAAGAGACGACACAGGTAACTTGGGCACCTTACATGTGTTCATGGACTTTGTCCATTCCCGTCCTTGTGCTTAAGTACAGTGCACCAATAATTTGAAGATTCAGAGCCATCTAGCCACCTTTGTAGCTTTGCATATGCCTTCATGCAACCTTTTCTTTACAGAACGTGTCAATGAGGTTCTGCTGTACTTCAACACAATGCGAAATACACAGCACATATGAAATATATAGCATATGAAATACACCTTGTGCCATGGCGCTCTTTGGCCACAGGTGCCCTTGCGCCATAAAAAATCACTATTATCATCACCTTTAAAAAAACACCGTAGCGGTGCCCTAGTGGTAGAGCATCCGCCTCGCATGCGGGGAGGTACGGAGTTCGATGCCTAGTGCCGCCAGATACCCACCGGTGATACAATGGGTACAAGCTTCCCCTGGCCTGGTGCTCGTCTTAATCAGAGTGAAATGCTTGTAAAATGGGCCTTTTACCCCACTTGGAGCAAATACTTCAAAAACATGCCACCAACATGCAGTGACCACCTCAGAAAGAGCAAAAAACTATACTCACTGCATCTGGCTCTGCGCAGGACGTCTGGAAATGCAACCCCCGGACCTTTTAAGATGAACCGTCCTGCACATGCTCGGCTGGCCAGGAAAAGCTGCAGGTGCCTCAAACTTCCTCCTCAGCCGCACCAGGTCCCTGAGCTTCAAACTAAACTTTAAACGTGTCACAGCCTTCTTTCGCAGCACTCCACATCTGAAGTGTGCGTTGAGAGTCGAAACAACAACGGCGCTGATGTCCGGCTCTGGAACAGAAGCCGCTGCTGGCTCATCCTGCACACCCTCAAGATACAGCTGCTGCAACGCAGTACCCATGCTTGAGACTCCCCACTCAGACGAAGAAACAAGTGCCTACTCTGACGACGCTGGTGCTGTTGGCGATGCCGCGCGGCCTCGGCCACATGGCAGCAAGAATCTTTCCACCGAGGCCTCGAGGGCAAGCACCCGCGTCAGCTGGCTCGAGGACAAGTCAGTGGTCAGCTCCTTAAGCAGGCTTATGACCTGAAGAAGAACCTTCTCCTTTGCAGAAAATGCGTGTTCCACCGCAAGCCTAACCTCCGCGGGAGCTCTCTCCAGGGTGGAGAAGAAGCTGCCAAGGTTAGTGATGTAATCGTCGATGATGTCGTACACGGCCGCCCTCCCATTCATGGCCTCGATGATGTTGAGCATCGTGAAGAGGTCCAGCTCGGCCTCCGTCATCCGGAACATGTTCTCTCTCGCTTTGGGGCTCGGCCGCCAGCGTCTGGAAGAAGTTCAAGTAAAGAGCGTTAGCTGCCGCCATCTTGGATTTATAATAATGTCATCAATTAATTAACTTTATTGGCCGACATCTTGGATTTAGAAGTGAAGTCATCGATGAATCAACAATTGAATACAATAGTGACGTCACCAATCAATCACCAATTGGGTTGCTATATCGATTTACTACGGGAGTCACCATCTTGAATTCCTCGCACTTGACGCCGAAGGGAGGTGGTAGCAGATCCGAAGAAATCGAGAAACGTGATGAGTAAGAGCTAATGTTGTTAAAACTAGCTATAAAAGTTTGTCAGTCATTGTGGCATCGACGTAGTGCGCACATGTGCTTTCCTGCTCAACACCGGCGACGTCCCGCGCGTCCAACCTATAATTATTGCGTGGTCGGTGGTTTGAATGACGCTGAACAGTGTATCTTAAATGGTCTTCAAAATATGGTTAATTATCTTATTTGGCAGAAGTGGAGAGGTGTACGTCGTATTCCGTTTCATATCAGTTGTGAATTCTTCATTATCGTCTGCGCGTGACATCAGGTATTGGTAGGAATTTCCTTCCTTGTCTGTGTGACCACGAAATGGCACACCCTGGCGCAGTGGGTACTGGGAGGCCTGAAAAATAGCCTTCAGAGAGCGCTTCGCTATCTTCTGCCCCCTTAAAGCTTGCGTGTTGAGTTGGTTACGAACCGACGTCGACAGCAGGCTTCTGTGATAGTAGGCAGCGTTTTTATGTCCTCCTGATTTTTCATGATTGGCAAATTTTTTCTTAGCCTTCTTCCAGTTTTTGATACCAGCTACCATGAAGGCATCCGGAGCTTGCGGCAGTGACGGTCTAAAAAAAGTCTCGTTGCCTTGCGGCGGCGCAATAGTAGCAGAGAACCAAAGGTACTACTGTGGGGTAGAAGAGTCAAGGGAAGGTGTCGAACCGGGTTTTTAAAGGACTCATCATCACCATCAGCCTGACTACACCTATTGCAGGGCAAAGGCGTCTCCCATGTCTCTGCAATTAACCCAGTCTTTTGCCAGCTGCGCCCAACCTATGCTTGCAAACTTCTTAATCTCATCCGCCCACCTAGCCTTCTGTCTCCCCCTGCTAAACTTACCTTCTCTTGGAATCCGCTCCGTTACCCTTAAGGACCAACGGTCGTCTAACCTTCGCATCACATGCGCTGCCAAGCCCATTTCCTCCTCTTGATTTCGACTAGGATGTCATTAACCCTTGATTGTTCCCTCACCCACTCTGCCCGCTTCCGATTTCTTGATGTTACACCTATCATTTTTTTAAAGGAATATAGACACCTAATTTTGGTGGCATGCTTTCTTCTCTACAATGATGCGGAAGACAACACTACGCATGAATCACTATGTGATATTCGCCTACGACCGCTAAATAATTCATATTCATTTTTTTTCTCTCATGCTTTTACGGTTTCGGTTTCTAGAGCCGACCGGTGGCTGTGACGTCAAAGTGAGCTTTTCTATTGCTTGAGGCATGAAAAAACGTCCATAAAATCGCTGCTGCACCGTTTTACGTTACTGCAATGCTGAAGGCAGCCTTCCCTAAGAGCCGGAACGACAAAAAATGCGGAAGCAGCGATTATATTGCAGTTTTTTCATATCTCACGTGACCGGTAAGCACACGTTGACGTCACAGTCTTCACACGGGGGTTGAAACCGAAAGAGCACGACAGAGAAATGCGATTATAAATTATTTAGCGTTCGTAGGAGAATATCAGGTGGTGATTTACGTATAATACTGCCTAACGCATCATTACAATCAGGAAAACACACTACCAAAAGTTTCAAGATGGCGGTTGGTCATGTGATCAGATTTCTGCAGCACCGCGCAAAATGTGACTGCCTCCCCCCCCCCCCATGACGTGACCGCAGTCCCGCAGTCGTCGGGCCGGCACGGCCGCCGATTTACCGCCTTTGCTGGCGTTCCGATACATATGTGTGCCGAGACTGTTGCCAAATGTGTCCAGTTTAAAACAATGTCTGCACAAAAGCTTTGTACTTTAATAAGCGGCACTACCAGTTTAGTTGCCCTGACTAGGTTCCACGTGTTATGTGCTCAGTTTCCTTGGGGAGCAGATTTATTAAATATTTCTGGGTGACGGCTGACTGTACCCGTTGAAAGAGAGATCAGCTTATGACACTACAGAATTTAAAGTAGTCGGGACAAACTTTTTTGGAAGTGCTGCGTGAAAATCGTTTATTACGTTTCGGCTGTACGGCACACCAGCAGTGGAAGTGTAGAAATAGTGTTCGATTTAATAAAGAAGTGTATTACAGTTGACATTTAAAGGACGCGGCATGGACAGAACTGGCAAGCAAAGAAGTTGCGTGGTATTCCCTGCCGAGAAAATTTAAGCCAAGTCAATGTGAGAAGCATGGTCAGATTCAACAATCCGTACGGCATTAACTTAGCAGCTGCTCAGTAATGATATCAGTGACGCTACAGAGGGGCTGCAACATGTAGAAGGTAGTATATTAAATGAAGACCACTTTTGCGCTAACTGAGTGCCAAGGTTTTGCTGGCAGAAAGTTGCCATGACGGTAACCCGCATTCGCATTGGAGGCATGCGAAAGCACTGGCGCCTCCTCGTTTCTCTTGGCCCCTCTTTGCTTCACTTCTCCCTTCTCCTCACAGTTACTAGATTAAGCAGTGATGTAAATTCATCCAATTTCAAAATTACCAATATTGATAGTCTTGCTAAATCACGTTGCATCAGTTGCCCATTTTGAGTTTTGAAACTTGGCGCCCCGCGTTGGCTCCGCCCACACCTCCGTCTTTTGAAATTTGGCGCCAACGTTGGCCTGATTCCGCCCACTTTTTGGACATGTATGGCTCTATTTAATTAAGTAATCAACTTAACCCCATAATTCTTTTTTCGACTTCAACCTCACATGATCGTCTTTCGATTACAACCATTCGTTTGCCGCTACCTCTTCTAAGTTCCTCACAACTGCTGCGGACACGACCTTGTAGACATAGCCTAGTAATGCTTCGCATTAAAAATGGGTAGCTTCAGGTAGATGCCAACGCAAAGTTTTGATTAAGGCACCGTGCGCCAGTCTGGCGGGCGCACTGCCACGTTATGGTTTGCCACGTCATACGTTGAATTGCTGAACGAAAAACCCGCCTAGCCTAGAGAAGCGTTTAGCACGTTTCATTTAAAGAGGAAACCTGTGTTACTGTTAAAAAATTTAGGACAGCTTACTCCCTAGAACAGGCTTTGAAAGTCTCAAGCATCATTTCAAAGGCGCTGAATTTTTGAAACACGCAAAACATGCGCGTAGTAGACCCTCCCTCCCTTCCGCCTTTAGGCTGATTTGTACCGTAGTGGAGCATGACCCTTACAAGCACACGTGAGCACAACTTTCGGAAACATTCTGCTCGTCTCTCACAGTGCCCCTGGGAGCAGCCATTCGTTGCCAGTTGGTCAGTGCTTTGAAGAAGAATGTGACAAAAGTATGCAGTGTAATTTCGAAGCTATCTTTTCACAATTTCACGATAAATATGCGTCGAGAACCCGGACATACCCCTAACAGCTGGTCTGTCTCCGAATCAAACAAGATTCTGGCGGAGTCCGGTATGCAGCGATCTCTTGTATACCGTTTAAACAGCACAGCCTAGACAGCTCTATACGAAAAGCCGTCTCAAACGGCATGATAAGCGAACGAAAGCAAATCACGCATCATCGCCGACGACTATGCAGAGGAGAGCCTCCTGTGTTTCTAGACGTTGCGAGGTTACGGCCGGTTAACACCCTGACGAGTTCTTCCAAGGTGAACCTTCACTAAAGGCATTAAAGGAATATAGACACCTTATTTGGTGGCATGTTTTTTCTCTACAATTATGTGGAAGGCACTAGTACGCATGAACCACCACGTGATATTCGCTTGTGACCGGTAAATAATTTATAGTCGAATATTTTCTGCGGTGCTGTTTCGGTTTCAACAGCAGAACGACGGCTGTGACCTCGAAGTGCGCTTTTCTCTCACGTCAGGAGTTCGAAAAACGGCCTTATAATCGCTGCTTCATCGTTTTAATTTAATGCAGGGTTGAAGTTAGCCTTCTTCAAGAACCGGAATGACAGTGAATGTGGATGTAGCGACTATATTTCTGTTTCTTCATCTTTTACGTGACCTGCACGCGCACGTTGACGTCACAGTCCTCACTCGACTGTTAAAACGGAAACAGCACGAGACAGGAATGCGATTATCATTATTTAGCCGTCGTAGAAGAATACCAAGTGGTATCCAAGTGTCATAATGCCTTACGCATCATTACCAACAAGAAAGCGCGCAACCAAAAGTTCGGAGGCCATACTACTTTAAGCTTTCTGAATCCGGCTACGTCTGTGAATTGAGGGAACCAGTGACAAAATGGAAGGAAAGTGCTGACGCCGTTTGCCACATTCCGGTGAAAAACGATGCGCCGGAAATAAACAACGTGAGTATTTTTCTCGTTTGTTACATTGTATCGCGACAAAATGGTACGTCAAAACAGGCAGATTGCTTTTTACAGCTTTTTAAGATAAAAAAAACGCATGAGTGAAAAAAGTAACTGCGCAAAAAAAGGGGGGTCATATATGAAGAGCTTCCTTCTGACTGCGAACGAGTTAAATGCCACGTTTCCGCCGCTCCTGCTCTCAATTACGCGTCGTCGGAAAACATAACAAGTTCGTCCTCGCAAAATTTAGATGAGTGCTGTTTCAGTAAACAACACAGCATATAGCAGTACTCCGTGTAGGGTGTATAGGCGCGCGAAAGAAAACAACTAATCTGAAAATGCTGGTCGACTAACTGTCGCGCGCGCTGAGTTGCCATCGCCACCCAATTCAGGACGCTCCCTCCAGAGCGAGTTAGATACGCACGGTGCGAAGCAATATGTGCCATTCAATATGGCAAATCTATTTATCTCACTGGTGGAGTTAAATATCCTTTAGATATGCTGCAACAGAGTGACAGGGGTGGTTTACGTTGATAAGTAATATGAGTTTGGAAAACCTAAATGACCAACAATAAAGAGGTGCCAGAGCAAACGCGTCACTGCGGTTGGTCTTTCGTGAGAGCTGACCATCAGTGAGAGATGAAAAGTTGTGGCGCATCGAAAGGAAGCCAAAACAGAAAGGCCCAGAGATCTCGCCACTCGTATGAACACGAAAATGCACGATGGCTAAAAACTTACTACCAAGGAAAGATTCTGGCACGGTGCCATGTTTGCTTATCTTTATTCGGCCTTTTACTCCAGCGCTGGAGCGGTCGCTTCGATACTTATCTTGCCATTATTCGTTGCCCTCGTAACAAACGGACACTAGGCCTTAACAACTGACGAATTAGAAAGAAGTCTCACCTGACGATGGCACTTTGTGGTCTGTTCCGTCGCAGGGCGCTTGGGAGAAAGAACGAGCTCGAGGAACGTTGTCTCTTGAGTGACGCCACTGACTGAGTCCACGGTACCAGTCGCAGCAGCACTGCGCTAAAAAAATCGGAAATAACCGCACAGATGGCGGCTGACATTAAAGGTTCGGCACACTCTCGTGGACTCCAGGTCTTGTAGAGAACTGCTGTTGCTGAGTGGACACCTTCGCGGGCTGCACACAAAACTAGCGTAGATGATGTACCTCAAACGTCGTCGAAGAAACGCAGTGTGCTGATGCAGTTCAAGACGGTTTCGTTTATACCTGGCGATACCAGTCCACTACCCCTGGTAGGAGTCAAAAGAGGAGAGGGGAGGGGTGTTAGCGGGAACTTAGGGACCAATAAGGCGACTCCTAGGAACCAGTTGGTACTGCCCGGCGACAAAGGCATTCCAGCGAGCAGTATAGAGGCCATTAGCGGAAATCTGTGAGTGAGCATTTTCCAGAGGCTTGCTTTGCAAAAAAAAAAGGTGTGGTTTCTCAGACGACCCTCAAGCTGCTTTTGTTGAAACGAAAAGAGTCAAGCTCCCCTTTTGTGTAAATAATAGAGTGCAGTGGCATATTAAAGGTTCGGCACATGTCTTCCAGATGGTTCCGATAAAGCGGTCCAAGTAGTACAAGGGCAGAAAAAAATATAGGGGATCGCCGCCGCACGACAGTAGGGGCTGAGCAGGAAATGAGCCTTTGTTCTCGTGCGGGTTGGAGTGGGATTCTTAGCACTAATCTTTCTTAACTTTCAAAATTTCTGGAGAGACATCTTCCAGGATAATCTTTTCTAACTGAAAACCCTAGTTCAAAGACGGCAATCTCGCATCCTTGTTAGAAAAGGAGAAGAGTAGATGCCCCTTTCCCTGTGGGTCATTCCATGGGTAACGTCCCAGGACCCAAAAGCGACCATCACCGATTTTGATGAAAAAAAATTCAGGCAATTGTCAATTATTTTAATACTGTTTTCCTGAAGTATTTTCGCAGGAAAAAAAAATTTCTCGCGTAAGCGCCTTTCGAGTTTTTGCGAAAACGCGATAGTTGCTCGCAGGTACATATTTTTAAATCAGGTGTGAATGCAGATTTAATAACAAATTATATTTTATATTATCGCGTATGCATCGTTCTTTGACGCAACATCATTAGTGCCCCCTATAAGACTTCGCTGCTTGTTCTCGGTACAATTAAGAGGTAAAAATTGTGCGTTTTCAGAAATTTATTAAAAACGTCGTTCATGTTTCAGTCATAATAATATTTTTAACGTTCACTTTTTTGGTAGAAGTCTGCTAAAAATATTTCAAACACTCTTTAAAGAGTATTTTTTTAGAAAATCAGTCCCAAAGTTAGCAAAAAGTAGTGCGTTTCTTAGATTGAGACCTAAATAAAGTATAAAGGACCTCGAGATAAACTACTTGAGATTACTATGTAAACACATTCACTTATTAGATTGCAATACACAATGTTTTGTTCGAGTAAATTTTGCCTGACGCGAGAAAAAAAAGTTCTCTGCGACTGTCATGGGGTCGGCACTACCGAAAGGCGCTTTCACTGCACCACACGTGCGCTGCACAAACCCTTTTTTTGGCACGCATGTTTACTTTATGCCTCTACCAAGCGAGCACGTTCTCAGTCAGTTGATGCCAGTGAAAATCCTTCTTGAACGAGGTACTTTCCTCAGTTTAACACTCATTTTTGGCCACAGCGTGGCCAGGTAAACGAATAAAGCATAGATGTGACGCCTATTGTGTGGCGTCGTAAACTCTGCAGAGGCATAAGAACGACATGGTCATTTCTTCCCTCTTGTCTTACATCAGAATGAAAAGACAGCTTGAACGGGCCCATGGACACTTATAGCTGGAGGCTATACGCTGCAAATAAAAAATTTCTACATTCTTGTTCTCTCCTTTTGTTTTCTCATCAACTCATCTCTTCAACATTTTAATTTTTCGTGTCATTATGAGGCCACCAATATGTTCACGTCTCCTTCTTGACTTGAATTTCTTGGACGTTAAAGATTCTTGTGATGCAACATGAAGTTTTGAAGACGTCGCTGGCCTGAAGTAGAAGTAGTGGAACTGTCGCGTTCCTGTCACCGTGATTGTCATGGTGAATCGGGAAGCCAGTTCTATTCTCTTTTCTTGTATTTATGCGTTGGGCACTCAGATTACTGTAACTCCTTTGACATTATTTTTTGTCCAGGCAAATAGGCCCTCTAGGGATATAATTTGATCCTGTTATGGCCTCTGCAAGCTTGCGCTGGCGGCGAGACGTTTCAGTTTGCCACCGACACCATCGCATGCACTTTTTCCGTGTGATGTAGTTAAGAAATTCCATTCTGCCAAAATACTGTGATCTTTTTCGTGGTAGCAGAGATGCAGAAAGTTCTTTTTATTCTTATACTGTGATGAAGCTCAATCAGGAAATTTGTAATATTTTTTTTCATAAATGTACTATAACAGTAAAACCAAAACACGGCAATAGCGCTAACGGTTATGTCACTACCGTTTACGCTGAGAAAATAGGATTGCCCCACATATACTGGATCCATAGTTTACAGGTGCACCCAAATTGAGCTGCGCTGCGTAGGTCTTACGCAGCGAAAACACAGTTGGGCAGTGCCGCCCAGTGAAACCGATAGTGAACTTCAAGATTTTTTTTCTCGCGTGAGATAAAATTTACTCGAGAAAATCATTGTGGATTGTAAGCTAATAAGTGTATGTGTTTACTGAGTTATGTCAAATATGTTTATCTCGAAGGCCTTTATGCTTAATTTAGGTCTGAATCTAAGAAAAAACATCACTTTTTGCGAACTTTGGGACTGATTTCCTTAAAAATACTCTTTAAAGAAAGAAAAAAATTTTCCGAGAAAATAGGTTAGAAAAACGGTATTAACCTACCCGACAATTACCTAATTTTCTTTTTTTCAACAAAATCGGCGATCGTCGCTTTTGGGGCCTGGGACGTTTCCCATGGAATGACCCACAGGGCAAGGCACATCTCCCCCTCTCCTTTTCGAAACAGGATGCGAGATTGTCGTCTTGGAACAACGGTTTTCGGCTCGAAAAGATTGTCCTGGAAGAAGTCTTTCCTGAAACTTTGAAAGTTAAGAAAGTTTAGTGCGAGGAAGCTCACTCCTGCCGGCACGAAAACAAAGGCCCATTTCCTGCCTAGCCCCTACTGCCATGTTGGCCTGGTCCCTTCTATAAGTTGTTGTACCATTGAATTCTTTCGACACCTTCCTCCGAACCATCTTGAGACACACTTCCGCGGCACACCTTAGTTAACTCTGAAGGGGAGCTTGACACTTGTCGTTTCAACAAAGAGCGCAGAGGTTGGTCTGAGAAACCATACCTTTTTTTTTGAAAAGCCAGCCTCCCGGATCTGCTGACTGAGAGATTTCCGCGAATGGTTCATATACTGCTCGCTGGAATACTCTTGTCGCTGGGCAGTACCCCCGGTTCCTAGGCGTCTCCTTATTTTTCCGGAAGGAAACGACCACTGACTAATGCTTAAAGTCGCAGGGGATGTATAGCAAGCACGCAATAATGAAACTGGACGAAGAGGTGAACTACAGCCATGGAAGTGATCATAAGCGTATTAGTCTACAGTAAGTAGACCTGCTCAAAAGAGAAATGAAGGGGAGTAAAAAGATTACGCAAAATTAAATGACGAACAAATAGGGCAAATAGCGGCCGATATAGAGTAAGCAATTGAGAAGCATCCCATCGAAAAGTGGGATTATAATCAGAGGTACTCATTAGTACAAAAATGAAAGGAGTGAACCGCTGGAGAGGAAAGAAGCCACTAAGTTGGTGGAATAAGGACATTAGAGAGGCCATCGAGCAACGACGGTTGGCATCACAGGAACACAGAGAAGCCAAGAGGGCGCAGTTATCTGAAGAGAAAATAGGCCGAAAATCGGAATCTTATCGACAAAAGAAACAAGTGCAGGTCCTCGTCCAGGCTAAAATAAAGCAGTCGTCTGATCGCTGGCTGGCTGAAGTTCGCCATGCAACTAAAGGGGGGGTCAAGAAAATTCTGGAACTTTATAAGCTGGTTGGGTAAAGCGAATCATAGAAAGCAGGAACATATTCACGATGCCCAGAGAAAATGTTTAGAGGGAGATGACGCTGTGAACTACATTGCGTCAGTTATAGCTGAGTCATTTAGGAAATACGATAGGGTAATCGCCCAAATGAGGCAGCAACACAGGATAGCACAATCGAAAACGGCTTATAACTGACCAATCCTAACTTTTAAAAGGGGAAAGCAAATATTTCAAAATGCACGTCCGCGGGGATAGACGAAATTCCAATCAAGTTACTTAGTGAACATGGCCCAAAACGCAGGAAACGCTCATAAAGGCATTGGAAGCGGTGATAACAAACAAGCAAATTCCGCACAGCTGGAAACAGAGTGAAATGATTTTGATTTATAAAGGGAAAGGCGATAAGACGAACATAATATCCTTCCGACCGATTACGATAACATCAGTTATATACAGGCTGGCGATGCAGGCGGTAAAATTAAAAATGCAGTCATGGGTCGAAAGTAATAGAATACTCGGAGATCTTCAGAACGGGTTCAGAAGTGGTAGGCGCTTAGATGATAGCTTCTTCGTGCTCACCCAGTGCATAGAAATAGCTCAGCCGGAAAACAGACCTCTGTATCTAGCCTTCCTGGACATAAGTGGTGCATACGACAAATTGAACTGGGAACTCCAGTGGAACGTTTTAAAAGATGAAGGTATCGGCCATTAGGTAATTGATTTTATACCGGAAATAAATCGAGAAAATAAAGTTGAAATAACATGGGAAGGAATTAGGAGTACGACAACTGTCGAGGTACACAAAGGTTTAAGGCAAGGTTGTCTTCTATCACCGCTGCTATTCATGCTTTATATGATAAGTATGGGAAGAAGGCTACAAAGAAGCAATCTAGGTTATAATCTGTCGTACAGATTAGGTGGAAGGGTTGAGCAACGATAACCGGGTTTTATGTATGCGCACGATGTTGTACATTTAGCAGACTGGCAGGATGAATTGCAATCTCTGAGTAATTGCTGTGGAGATGAAGGAGACATAGGTTTCAGTTTTAGCGCAGCTACGTACGGTGTGGTGATTTTCAACGATACAGCTCATCAAGAGCATACAATACAAGGCCATGAAATACCCCGAGTGGCCGAATAGAAGTATCTCGGGAAATGGGTAAACGGATGACATATGTACGCGGGAAAGCACGAACAGTCTCTCATAGCAAAAGGGCGAAGAGATGCTGGGAAAATTAAACATAGGGCATTGTGGGGGTACAACAGGTATGAAGTACTGAGAGGTATTTGGAAAGGAATAATGGTGCCGGGGCTTCGGGTATGCGGTTCTGTACTTAAAGGCAGAAGCTCAGCCGAGATTGGACGTAAATCAGAGAGCTGTTGGAAGATTAGCAGCACTAGGTGCCCACGGGAAAACCTCAACTAGGCAGTACAGGGGGATATGAGCTTGACATCGTTTGAAGCACGGGAAGCTCAGAGTAAAATGCTATACAAAGAACGCCTGGGGAAATTGGACGAAAGCAGGTGGGCAGCTAATGTATTTAAATGCCTATACAGAAGGAGCGTTGACCCACAATGGCGGAAAAGAACTAGGAAGCTAACCAGTAAGTATGCCAGACACGAGGATGGAGAAAGAAAGAGCATTAAACGAGAGGTTAAAAACGCGGAAGGTAAAAATTGGATAAACTCAATGGAAGAGAAGCATATTGTAGAACTATATCGATACTGGAAACAGCAGACCAGGACGGAACCGTTTTATGATACCTAAAGAGGCAACGCCCTACTCTTTGAAGCTAGGTCAGGGTGTCTTAGAACGAGCAGCTATAAAAAGAAATTTAAGTAAGATGGCACATGTGCTGTGTGGGAAATCTGCAGAAGCAATAAAACACCTCCTACTAAAATGTGATGGTATCCATCCCGATGTCGATGCAGGTACAGTCACTATTCCCGAGGCCCTAGTGATTAGAGGTAAGAATAGTCATGTAAATAAATCTGCAGTGGAAATTAGCAAAAAGCGTTTGGAATATTGTTGACTCAAAAGCAGAGAAGTGGCATAAGGTTAAAAGGGTAGGAAGACGTATTTAAAGAAAATGGCGAATTTTAATAAGTTGCAACGCAGTTAAACAAAAATACCCCCCCTCCCCTTCTCACTCCCACCAGGCGTAGTGAACTTGTGAGCCAGGTATGAAAGAAACAGTCTCTAACAGCCTCAGCAAACTGCGTTTCTTCATCGACGTTCGAGGTACATCCTCTACTTTAGTTCTGAGCACTGCCAGCGAAGGTGTCCACTCAATAACAGCAGTTCTCTACAAGACCTGGACTCCACGAGTGTGTGCGAAACCTTCAATGTCAGCAGGCAGCTGTGCGGTTATTTCCGATTTTCTAGCACAGTGCTGCTGCCACTGCCACCGTGGACTCAGTCAGTGACGTCACTCAAGAGACAACGTTCCTCGAGCTCGTTCTTTCTCCCGAGACCCAAGCGCCCTGCTGCGGAATTGACCACAAAGTGTCATCCTCAGGTGAGACTTCTTTCTAATCCGTCGGTTGTTAAGGCCTGGTGTCGATTTGTTATGAGGGCAAAGAATAATGGCAACGTAAATATCGAAGCGACCGCTCTAGCGCAAGAGTAAAAGGGCAAATAAACAATCAAACATGGCGCAGTACCAGCATCGTTCCTTCGTAGTAAGTTTTTAGCCATCGTGCATGTTCGTGTTCTTACGAGTGGCGAGATGTCTGGGCCTTTCTGTTTTGGCTTTCTTTCAATGCGCGACGACTTTTCTTCTCTGACTGATCATCAGCTCTCACGGAAGACCGACCGCAGTGACGTGTTTTCTTGGGCACCTCTTTATTGCTTGTCGTGTATGTTTTCCAAACTTATATTACTTATTAACGTAAACCAGCCATGTCACAATGTAGCAGCATATCTAAAGCATATTTAACTCCACCAATGAGCTAAATAGATTTGCTATATTCAATTGCACACATGGGTTCAATTAAAAATGCCGATTACGCAAGTATCAAAGGTGCCAAGAAGGAAGGTGTTCTGTACTTCCACGCTTGAGAAGAGTCCGCGATGCTCGCAATTGCTTCGCGTCTATACCGGCCACGTTACGTCGTCTCATCTGTGTGATGGTGTGTGCCGGAAGTAGTGTTTTCTTTCCTCTCTGTGCTTTTCTTTGTTTACTTCACGCATTATTTCTGTGCGCTGGTTATGAAAAAAACGACGCGTTAACTCGCACGGGTGCTGAGCGAGCTAATTGGAAGCGCGCACAGCCCGAGATGTTGTTGGCCGACTCTCAGCCGAAGGAATTCGTCCCTACGATGCTTATATATGTGAGTTCCCCGTCTTTCGTTGCAACATCGTCTGTCCGTCGACAGAGATGGCCGGCGCGGTGGCTAGCGCTCGGTCCAACAGCAAGAGTGCGCGGCTTCAATCTGTTCAATACGAGGGGCGGCGACCGGCTTTCGATGGAGGCCAAATATAAGGCTCCCGTGTGGAAGGTAAAGAACCTCAAGGAGTGAACTTAAAGTGGAGCCCTCCAGAAAGGTGCTTTTTTTTTCTTCATCCGCGGTGTGGTTAAGCGCTCCGTTACTAAGCCGGTGTTTCCGGGTTCGGACCCGTCCACCGCGGCTGCCTTTCGCTGGAGATGAAACGCAAAAGGCGCCCTTGTGCTGTGCGATGTCAGTGCACGTTAAATATCCCCAGCTGGTCGAAATTATTCCTGAGCCCTCCACTACGGACCTGTTTCTCTTCTTTCACCCCCTCCTTCATGGCATCTGGGGCAGACGCCACGTCACATCCTGGCTTTTGTCGCGCTTTCTTTCTGGTGGCAATTAGATCCCTTTTTTAGGTGTAAACTGATTGGTGTAGGTGTGAAAGGATATGAATGCATCTCAGGGGAAATTTGGGGACTCAACCCGGCTCACAACTCGGCTGACATTACCTCGAGCTAAACTATGAGCCAACTCGTTTCCCCTGTTCCCCGAGTGTGCCGGGGCACCCATATTATTTCCACTTCTCTTCGGTTCCAGACTTGATGTCTTAAAATTCGTTTTGTCTCCTTGGAGATCCTGCCCTGCGGGAAATTGATTACAGCGACATTAGGGTCACTAATTATGGTGACTGCTTTGGTGCTGACCATTGCCTTGGCGATAGCCGCCACCTCCGTTGTCCCTGAGTTCTTCGTTCTGACCGAACGCACCGTTAATGCTTTACCCGAGTCGTTCACGCCGACGATCACAAAGGAGTCGCCTCCTTTGTATTCCGCCGCATCTGCATAGGTTGTGTATTCCGAGCCTTCTAGCTTGACTTCGAGGGGCTTTGCTCTTGCTCTCCTCCTGCTTTCGTGAAAAGCACGGTGCGTGTTTTTTTGGGATAGGTTTAAAAGAGAGTAATTTTCGCACTTCGGTTAGTAATTTTGCCCGCGCGTTTCTATCGGTGACTCTAACATGTATTCTTACGTTGCTCAGGATCTTCCACCTCACGGGTGTGGTTGTGAGCCTCCTTAATTGTGCAAATATATCTGCCTCACATAGTACCGTGGTGTTGTAGACCCACAGATTAAGAAGTCTTTCCAGAGGCCTGTAGTGGGGCAGCCCAACGGCTGCTATATATGCCTGTATTATGATCCCCGCTATTTTAGACAGCTGGATACGATCACATTCTATGGAGCGGCAAAAAGCTTCCGCCACCTACTTACTTAGCACCAATCTCTTTTCTAGAGCGGTGGGAGGCTATAATGGCCAGCTCAGAGCCGCAGACGCAAATCTGGGCCCCTAAGTGGGCTTACAAGGACGCCAAGAGCCATGCCCACTAAGGTTCAGTGCTGATAATAAATGTTTGCTCATCCATTACAATCCCTCATGGTGCAGTTCAGGTGTCTACTGAGATGTATGACAGTTACTGCACCATTTCCGTTCCACCAAATACTATTTTCAGTTTCATCTCTTCCCCTCCAACTGTTCACTCTCGCCGTCGTTGAGGTGTCCAGCAACAAGCAAGTGTGAGAAAGTTACTGCCCTTTATCTTTTCTCACAGCGAACTTTTAAAGTGCACAACTTACTCGGAGCGTAATTGGTGCGATGTGGCAATGATGTGTTTATTGGCGTAACGCTTCAAATATTCATGCCACCATAGTAAAAACTTGTCTTAATATATGGCTTTTGAGAAAAGGAAATGCGCATTAATTATCTCACATATCTGTGTACATCCGAGCCTCGTTACGCCTCCATCGAGACGCGGCCGCTTCGCCGGGTTCGAACTCGGGAACTACAGATCAGTAGCCGATCGCCCTAGCCACTAGGAAAGGTATCGCTTTCCAAGGACACCTCAACCACACCCTGAAGAAATGGATGACGGAGAAAGTGAAATAGGAGAGAAAGAGCAAGAGTAGTGAACTGATGAAACTTTATTATCAGAGTGAAGAACAGCGTTCACCGAACCGTAGCACCTAAACCTCCACCTTGCCCTACTAAATGATGTCACTTCGCCTTCGTGACTTACAGTCCGCCGCAAGAAGTATCGAAGTGGAGTAAAGGTATTTAATTTATTGACTTTCAGATCGCGTCAATAAGTCCAGGATTGTCCTCAGGTTAATATTAGGAAGCCAGCTGTCACCGTAACACAGCAATAGTGTCATCGGGGCATCCCGTCATCTAGGCATACACTGCCGTGATTGCCAACAGTGTAAGGAACGTGGTCCTTTTTTGGGAAAAACAACAGTTCTTCATAAGTATGTCAGCAAAACTGCCAGGGAGATAGCAGAGGCTGGTGAGATTGCAGAAAAAGGAGATTATTGTGTCAGCACCCCTTTTGTGTTGTTAAGTGATAAAGAACGTCGGGTCTTAGGAATTTCCAACTAGGGTATCATGGTTTTTGTTCTTGTTTGCGTCCTGACATTTAGGTTTTAGCTTTATGTTGTCTTCCTTGTACCTGTGATGATGTGTTTCCTTTGCGGGTTGGTGCTGCTACCAGTCTCACATGACTTTCCTTTTCGTTGCTGCGCATGCCCGCTGTATGCTATATGTAGTCGCTGCGCGCAGCAATAAACGTTGTTGAAGTCGGCGCTTTGTGGTGTCTCCCCTCAAGTCCGTGTTTGTCTTTGCGCTGTGAATGTAAGCATGAAGTACGAACTCGCCCAGCAACTGATTTTAAGCAAAACGCAGTGTTCCAGAAGTCATCACAACGCCAGTGTACAACACTGAAGGATGTAAGTCTGTCTCATTGACATGTGATTAGCTACGTTCGGCGACAGCCGCAGTCACGCTAGCTGAGCAAACGTTTATTTCGCCTCTGTTGCTGAACCTCGGGGCTGCGTCTGCTGTTCTTGCTGTTATCTTTGTAAACTTGACTTAACATCTCTGGCCCTTCACCACTGTTTGGTTCATAACACTTATATATAACTTTTTCTTTGTTGTCTAGTCGTGAAGCGGAAGCCTGCCCTGCGCTGGAATCCCCACACTGAAGCGAAGCACAAGACCACTCCGCTAAACACGCTATTACGACTGCAAAGCCATCCGTGTCAGAAGAGCCATTAACCCTGCGCTGCACCAGAAGTGAAGCGGCACCAGTGTGTAAGCTGGTTCGACGTGTCGCCGAGTATAAAAAGGTTTTTCTGGAACGTAGGCCTTGAGATAGGAGAGGAAAATGGCCTGGGTTAATTGGGCATCGCTATTGCCCCGGGAACCTTGCTCATGGACCCTAGGGATGACCCACGGATTGACTGTGAAAGCCTCCCCATTATTCTGCTTGTCGACGTCCTCGCCCATCATCACTGGATTGTGGCCGTCGAACCGACTTTCTTTGTAGCGAGGAGCCATTTCCTCCACTACCTTCTTCAAGACATGTACAGCGTCCGGAAGCTGCTCATCTCTGATGTACCGTACTGTGAAGCGAACGTCCTTGAAGCGCTTCAGAAGTTTGCCAACCCATCGGAGCAAAATTATTCAGACGCGCGGGAAAAATACTGCTTCTATGTCAGACTGCCACTGTTTGTATTCCCTCAGAAGCAGGGCAGCATCACCCTTACTGCGCTGGATGTCGCTGATCCTGACTTGAACGCCGGAGGCGCCTGACAGCTGATAGACATGCTCATGAAGAATAACACCATCAGTGACTTGACCGTCGGCGCCTTCGTGTTCACTTATGGCGGCGTCGACCTCGTACAAGGCTTCGTCGGCTACCTGAAGAAAGAACACTCGCCGTTCAAGAAGCTGACAGTGCGAACAGCCGAGGCCAGCAAGCAAGCGCTGGAGTCTCTGGCCAAGGCCATTACACCGATGACGACGCTAGAAGAGTTGGTCATCGATATAGATTTCTACGACGTCGAAGACAAAGCCCCCTTTGCCGAAGTAATCGCCCGGAACCACTCTCTGCATACGCTAAGTGTTACGTGGACGAGAAACTGCGTCGTGTCCACCATCCTCTACGGCCTTCGATCTGCTCGCCGGAGACGCAGCCACAAAGGATCGAGCCGTGGCTGTTAGCGCTGCCAGAAAACGCTACACTTGTGGCACTTACCGTAGACCTCTTGGGTTTCCCAGAAGAGGAGTGTTTCGCGTACTTTCGCGCCCTGGCACTAAACAAAGCCCTTCAAAGCGTCAACATAGGCCATTTTCCAGCATGCGCTGACCTCAAGGATATATGCCAAATCATTCGTAATTCCCTCTAGGCGAAGGCCATTCACATTGAAGATCACCACCTGAGCATCAGTAGCCTTCTTATGCTTCCCTAATGCCCCGAGGTGACGTCCCTTACGGTCAGCTGTTTACACCTCAACAATTCGGAGATTTTGCGCAGAACCTTCGAAATCCTCGCCTCCTGCAATCACGTTACTTCACTTCGCGTGTGCGTGCAATACTGCTTCCTTGATAAGATCCAATTTGCCATGGCCGCCTATATAATGGAAGCACGCACACTGAAGGACATAGAAGTGCGCGTCTACGTCGAAATACCCGAGCTCGAAGATCGGCAGCATGACAATAACACCGAAAAGGTTCTGGTGAACGCGCTGGCTTCCAACGTACACCTGACCAGAATCACACTCAGAGAGCTGCGTCTGAGCGAAGACAACTGTGAGTTCCTTTCGAACGCTTTTGTCGACAGCCAAAATCTCTCCCCGCTCTCGTTCGCGATGCTCAGCCGCGATAGCAACAATGTCTTCTTGCAGACGCTGCTGTCTGGCATCGAAAGCAATCACCACCTGCTCCGCGTCGATCTCACAAGTTGCAAAGGCCGTGACGCAGAGCTCGTCGTCATCCGGAACATCACGAGGCGCAACGCGAGCCTCGTCACCAGAGAAGTGCGCTTCGTGATGGGTGACCACGATCCTTACAACGCACGCGCACTCAATCTGGTGTTGGGACATGAAAGGGTCCTCAGCATCGTTCTAGAAAATGCTGGCGTCGAAGCCAGTGAAGCGGCGACAATGGTGAAGCGCGCCGTGGGGCTTCGATGTTTGACGGGCCTCGACGAGTGCATGAGACTGGCTGGCGTTGTCAAGCGACGGGTGCAGTGCATCGGAGGACTCGGGAGCTCCGTGCAACTCGACGCCCTCAGGTGCCACTGCTGGATTCACATCAGGAAATTCCTGATTGTGGCCGACGTTGTGGGCGCTGACTGCTCGTAAAGCTGTGATCGGGCCTAGTATGGAGATCAGCTTGCAACGCTGTTCTTTACCTGGTTTGTATAGAACGAATAAACATGATTTTAATTAGTGAACATTTGTCTCGCTTGCATGTGCGCCACACTTAACACTGGGGGTTATGTATGAAATGAAGGCCTCGAATAGTTCTAATGCCCACGCATGGGTGGTTTTGTGCACTAGACCTAATTGCTCTCAGATATATCAAGTGATCATAGTGTACAACTAGGTTACGAAAAGCATGACATTGCAGCACTACACCTAGAACGAGATCGAAGAGCATTCTGACCAGCAGATGTTAATACCAGTGAGGAATGACTGCACCTCGAGAGGAATTAGACCGGCAGCGCACCTTCTCACATTTCAAGAGAGATAGGCGACGTGCAAAGAAATGCGGACAAATTGCGGCTAGCAAATAGTCAATAAAATAAAAATAGTGATAGTGGTCAATGGTCAAAATCTCGCAACCGTAAATGTGCGTGGCATCCAGGCATGGAAAGGAGCACACTTAATGGTTGCATAAAAGGTGATTCATCTGAACATATGCTGTGGCAAGCACACCGCTATTCGCATAACCTGCAAATAACTTTCAAATAACGTGTATTTCTTAATTTATGACATCTTCGGGCGAGTAAGACTTGATGGCTTAGATAGCTACATCTTTACATCTCACAGAATTAGTAATTATTTTTTCAGGTATTTATCTGTTCACAATAATATGTGGAGACCTTCCGTGTCCTATTCAGTGGACATCACTGGCAATTGTATACATACATTAATTAAACCATTAAGAAATTTCTAGCTAAAAAGACTCACAACCAAGCAGAACCTCGTTCATATGTGTCATGGACGACTGCCATGATACCAACGCAAATGTCGCACCACAGACCTGCTTCAATAAGTGTATCAAGAGGTTGCGCGAACAATCTTTATGGTCCTCTTATTGAATGTCGTTTTTTTTAGCTCCATCACCACAGGAGCTTCGTTTCGAAGTATGAGCATATCCTGTTGCCAATGACCGGAATCTTGGGAACGAAAGCATCGCCCATGAAGCCTAACGTTATTTACTAGCTACAGCACTTCCAACTCATATGACCGGAACTGCGAACTGAATGGTTCGTACATCAAGATTTGGCATCAGTCAACATGTCGTGACTCTGCGAAATGAGAATTATGAGCAGTTTTGGCGCTGGCGCACTTTAATAGCTATGTCGGCTGCTTAGAAAATATGTCATGCCAATGCTTGTCTCTTCTTGACGGCTATTTTCAACCAGAACGCTTTCGAGGAGTTCGCACGAAGCTAAGTAGGGTGCCAACTCGCCCCATACCCTATTCTAACATTCCAACAATGCAGCATACTGAAAATATGGAGATAAACTCACACTGAAATAAAAATAAAAAACAACTTGCGAACAGAATTCATTCAGTAAGCCACCAATGAAACTGTTTCCATACTTGCTAAGACATTCCTGTCTTCAAGATACAGCAGTTTCTGCTCAGTACAAATGAAGGCTTCCTTGCGCCAGATGGAAGTACCTTCTCATTATTGAACGTTACTCTCCACTTCCACGTGTACTGGGCAATTGTCAGCAACACTGTTAGTTGTGAACGCCAGTGTCAAATGTTCCGCCTTTGTGATCAGTGGTGCTCGCATTATTTTATCACTATGGAATTATCTTCCTTCTGTCCTTCATCCGTTATTTGCACTTCGGTCAGCTACTTTTTTAAGGCGTATGATAGCAGCCCTTATTGAGAGCACTTCTTTTTTTGTTTTGTTTTTTTACAAAGGGCATCTGTTTAAACCTGATATTGAAAATTTGGTTGAAAAAAATGAATATTGGTTTTTGGGGAAAGGAAATGGCGCAGTATCTGTTTGACATATCGGCGGACACTAAGCTAAAATTGTGTACTGTAACGAGATACAGAATCTGAGGTAGATACAGCATCGCCCTCGCACTAACCCTTCCCCACAGAAGAACTAGCACGAAAAAACTGGATATCTGATAAGATTCGATGTCAGATGACCGTTTTTGAAATTAATCCTACAACAGAAGACCCACCAGCAAGGAGTGGCTCCATGGGTGACGTGTCAGTAGCAAGCAATGCTAGCTCCGCTGCCTGGAAGGCGTCATTCCGAGTGACTCCTTTGCGCCGCTCTGCCGTGTAGCGCTTGAAGAGATGGATCACAGCGGCGATCTCGCCCCAGATCATCTTTAACATGCGCAAGATCAAGAGCACTACCAAGCTCAAAGCGAAGACCCATACGCAGGCCCCGAGAGTGTTGTCACGCACGAAGTTCCGCATGTGTGGTCCGTACTTCTCGTGGTGCATCTGCAAAAAAGAGATGGCGCACAAGCCGATGCAAATTGTCGATCCTTGGTACAATGGATATACAACGTGATACTTTTGGAACTGTCACCTTTCTGCTTTCCATTGGTTACAGGAGCGTGATTGTGCAAATGACTTGATTCTCTAAGGTAGACAAAATGACTGGGTATGTGGGTCTTATACCTGCCTGGGCAAGCATCATGCCTCCCGATTAGGATCTATAAAGCTATAAACAACAATGATCGTTGGGCTTAGCACAACCACCCAAGCCTTTAAAGGATGGTGTGCGTGTCAAATATCGTAAAAGAGCAACCATTAACTCTCGGCATTTAAGAAAAATTTACACATGGGCGTGCAGTGTGTGCAGCTCAATATGTGAACATCCGCATCCCCCGATGCTCCTTGAGTTCAGTTCAGTTCAGTTCAGTTTATTTACCTTAAAGGCCCCCTTGTATCGGGGGTATTACATAAGGGGTGGGATTTTAATGAAATGAGCAAACAAAACAGCGAATATTATTTAGCACTGAAGGTGATCGATTACATGTTCTTGAAAAGTAGAGGATGAAGCGATGTTGACGATGTCACGGGGTAGGCCGTTCCAGTCCGTTGCTGCTCGAAAGAAAAATGAAGCAGAAAAGGTGGCAGTATGCGATGGCGGCCGGGCAACTTGTAGGGGATGACTGGTGCGGTGAGATATGCGTGCGGCAGTTGTGATATACGGTGACCGAATGAGGGAAGAATGAAATAATTTGTGGTAAAGGGTGAGACTTGAAATGCGACGACGGAACGAAAGGGGCGGTAGTCCTGATAATGCTTTCAATGAAGACATGCTGACGTCATACGAGTATGAAGAGTGGATGAATCGAGTGGCACGGTTTTGGACAGCTTCTAATGCATTAATTAAATAAGTTTGGTGCGGGCTCCATATGGCAGAGGCATATTCTAATTTTGGTCTGATGAGCGATTTATATGCGAGTAATTTTACGTGTTGAGGGGCAAGGCGGAGATGGCGCTTGAGAAAACCAAGTGTTTTATTCGATTCTGAAATGATGTTGCCAATATGGGTGCGCCAAGATAAATCATAAGACAAGGTGACTCCTAGATACTTATAAGATGATACTGAATCAATCGAGGTGTTAGAAATGGAATATTGGAAGCGATGCGGGCTATGGCGACGAGAGAAGGATAAGTGTTTGCATTTATTAGGATTTAGGGACATGAGCCAATTGTTACATCAATTAGGTACGCTGTTAAGATCGGTTTGAAGACAAAGTTGATCACGAGAGTTATTAATAGTGCGGTAAATAACACAGTCGTCAGCAAACATTCGAATACTACAGGAAACGTGGTCAGGTAAATCATTAATATATATTAA
This sequence comes from Amblyomma americanum, assembly GCF_052857255.1. Lineage (NCBI taxonomy): Eukaryota > Metazoa > Arthropoda > Arachnida > Ixodida > Ixodidae > Amblyomma > Amblyomma americanum. The sequence goes on along the minus strand of NC_135497.1, from coordinate 4,807,165 downwards.
AAAGAGTAATGGACCGAGTACAGATCCTTGCGGAACGCCCGAAGTAACCGGGAGGCTGTTAGACAGGTGGCCGTTAGCAAACACTGATTGAGAACGATTAGTGAGAAACTGCTCAATCCACTGTAGTATGTTAGGATGTAAGTTCAGCTGTGCAAGTTTTACTAGTAAACGACGGTGGGGAATTTTATCAAAAGCTTTCGCAAAATCTAGAAATATGGCATCAGTCTGTTTGTTACGGTCAAGATTAGTGTGCAAGTCGTGAAGGAACAACGCTAATTGGGTTTCACAAGAGAGGCACTTACGAAACCCATGTTGTGAACAATGGAAGATATCATTTGAGTCTAAGAAATTTATAATTTGAGAGTAGATGACATGCTACATGATTTTGCAGGGTACGCTAGTTAGTGAAATGGGGCGATAATTCACGGGGGAGTCTCTGTTACCTGATTTGTGGACTGGAACGACCTTCCCCGTTTTCCAGTCATCTGGAATGATCCCTGAAAAGAGCGATTGCGAAAAGATCAAAGATAAGTAGGCTGCACATGTTGATTTCACATTTTTAAGCAGTTTTGTACTAATCATGTCCATACCAGCTGATGATGAGAGTTTCGTGTTAGCAATTATGGAAGCGATACCATCTGTGAAGAATGTGATAGCTGGCATGATGGCTTCTGTGTTGAGCGATGGTAACTGTGAAGGCATGTCAAATTCACTCGTGAAAACAGATACAAAGGCGTTATTAAATATTTCGGCGCATTCATGGTCAGTAACCGCTTCGTGCAAGTCGTTAGTCAGTGTAATATCATGAGTGTGCTTAGGATTTAAAACCTGCCAGAATTGTCTAGGATTGCTGACTGCCGGACCGCACAAGACAGCGAAAAGACGCGGCTACGAGCACCGAATTCTCGCCGAAGATGTCGACACCGATCATACTGCAGCAGCCGCAAGTGCCGCGAACTTTCAATGGATCCCTAGGCGAAGACCCTGAAGAATGGTTGGATCAATTTGAGCGCGTGGCGTCATTCAACAAGTGGGATGATGCGGCAAAGATTGGACACGTTTTTTTCTCATTGGATGGCTCCGCACGCACGTGGTACGAAAACTACGAGTCGTCCCTTACGACATGGGAGCTATTCAAGAGAGAACTATTGAAGGTATTTACCAGTGTCGTGAGGAAAGAAAGAGCCGAACGACTCCTCGAGTCTAGGATCCAGCTTCCGAATGAGCCCGTCCGCAGCTACGTCGAGGAGATGAAGCGCCTATTTCGCCGCGCCGATCCCGGGATGACCGAGGAAAAGAAAGTTCAGTTCTTAATGCGCGGCGTAAAAGAACAACTCTTTGGCAGCCTCGTCCGTCAGCCGCCAAAAACGGTCGAGGAATTCATGCAGGAAGCCTGCACGATTGAGAAGACCCTCGACGTCCGAGCTCGGCAGTACAACCGCCCTTCCTCTGCCTATGCAATCCGTTAGGACACGCCGGCCACCACCAGCGACAGCTTGCGGGACGTTATCCGCGAAATCGTCCGAGAGGAGCTACGCCGATTACTGCCATCCTCCCCACAGCCACAAGCATCGACTCTGATGGACGTGGTACGGGAAGAAGTGCAACAGGCACTTGGCACCCCGACGGCCACAGAACCCCAGGCCATGACCTACGCCGCTGCAGTAAGGACTGCTCAGCCCCAAAGACAACCCCCACGTCCTCCCCGAGATGAGCCACTTGGTCCACAACGCCGCCTCCCAGCCCCCGCCCGCCCAGCCTATGACCGACCCTCAAGCCCTAGGAAATGCGACGCCTGGAGGACTTCCGACAACCGGCCGTTGTGCTTCCATTGCGGTGAGGCCGGTCATATTCTTCGTCACTGCCCGTACCGACGTATCGGTCTTCGAGGATTTGCCGTTAGCGCCCCACGACCACGCTTCGGACAACGTCCGCACGAAATCGACGAGTACTTGCGTCGAGAAGAGTACACGCCGAACCGCTTTTCGCGCTCACCATCGCCGTCAACCTCGCGCTTTGCGTCGCCACGCCGCAGCTACGCAGCCGCGGTACGAGGAAGGTCGCCCAGCCCCCGTAGGGGAAACTAAAGGCAGCAACCTCTGGAGGTGAGGTTGCTCACGAGCTAAACGCCGAAGATCCTCCACCGACCACGCCCCATGAAGACGCTGCACCCGCGACGCCGCATGAAGAACCGACACTCGCTGCACCGACGCCGCACACAATGAGAACCTCGACCACGACGCAAGCTACCTTGAAATCGACGCCGCCACCCAGAGGAGCTTCGACCACACGCCCAACCCGTGACTCGCATACGCGACGAAGCCGTGACCCGACGCCGAGAGCGACATGCAATGCAAGAGCCAGGACCTCCGACCTAGAAGTGACTATCGACGGCCGGAAAGTTACCGCTCTAGTCGACACAGGAGCCGATTACTCGGTGATGAATGGAACATTCGCTGCGCAGCTCAGAAAAGTCACAACGGCTTGGGACGGCCCACAAATTCGCACCGCTGGGGGCCACCTCATTACGCCTTCAGGACGATGCACAGCGCGAGTGACTGTCAAAGGACATACCTATCCTGCGACCTTTGTTGTGCTACCGCAATGCTCCCGCGAAGTGATCTTGGGTATGGATTTCCTTAATGAGCATCAGGCGATCATCGACCTGCGATCCAAGCTGATCACGCTTTCGACGGACGAAGCCATCGCTTCGATGAAAACACGGGAAAATCATGTTGCCCTAAGTGTCCTGGAGGAAGAAGTGAGCGTCCCACCCCGTTCAAGCGTGATCGTGACCGTAGGCGCCACGAAAGCCATAAACACTGAAGCCATCATCGAGGGGAACATGCAGTTGCTACTAGACCGAGGAATCAGCATCGCAAGAGGCATCGCACATTTCCGCAATGGCCAGGCCGAAGTACTGCTGACTAACTTCAGCGAAGAATACCGGCATATTAACAGAGGAACGACGATTGCTTTCTACGACGAAATATCTGACGTACGAGATTCCTTCGCCCTCTCCGACTCCTCCGCAGAAGATCCGCCTGACCAAGAGAACTCGCCCACTTTCGACATCAACCCAGCCCTGCACCGGAACAGACAAGACCAGATCCGCGATCTGCTTCAAAACTACAGTGAGTGCTTTTCGACATCGCCGAAGGTGCGACAGACGCCAATTGCCAAGCATCGCATTATAACGGATCAACACGTCCGACCTCTCCGTCAAAGCCCCTACCGTGTGTCTCCGCGAGAACGACAAGCCATCCGGGACCAAGTCGAAGAAATGCTTCGCGACGACGTCATCCAGCCTTCAAACAGCCCATGGGCGGCACCGGTTGTTCTAGTGAGAAAGAAAGACGGCGCACTTCGATTCTGCGTGGATTACTGCCGCTTGAACAACATAACAAAGAAGGACGTCTACCCCCTCCCCCGCATCGACGACACACTGGACCGCCTCTGCAACGCCAAATATTTCTCATCGATGGACCTCAAGAGCGGCTACTGGCAAATTGAGGTCGACGAAAGAGATCGCGAGAAGACAGCATTCATAACTCCAGATGGGCTGTTTGAGCTCAAGGTGATGCCATTTGGTCTCTGTTCCGCACCAGCGACGTTTCAGCGAGTAATGGATACAGTGCTGGCAGGCCTGAAGTGGCAGATTTGTCTGGTATATTTAGATGACGTCGTTGTCTTCGCCTCGAACTTTGAAGAGCACCTCAAAAGACTTCGAACAGTACTAGACGCAATCAAGTCGTCTGGCCTAACCTTGAAAGCAGAGAAATGCCACTTTGCCTACGAAGAGCTGCTGTTTCTAGGCCACATCGTTAGCAAGGAAGGAGTACGCCCAGACCCGCAGAAAACAGCCGCTATTGAACAGTTTCAACCGCCGGCCGATAAGAAAGCAGTGCGCAGATTTCTCGGACTATGCGCATATTACCGACGATTTGTGAAAAACTTTTCGCGCATCGCCGAGCCCCTGACCCAACTGACGAAGGCAGACGTGCCGTTTAAATGGGAAGCGCCGCAAGCAGAAGCCTTCAAAGAACTTCAGCGTCGTTTACAGTCCCCACCGATCCTTGCGCATTTTGATGAAAACGCCGATACTGAAGTTCATACCGACGCAAGCAGCGTGGGACTAGGCGCCGTTCTCGTTCAAAAAAGTGACGGGCTGGAGAAGGTCATCGCATACGCTAGCCGTTCCCTTTCTAAGGCCGAGGCTAACTATTCGACCACTGAGAAGGAGTGCCTTGCCATCATCTGGGCTACGTCGAAATTCCGCCCCTACCTCTACGGACGGCCGTTCAAGGTGGTCAGCGACCACCACGCGCTCTGCTGGCTTGCCAATTTGAAGGATCCCTCTGGCCGACTCGCTCGATGGAGTCTGCGTCTCCAGGAGTTTGACGTCACCGTCGTTTACAAGTCCGGACGCAAGCACACTGACGCCGATTGCCTCTCACGAGCCCCTGTAGATGCACCGCCGCTGGACGACGATGAGGACGCCTTCCTGGGACCCATCAGCGCAAGCTCTTTTGCTCAGCAGCAACGCTCGGACCCCAACCTAAAAGGCCTCATCGAGTACCTGGAAGGCAAGGTTTCTTCACCCCCCGCTTCATTCAAGCGAGGACTGTCTTCTTTCTGTGTGCAGAATGAGGTCCTTGTGAAGAAGAACTTTACAGCGAACAAAACAGCCTACCTCCTTGTTGTACCTACTTGTCTCCGCGAAGAAGTTCTACAGGCTTCACACGACGAGCCGACAGCTGGACATCTCGGGTTTACTCGCACCCTCCGCCGCATTCAAGACAAGTATTACTGGCCCCGACTGTCTGCTGATGTCGCACACTATGTGAAAACATGCCGAGATTGTCAGCGACGAAAGACTCCTCCCACACGACCAGCAGGATTTCTGAACCCCATTGAACCTCCTGCAAGACCCTTTCAGCAGATTGGCATGGACTTGCTTGGCCCTTTTCGAACGTCAACATCTGGAAATAAGTGGATCATCATAGCGACCGACTACCTGACCCGCTACGCCGAGGCGAAAGCCCTACCGAACGGAACAGCAGCAGAAGTGGCCAAATTTTTCGTGGAGTGCATTCTTCTTCGACACGGCGCCCCCGATGTGCTCATCACGGACAGAGGAACAGCATTTACGGCGGAACTCACGCAAGCCATCCTGCGCTACAGCCAAACCAGCCACCGGAGGACAACTGCATACCATCCGCAGACCAACGGACTGACCGAGCGCCTGAACAAAACCATCGCCGATATGCTCGCTATGTATGTCGATGCCGAACATAAAACCTGGGATGTCATCCTGCCTTACGTCGTCTTCGCCTACAACACCGCAGTGCAGGAGACCACCCAGATGACGCCTTTTAGGCTCGTCCATGGCAGGGATGCCACGACCACGCTAGACGCCATGCTGCCCAACGTTACAGAAGAAGAGAACGTCGACGTTGCCGCCTACCTTCAACGCGCAGAAGAAGCTCGAAGGCTTGCCCGATTACGGATCAAAGATCAGCAGCGGTCCGACGCCAGACGCTACAACCTACGAAGACGCAACGCGGAATACAAGCCAGGAGACCAAGTCTGGGTGTGGACGCCCATTCGCCGCCGTGGATTGAGTGAAAAGCTTTTGCGCCGCTATTTCGGCCCGTACAAGGTTCTTCGTCGGCTGGGTGAACTGGATTATGAAGTCATCCCTGACGCAATGACTGCATCCCAGCGACGCCGCGTACGACCAGAAGTTGTTCATGTAGTCCGTCTGAAGCCGTATTATGCGCGCTAAAGGCCGCTGCATTTCCATGCTCTATTTTCGCAAGATCTGTTTTTTTTTCCCTTACTAGTCGCATTATTTGTTTTAATGCATCGGGTCGATGCTTCTTTGAGAGGGGAGTAATGCCGCCAATATTTGCAGGGTTTGTTCGTTTTTCAAATCTGCCGCGACACCACCTTATCGCTTTGTTTGCGACGCAAGACGCGACTAGATTTATCTCGATTGATCGCAGCCAGGCAAAGCTGATTCTACGTTGTTCCGGAATGTTCTAGTAACTTTGCGCCCTTTATCTCGAATGTTCGCTATCAGCTTTAAATTGAGCACGGCCGACAGCGGCGGGCATTCTGTTCGACGACCGCCGAGCACGCTTGTCGCTTCGCCACCGCCGAGTGATTCAGTCCATTTTGGGTGCAAGTCAGCCCAATAAACAGTTCTTTTAGAAGATCCTTTCGTCCGTCTTCATCGCTGCTTCGACTGCCGTCACCACTACGTGACAATACTGTTTATAGAGATGTAAGACGAGCTGTTAGCCCTAACTGGAAAGTGTCGTGTTATGCCGTTGACAGTTCGGAATCACCCGTCAAAGCGAGAATTATTTACAACTCGCAAAAAGTTGTAAGATGCTGTAAAAAGCCATCCAATTGTAGCCGCGCAGCTATATGTCACGGTGCATGCTTGAATGAGATTGTTTTAAAGAGCTTGAGTCAAGGCTTCCGTTCTGCACTAAATCATGCTGCAATGTTGTCGGCGTTGTGAGCGAAAAAGCAGATGGCCTACTTCTCACATAGGTCACGAGACATTGCAATGTCATCACAACGTGCTCGACTTGTCAGGGGGCAGCTACATTAATGTGTGGTCGTGAGAGATGGCTGTGTTTGAAACAGCTACCAGGCCATGTCTGGTTGCGCATCACTTAACTCCTGCAACTATGTGCCAGGAGTGATGTATGAGGACTTCCCGCGTTATATAAATCAAAAGCACATAATGACCACGTCTGCGAAGCGATACGCAAAGAAGACTCCAAGCCGCTGAAGGGGCTCATTAACGCTATCGCATCATATCCCCAAGGCAGAGCTCGAGTGTATCCTCAAGCCTTTGCATGCAAGTTAGGTCTAGAAGTGCAATGTGAGCCAGTTTTGCAACTCTCACCGCTAATCCCGAGGCCAGCAGGGGACCATTCGCCCTGAATGAGATGACCAGCCACACGGTGTAGAGTAGCCTGGTCAGGACCAACACGGCGAAGGATGCACTGTGCCTCCCCTTGTGTAGCGCCTGAAGACACAGGTGCAGCACAACCTCGGGGCCGGCGAAGATTAAAGACTCGATCACAATCAGCGCTGGCACCTTCAGGTCGGCGAGCAGCGGCAAGGCGGACTGCCGGTGGCGCATTATCACGCCCAGGAAGACCAGAAGAGGCAGGCCCTGTAGAAGTCGCAATGGGCGTGGCAGATGTGAAGCGCTGTTCCAGGGAACTGAAGTTCCCAATGAGGATACACGCATGGCGTCAAACGAAACCGATGTCCTGAGCGGAAATCCTGACAACAGAAAGTGACTGACTGCGTCGAGTTCAATCAGAACAACTGCAAGGCCGAAACTCACCATACCTAAGCCTCACCTCCACCACATATTATTTAGCTTGTATGCTAGCATTACAACTCGTTGTCGTACGTGGCTCTTATTCTGTGAAACACAGACGCCTTGTAAGACGTGAATGAGTAAAAATGGACAACAGCAAGCCTAAGAATGGACCAGATTATCATTTCTGACAAGATGTGCAAGACAAAAATTATTTCCTGATAGGCCGCGCGCCCCTCTAGCCCCTACAGTGTGTTGACTAGGGCAAACAATTCGATATCTTTAGACAAGGCTTTTTTGTGATTTTTTGTTCTATTTTGAGTCTTCTTTCTCCGGTGGTGACAACAATATAGATTCGAGATGGCAGATCTATTTCTTCATTATTAAACATATGTAGTTTTCAGATTTTAGGTGACTAAATTTGGCCACAGTATTGGCTACGCAGTGGAGCGGCAAGCTTAAGGTTGGGAACATCACACACACAAAGGGTCAGGTCGCATTGATAGGCCAGAAACTAACAGCGAAATTGTCAATCGAAGCTAAAAATCAAAAGGTGCCAACACTGCAGTGAAAAACCGTGGGCACTCTTATCAAGATATCAAGCCCTGGCGGTGAAGCACTGAACTCCCAGTGCGTCATTAACTAGCTCAGCGTCCGCATACGCTAGTCCAAGTTTTTAATAGTGGTGCGTTTTCCATACGTCCCTCTGCAGCCACAATCAACTAACTCACCACGAAGCCAATGGCGGACGTTAGGACGGTTCGGCGTGACGGCCCCGTCGAATCTCAAGGACATATTTCGGCCCAGGCGCATGATGTTACCGTATCGTTCCTCAGTGCGATTACTCCGTTCATCCCGTACCATACAGCAGTGCTTCTGCAAAGCCCACAACGCAACCTCCTTCTTGCTGTCAGCTCCAGACAGCCCCTCCTGACGAGTCTGCGGGTAGATGATGACTGCTTTCGGGACTAGACCTTGGCCTTCACCGCAGTCCTCGTAATGTGCGCCCAAGCCAGTCTGTAGCGCATCCAGGCTTTCAGTGACACCCACTTCCATACAAGGTGTGGAAGCATGTGACGACCCTCCCTGACACATGTCGGTCATGTTTGGCACGTCCATGATGGTGTTCCTTGAGTCCAGATAGTACGGCTATATACGGCAGCGAATTTTGAGCAGATGACAGCAGGGAGGGGGACACTAGAGTCTTATGCGCTTTCTCTGGCACTCGTCGCTTAGCGCCGCTCGCACACCCACTCAGCCTCTTTCCTCTTCTTCATTGTTGTTGTTGGCCTCTGTTGGAATGGCACATACCGGCGGTGGAAAATTTGGCAGGGTAAATTAACCATGGAAAGAAATATGTTGGTGTGACGATAAGAGACCGGAAGCGGGTGGAGTGGGCGAGGGAACAAACGCGGGTTAATGACATACTAATCGAAATCAAGAGGAAGAAATGGGCTTGGGCAAGGCATGTAATGCGCATTCAAGATAACCGCTGGCCCTTGAGGGTAACGGAGTGGATGCCAAGAGAAGGCAATTGTAGCAGGGGGCGGCAGAAAGTTAGTTGGGCGGACGATAATAAAACATTTGCGGGAATACGGTGGGCAAAGCTGGCATATAACAGTGTTAATTGGAGAGATATGAGAGAGGCACGCGCGTAGCCTTCCGGGTACCTGACGCCATTTGGCGCCGTCAGGGTGGTTTCGCATTTGCATTGGCTGCTTGCGGGCTCCCGGTACCAGTCAACGAAGCAGCATTGAACTCTGGAGATTTCGAGGGCCTCCTTGCGGTGGGCGTGCACAGTCTCGGACGCGATCGCTCGCAGCAACGCGTAGGGGAATAGAAGCAGGGCAGCATAGTTTTTGAAAATATGGAAATAAATATATAGCACCGATTTTGATGATGATGGTGATGGTAAATTTTTTTATGGCGCATAGGCTTCTGAGGCCAATGAGCGCCATGCAACAAGGTAGTTTGGTCTGCTGACAACTTATTTTGCGGAACAAAAAGGACCGCCCGGGCTTCCAAACACTGCGGCGCGCGTAGTGCCAGTGTCAGCGATATAAACTAACCAGCTTCCTTATGTGTGCATGAATGCTACTCAATTCAGCTTGTCCAAGATAATGGAGTTCATTTAAAGAGTGATTATATTCCCGTAACGAATAAATATTTTGTTTTTAACCCTTTAGCTTAGCCTTCAGCTTATGCTAAAGCTTCGAGCTTGACGTGTGAATGCGACTCTAGTACTGTGCGACTCTTGTAGGAAAATAAAAAGGCCCCTAACAATGGACCTCGTGACTCAGCGATGTCCCACGTTCTGTCTCATGTTTTGCGTGCCAAAGAACTTTGGCAAAATGGCGAGGCACTTACAACCATAGTTGAATTATCGCTAAACATTTTTTTCTGTTTTCCTCTAACATCATAATAACGCGGCGTGGCAGTGCAGCCGTACAGTATTATGCAATGGCGTTGGAAAGCGCGCATGTTCATTGAATCCTCGATATGCAGTTTGCAACTGTAATCATCCACTGCAATCTTTCCCTCTCACGTAATAATGACAGTTATTCCAGCATAAAATATCGCAACGAAAAAACTCACCTCGAATGCACTTGAAAGTATGGGAGAGAGTAATAACGCGAGCAGCGTAGCGCAATTACAGCCCAGCTGTTTCGAAATTTGTCTATAAGAGCCTTTACAACCTGTGTCTGAGTGTTCTACGCATTGGCCGGGCAAACTTACCGGCCAGGTGCAGCCGCCATTTCCGATGCCGTCCACCTTGACTCCGTGATAGGGGCCGAAGTGACGTCCCTTGGGAAGCGCCTTCAACGTGAACACTCCCTCCGGGACACCCTTGACTGTGGACTTGCCCGAGGTCAGGAACTCGAACTTGCTCATACCGTCGAGACTGGCGTCTTCCGGTTTCACCTGCGTATATTATTCAGCAGTGTTCACCAGCCGCTGTACTGCATACTGGCCTTCGCATACACATTACATTTTCTGCGCTGGCTGTTAGCGCTAGGATTGCAGCGTTTCGCGCCGTCATCCCGGCGCGTGTTTGCGATTAAATGACCTGCGGGCCCCCACCCCCCACCCCCCGAAAGAAAAGTGCACGAGAAAATGGGCTGACTCGTGCAGCGCGCCAGAAGAGTGATGTTGGCGTTTGTGAAGTTTAGTGCAGGTAGAACCGGCTGAAGCTTGTACCCTCCAAAAATGCTAGAAACTGTGTATACGGCGTTGTTAATATGTAATATTTAACACATAAATGAGCGGGTCCTTTGAATTGGCGGATGATTTGGCACGCACATGAGATGACGCATTTCTGGACTGAGTATCGCGTTCAAGCAGGTATCGCCATATTTTTGAAATATACTCGACGTTTTCTTTTTTTTAAAGATTAATCGGATTTGCATCATTGATGTCACGAAAAAGCAATCAAATGCAGTCGAACCTCCTTACAGCGAAACTGCTTATAACGAAATAACGGATATAATGAAGTAAAGACGATTCCCGTTGGAAGTTCGATCAACACTGTCTATAGCGAAACTATCGTTATAACAAATAAACCGCCGGGCACCTTCCACTTTGTTATAACGAGGTTCTATTTGGGACGCTAAATGTGCCGCAAGGCACAAAACGTGATTTCATTAACGAACGTTAATACGTTAAGACGTTACAGAAAGGCATGAAGTCCGGTTATGTATAAAAAGTCACATAATCTTCGGGCTGAAATGTTTTTTCGTTATCCTGAAGTGGAAATCGGAGTCATTGTTTGAGGACAGGCCTGCCTCTTGAAGAACGCGAGCGCGCACCAGCGGAGTTCCTGGGCATGTCCACAAAAGGGGGTGGACAGTGGTGTCAGAAGTGGGTGTATCGCAGTGAGGGCATTTTTCGGCGCAGGAATCTTCTCACTTTGCCACTTCTGCCGAACTGCGGTCGTAAGGGCCACTCCGATGGGCAGCCGCCCGAGAGAGACCTCCTCCATCCGTGATAGGTTGGGAGGAAGGGGGTGGGTACACGGGGGAATAAGAGCACGTGTACGCCGCCTGAGGGAGGCTGAAGATGTTAAATGTGTCAGAAAAGGATCTGGTGGCAAAGAGGCAGGGGTAGTTCGTGGAACGTCCGTTAAACGAGATATCATGTCAGGGGCGGTGCTATCGACATCGGTGCGCCCTTGAACCCAGTGGATGAGTATAGGCACCGGGTAAGACTTGCAAGAAGCATGTATGGCCTGGGATACCCGAAGGGTACCACGAAATTTCTTTAGATTCTTCAAAGATCCTTGTGATTCAGTAAATAGGTGCACCTGGTTATAAGGAAGGTCGTCAGGTAAATCTACTATGGCATTTAAAATCGCTTACAGCTCCAAGGGAAGAGATGATGAATTGTGAGTCCATCAACCGCCATATTCGAACTTCTAGCTGCAGGAGCAGTGCCCGACACGGTGGGCACGTTGCGATAACGTCACAAGGTCGCATGACCTTTCTCAGCCAATCAACGAACTTTATTACACCTGTGGTGGATTGTACTCCTTATGTAAACAATAATGTTGTCACATTGAAATTTGGCCACATATAGGCTTCAATTAACGAATGCCGGCATCCGCCGTACAGTGCCAGTGATTTACAGCTTGATTAGTTGGTTCTGGGGCGCGATTGAGCCTTTTAGAAATAGATAGCACCTGTCAAAGCTCTCCAAGAAAGGTGTTATAAACGTCCGTGTTTGCTTCACTTACCTCGCTCTTCACGTCGGCCAATGCTGTGTCGCTGGTGGAGTCAGCACGCGCAACCTTTGCGATTCCGTCATAAGCTGGAAGACAGGATTTGATGCATATTCTTAGATGATGAAAGATCGTAAGCGTAGCAGCTTCGTTGGTAAATGACTTGTCGTGGCAGTAAAAAGGCCAGGTATCTCCAAAAAATATATACTGTTAAAATCACACTATTTCTTTTACTGAAGCGGCGGCAAATGAATATGCTGCTCGAAAATTCTGAAATTCACTACTGACAGCGAAATTTTACAGGATGCGGTTCTGAGGAGAACAATTTTTTGGTGAAGGCGCGTCACCCAACTCAAGACTGATGTTGAGGAGAAACGTATATACTGTCGGCCCCAAAAGTATTCGGCGTGCGTGTTCTCAGAAAATTACTGTTGCTCCGCCTAACGACCCAGCCTTCCAGTATCAGCTAATGACGCGTGATCGTTTCCACACACCTTCAGACATTTCACGCGATTAGCGTACGTCGCTAGATCCAAAAAAGTGGTTCCCGCATAGCCGCAACCCGTAATCTGTCACCTATTGCGGCCGATAGTACTTGATAATCCGCCGATACGAGCCGAATGAGCAGCAAGGCGTACTACAGAAATAGTGATTCTTTTTTTCGAACAGATGCATCCTGCAAACGTCTGCCGCCGATATCACAGTGTTCTAACCATGTACCAGAGCCATTCTTCACACTGAAATCAACCTTCTGTCGATTTGCAGAGAGAAGCGAGCACCCCGACCCCGCCCACACAACTAAAGTGTGTCTGTCACCGCGGCACCGGCTAGGAACGTCGGTCACGTGATGTGCGGTCGCCGTTGCATGGGAAAGGAAATTCCTCCGACGTGAATACGTCACATCCCCTTCCACAGGAGAAGCATGAACGAAAAGAACAAACACTGCTTCCTAATTACGTATTATGTAGATTAGCGAGGCAAGCACATAGAGGCTTTTGCTTATTATTTCTTATAATTACTACGGTATCAATAACTATATGCCCTCCTCCATGCAGGCCTCTGTTCCAGTCTCATGTCAATCGCCAGTCGTAAACTTACGTTTTTCTTCACGCTGCTCTTCCCGTGAGGATGGCTCTTCGGGCTGATCCGGACCGCCGCTCCCAGGAGCCTCCCAGTGGTCCGGAAGCATATATTCGGGCGCAGGCGAGCATTCGCTCTGACTCTCCTCCGGTCGGATGGCCTGCTGATATATTGATTGCTGTAGTGAAGCCTTACATTATATGAAAAAAATGCGATCATAAACGGTTTTTCGCTCAAAAATGCTTTTGTCCAGAATTTCTAGGTATATGAATAATTTCTTAAACCCTCTTCGAAAACAAATAGTAAATACGGCGATTCTGTTTGAACATGTTGCCATATGTTCGAAAACTACTCGAAAACCTAAGAGCGCATTCGACTCGTTTGGAAGCTATATGAACATGTACCACTTGATTCGCTCAGCGAATCGAGTAGAAATTAAGGCATCCGATCAGCTTTCTAAAGATTTCGGATATTCACCCGCCTCTACTGATCAGAAATGTTCGATGCACTGAGGCCGCACTAACAAATGCTAATTGCAGCTAACAACTGCAGGGTAAAATTAAAAACAATGAGTAATTTTTTTATTACAACGCCAGTTGTTAATTTATCGCGCTCGTTTCATGACGTGCGCCAACGTAAACGGCATGACTGCTTATAAGCGATCACTGAATGTCACAAAACCCTTTTTATATCACTTACTTTACCCGCGAACAACGGGTAGCGCGCTATTCTTTGCTCTCGTCCGCAATGTCGACCGGCACATTTAATGCGTGCACGAGTTTTACGTTCCGGACATATACGCAGGCCGGAACTCCGGATAGTCTGAAGAAAGTCCCTGCCACACCAATCACACTGACAATCTAAAATAGTGTAAAGGAATTGAATATTGGCGCGCAGAATGTGCAGGTGCAGCACAAACACTTAGCGATGGATATGCCGCTGTGACGCATTCATTACGGTGGCAGAAGGCTGAGCAAATATCCCGGGATCGTGACATGCCGCGTGTACCGCCTTAAGGAAGCTGATGGAGTTCAAAACGCCCATCCGCCGAAACCTTGGTGCAACATATTGAAGCCTGACTGTTCAACGTTAATCCAGGAGTTCAAATGGACGTCTTCAGACCTGATGGCATTTTTATGACCCACACAATTTACTAAGCGTGCCCCGCGGTGGCTCAGTGGATATTGCGCTCGGCTGCTGAACCTAAGGACGCGGGTTCGATCCCAGCCGCGGCTGTTTAATTTCAATGAAGGCAGAATTGTAGAGGCCCGTGTACTCTGCGATATAAGTGCATGTTAAAGAACCCCAGGCAGTACAAATTTGAGGACCCCTTCGCTACGTCGTCTCTCATATAGCCTTGGTCTCTTTGGGACTTCAAACCGCAATAGAAACAAAATAAAGCCAAATTTATTAAGCATTAAACACCAGCTCAGGCCATCAGGTTTGGATATGCAATGCAGATGAAGGGAAAAGGATGTGTGAAGATGGAATGTTGTCCTCACCTCATTGGGCTCGGCAACCATAGGTTCCTCTTCTGCAGTGGCAACAACACCTTGGACGAATTGCATGCGGACATGAATAAGGTGTGGCGAAAAGCGCAGACGCATATTCTAAATGTGAGATGCTTACACAAAGCCGCTTTGTACAAAACACACCCGTGCATTTATCAGCTCTGTTGACAAAATTCGGTCTATCGTGTTACACACGCGCGAAGCTCACCATCTCTAACTGGGTCCAGGTCGTTGCAAGTTTACGGAGCCTGATCTGTCATTTATACATCGCGGACGTTAGGGCGGGATTTGCTAGTTGCCTAAGTGTGCTTTCTTGGGGCAATTTTTAATGCGATATTATTGTAAGCCAAATCGGACGCAAAAATGCGTCATCGGTCCTAAAATTCGCTGACTGGCTGGAGGAAAGTGATGTCACCGGGCCAGATATTGGCATTGGCTGGACACAAGTACCGTCACCACAATGGACATTACGCCGCTTCCGGTAAACGCATTATTAGCGTCCTTCGAACGCTATCGCATTGCCAACACTATGTGATTAGGGGTCGCTGTGAACTATCAATATAATACTGCAGACATCTTAACCACGTCCGGGAAGGAAGGGCACACCGCAGAAAGAATTTGTTTACATCTGCCATCACAGAAAGCCCCTAAACAACGGTAAAAAGACCTGCTTACGCAATGTAAAAGAGAAGGCCGCGTTAAAACAGGCAAAATAACAGAATATAAATATTCACTTGAGTTGATATTCTGAAGAATGTTCTCACCACTCAACTCTTAGAACGAAAATATTCTACTCCCTAAGCCTTCAAGGAAAATAGCAAAATGAATTATTTTATAGGGCGAAATATGAGGCTATGCTGTAATTGAGCTGGTCGCGAGCGCTGTGCGTTAGTAAACACTGACTTAAACGAGTGGGGTCCTAAGTATTTTGCCATTTATTACCTGATAGCGGGCCATGGACCTTTGCGTAAGACACTAATAGGTTTGATTTTGTGTTTTTGCCATTAGTAAATTTGAACAGCCAGTTCGTTTGTGATTCTAAACATTACAGCGCGCCGCTGTTCATTGTCCAGTTGAGCTGTTCTCATCCTCTGTGAAGATCCGCACCTTATAGCACCAGAATTAAACGTGTCAAGATTCTCGTAACTTTTTCTTCGGGAGTGAGGCGCCCCTTTTTGGTTGAAATAAAGACTGATTTGATCTGATACGACTCGGTTTAATACCCCTTTTCGGTTGAAGTAAAGACTGATTTTGATCGGATACGACTTGGTTTATTACCCCTTTTCGGTTGAAGTAAAGACTAACTTCATCTGATACGACTCGGTTTAATACCCCTTTTCGGTTGAAGTAAAGACTGACTTGATCTGATACGACTCGGTTAAATACCCCTTTTCGGTTGAAGTAAAGACTGACTTGATCTGATACGACTCGGTTTAATACCCCTTTTCGGTTGAAGTAAAGACTGATTTGATCAGATACGACTTGGTTTAATACCCCTTTTCGGTTGAAGTAAAGACCGACTTGATCTGAAACGACTCGGTTTAATACCCCTTTTCGGTTGAAGTAAAGACTGACTTGTCTGATACGACTCGGTTGAATACCCCTTTTCGGTTGAAGTAAAGACTGACTTGATCTGAAACGACTCGGTTTAATACCCCTTTTCGGTTGAAGTAAAGACTGACTTGTCTGATACGACTCGGTTGAATACCCCTTTTCGGTTGAAGCAAAGACTGACTTGATCTGATACGACTTGGTTTAATACCCCTTTTCGGTTGAAGTAAAGACTGACTTGATCTGATACGACTCGGTTTAATACCCCTTTTCGGTTGAAGTAAAGACTGGCTTGATCTGATACGACTCGGTTTAATGCCCCTTTTCGGTATGTACTCGGGGGCTCTCGCTTATACTGGGGAGCGGTTTCCGCGTGTGCCGGCGTCCTGCTTTCTGCAAAGGTATGCAGCTGGAAAAGAGGGGCGGCCTTACACGCCCCCTCTAATACCCCTGTCACACGGGCACTTGTAAGGCCTTAGAAATTAAGGTCCTTTGCCCCAAAGGCGTGTGACGCGCATCTACACGGCAAAGCGTCGAGACCTTTGCGATAAAGGTCCGTAGCAATAAAGGCGGCCGTCAGTGGCCTTAAAGTTGCTTAAAGGAGCAACCCAGACGGCAGTTCCAGCTAGCGAGCTTAAAGAATAAAAAATTGACGCAATTTTTAGTTTTGAAACCGTAAAAAATATCTAATTTATCTTATTTAATGGTTAAATTTGCGTTACAGTGCACTTAACCGTAGAGGAGGCTATGACTAAAGACATCCACTCTGCTAAGAAAGGACTTGAACGCTTTTCAGCAGCCGCATCGACACACACGTGCTTGCGCATCTCGCTTTGCTGATTTTTCTTCGTTTGCTCTTTGTTGTGTGCGTGTTTTGAGTTTGCTTGTGTGCACAAAGACAAAAGCAACAAAGCACGCTTCTCGAACACGAGGAGCCGAACGGAAAAGTGCGCCTACCGTGGTCGGACCGAGAACGATGAAAAAAAAAAGAAACTTTGTTTCAAAATATCCGTTGCTCACCGTCAGAACGCTCGTTTATTATCGTGATAGCTACTTTTTCCAACATAAACGAAAGCACCCTTAGCTGAAGTGCTACCGTCTGCTTTAATTTTATAATGTTACTAGCGCCGCTTCACACACAGCGGTGACTTTTGGCATTCACGGAGGCCGCGTTCTAGCTCCTTTGGATTTGCCGTGTAGCAGCGTCGCTGCTCCTTTTCAGTTTTCCTCCTTTAGTGCAATAAGACAACTTTACGGCAAAGGCCGAGAAGTCCCGTCTGACAGGGGTATAAGAGTATAAACCGAGCTTGCTATCAGCTCGTTTATGCTTCCTAACAAAGAGGCCGCAACACTTTCACATTACAAATGTCAGCCCTCCCGGGCAGAGTTTCTCGTGGGTACTCGACACTTCGAGAACCAATCAAGGCAACAATTCATAAAATAAACTAAAGCGCAACATTGGTGCACGCTGCTGTACAGTTCACTGAATGGGCAGCAACATCATGCACTGCGCATAGTCCACATTCGAAGCACACATAAAGCCGCATTGTTCATCACTGTTCACAAGTCTGCGCACAACACTCACGGGCACCGTTCTATGTAGACGCCAGGCAGAAGTCTCTTCGTAAGTGCCCGACTTCAACACACGGCACCCTGCTCACCGAGCGACGGTTGAGTGGGAACATTCACGCCCTGTCTGGGCTGGCATGGTTGCGCCACTTGGCCTGCCACAAAAGCTGGCCGTTGGGCTCTCGCTGAAACGATATCGGGCCATGGAAGGGTTACTTCCATGGCGGTTTAGGGGGCGGAGATGGCACAAAGCCTATTCGATCCAGTTTGGCGGTGATCCTCAAGTGATCCTGATTACCACCGAAAAACGCGCCGCGACCGCAGGATTTTTGTGCGGCACATTTCAACATTTGTTCTGAAACACTTTGTATTACAAGCTCTGTCGCCGAATCGGGCCACTCCTCCAGGTCATTGCGTCTGACAGTGGAATTGCTACCGCTGTGATTCGGAACAAACGCCCCATTAGCGGGCAATAAGCGACCCAAGCTCTCCATGAGGACCTCATCTTGAGCACATCTGGTCTCACTCGATTGGTGAACATTTTCAGTCACCAGTACTAGCTCAAAATTAGCTCTTTCCGGAAACGACTGCTGCGACTGTGTTTTTGGCCGCTCTGAGAGTGCGCTGGATGTACCGTTCGTGTTTTCCCAGTTTTCCTCTCTCCTTATTTCACTCTCAGTACCCTTCAATAGATCAATCACGAGCGCTGCGTTCCCTGACAGTTGTTTTTCAATCTGACTTGATAGAGCCTCTGAGGATTCTGCTATCTGGATCTCGCTGACCTCTTCGTTATTTTGGCCTAATGCCTCTGTCACAATTTCAGGGAAATCGTTGTGAACCTCTTCTGTGCTCTGAGCATCAGGGCTTAGGTCTGCATGGTCTCTGTCCTTTAACTCGGACGTAGTGCCATCCTGCCCGCCGCCCATATACCTGAGCTCAAGGTTTTTTAGCTCTTCTTTCTCATTCCACTCAATCTGTCGCATTCTCTCCCGGAAATTCAATTCAAGGCGAAGAATAGTATCCTGCCCTGCTTCTGATAGGGTAACACCTTGGAGAGTTTTCCATTCGGAGACAAATTCATTACTAAAGGCGCCTTCATGACTGAAATGCCCGTTCACGGCAGTCGACATTTCCTGCACCTGTGAATCCGTTCCTTTTCCTTCGTTCCGGCTCTCTGCTTCCGCCAAAGATTTAGGTAGGTGGTTAGTAACCTCACCAACATTCTGAGCTTCAGGGCCTAGGTCTGCATGGTCTCTGCGCTTTCCATCGGACGCATTGCCATGCTGCCCGCAGCCCGCATAAATCAGCTCATGTTTAAGCGCGCACACACTCTGAGCTTCAGGGCCTAGGTCTGCATCGTTTCTGCGCTTTCTATCAGACGCATAGCGTGCTGCCCGCCGCCCGCATAAATCAGCTCGAGCGTTTTTAGCTGCTCCTGCTCCTGCCTTTCTATCTGTCTCATCCGTTCCTGAAATTTCAACTCAAGGCGGCGAATAGTCACTTGTCCTGCCTCTGAGAGAACACCTTGAAGCGTTTTAAATTCTAGGCCGAATTTAGAACTGAAGGAGTTCTTAAGACTGAATTTTTTCTCCATTATGGTCACGTGTTCCACACCTGCACCCTAAGCCTTCAGTGTAGCAACCATGCCAACCTCGACAAAACGCAAGAAATCCCACTCACCCGGCGGAGATCTGTTGTCTGCCGCCCAGAGCCCGGATGATGCGTCCGTTCCACCAGCGTTGGCAGCAGCCGAGGTGGAGTCGTCCCTTGACAGCTCCTCGCTGCTCCGTGTCGGATGGCCTGTGGTTGTCACTGCCATGCCTGGCCTTGAGATGAGACGTGCCGAATCCTGTCGGCTGCGCCAGTAGAATAATCAGAAGGTCGTCCGTTTCTTCGAGGATGGTTCACAAACCCTTCCTCTAGTGTCGTTCGGCTTCGAAGATGAACAGGAGGCGAGCTTGTAGATGATGACAGCAGAGCATATATTTACAACATACATATACAGAGAGTTAAACTGGAAAAAGCAGAACTGAATTTACAAAAGAACAAACTTTGCACTACTTTACTTACTCATCGACCGGGCAGGTTAGAGTCTAAGTAGCATCACATTACATGCTAAGCATGGAGCCTCAGCTCAGACTGGACTGGACTGCATCCGTTTACATGCGCTTTTATGCACTTGATTAACAAAGGACTAAGGGCGGTCATTTTCAGTGGCCCGCCCTAAGCATCAATTCTCCAATCAAAAATAACATGAGAGATGGAGACAACCCTTTGGGTTGGGCTTAGCCTCGAACCCAGAGTCTTGTCAACAATACAAACTAAATAAACAACAAAAACGCCACCAATCTCTCTCAAGTGAGAGTATCCACAGGCTCTCCCCTCGGAGCTAATCCTTGCCTCAGGCATGCATACCGCCCCCCACCATCGGTCCGCGTCGCTCGTCAGCAACAGAGGAGGGGGCGAAAGGGCCCACGATGCTGCCGCGCTACCGACGGCGGGACACAGCTAATAAGCATGAAGGGGTTCGTCTGTCGCTCCGGGAAACCAGATTAAGGGTCGCCCTGTCTTCCTACATTCTTGGCGAGTCTTGCCTGTCCGCCATGAGAGGTGTCCGTCACGGCCATCCTGGGAATGCGCTTTTGTTCACTAGCGTCTGTCTTTCCACATTCTTGGCGAGTACTGCCTGTCCGCCCTGACAGGTGTCCGTCACGGCCCTTCTGGGAATGCGCTTTTGTTCACGAGGCACGGCCGGAAGCTGTGGGTGCCTTCCCGGCGATAGCCCACGTCGTAAGGGGGTGGGGGGGGGGGGGGGTCCGTGCGTCAAGCGACAATTTTCGTTCCCGGTATGTACTCGGGGGCTCTCGCTTATACTGGGGAGCTGTTTCCGCGTGTGCCGGCGTCCTGCTTTCTGCAAAGGTATGCAGCTGGAAAAGAGGGGCGCCCTTACACTCGCCTTGATAGCTTCAAAAGCAATCCCATAGGCCCGGAAGCAACCGTTTCTCACATAACGTGCCCATTTGGATCGACGAGGTCAATTGAACTACAATCTGCAGTCAGAAGGAAATGCCCGGAACTTGAATTTACGATCTCATTCCTAGGCATCACAAACATTTCGAGCACTGAGGGTCAATCGCACGGCTTCCAACCTCCCTCTAATGAAACCTGGACAACGCGCGTTCGCATTTCAAATGAGGCGAAATGAAAAGTGCGACTAAACTGAGAGTTTCGTACTGCGCGAAAGACAAATTGTTTACTGTTTACCCACGTTGACGCTTCAATGTCGAGGGTGTAGTTTTTGCAGGAAAAGAAGCTATTAACCTCTGAACTTCATTAATTTTTATGAGCTGTGCGAGGATTTCCATAACAGAGTGGAATGTGGCCCTTACCTGTCTCGCCTTTGGTCCGACAATAGGCGGTAATTGTTCGCCTGTAACGTACACTCCTGGAACGAAGTAACAGTGCAGATGAGTCTGGAGCGTTGCAGACAGTGGACTTTCTTAACAAGATGTGCAATGTTTCCACGTGCGCAAAGAACTTGCCGGAGCCACGCTACAAGTGCCACGCTCCATCTATGCTCGGCCTCGGCCAGCTTAATATTTTTTTACGATGGCAAAAGGGGATTTAGAACCAAAAAGGTCAAACCTGGTGGCCGGTACCTATAGGTTAGCAAACAATTTCGTCAACGTGAATTTTGATCTCTAAGCTATTACTATTTCGCACTCATGAAGGGAAGTCCAAGAGATGCTACAAGCACAGAGTTTCTCGTTATTAGAGAAAAAGCTGACATCTACCGTGGAAAGACGCAGAAATGCCGGAGACATGAGCTTGCGTATTTGGCTTGACAATTGTTAGGCAGGGATTCAGCTGCAACGACAATACCTGTCTCGCGCCGAAGCCTCGAAGAAGTGCTGTCAAAGGGGGACACGAAAGAACAGCACACAATACAGATAAAACAGCGCACAAAAACAGCGCAGCGACAAAATATCGCAGGAAAAAAACAGCGCCGAGAAAAAATTGCGCAGGGAAAAAACAGCAAGGCGACCAAACAGCGCAGGGAAAAAACCGCGCGCGTCATAACGGAATGCCGGACAAAACGGCACAGCGACAAAACAGCAAAAGCAACCTGTCAATGGTTCCACACGAGCCTGGCACCTAAGTGGGACTGGCGTTAAATTTATCGAAAAAGTTAAGAATTGCACGTTTGAAGTAATTTATCGTGCGCACAGCGGTCAGCATTTCGGCAAAGCCTCCACACGTATACCGCATCCGAGACAGAATGCACGGTTTCGGCCGAACACTAGCGAAGGTAGATTAGAAGCCTCGTCTTACGGCATTCTCTACGTGAATGAAGCACTGCTCAAGAAACTCGCGCAGATAGTGGTGTGAGTTCTCAACGCAGCTATCGGTGCGGAATTCTAGAGCGCCATGTATAATATACTGCGAAACATGGCGTCTCCCATTTGAGCTCAAGTCCTTCGCTTTCGTGTACATTTTTGTCAAGATGTACCATCAGTATCGCGTGCAAACGAAACAAAACTTTGTTCATTCAAAGCAGCTCTTAAGGGTAAGAGTCTGCTTTTCTTATTAAAAACGCAGCGTTTTAAATTAACCGGCCCGAGATTAAGTATCCTCCAATTCAGGGTGTCTCCTGATGTGTCCCTGTCCAGCCCACTCACAAGGGCTACAAAGCGCACCTGATCGCAACGAAGCGTGTTCATCGCCAGGAAAAGGTATTGTAGTTTGGGAGCATTCGACCCTGACGACGCGATTGAAAGAGGGAGATACAATTATATCAGCCTGCTCCCGAGCAACACACGTAACGTTATCCGACACTTTGTAATTCTAGAATGAATGCGCAAATATAGTCACAACTGCACATTTCTTTCCTTTCTCGGCCAGCCAGTCCGAATACGACGAAGTGCTCCTTTCTTGCAGTGGTCGGCGGAAAGAGTTTTCATGATATTAAGCTCCTTGAGTTGGGGGAACTAATCTTTGGTTCTTAATGTAGCACTCCCCGCAAGTGTTAGTGCATTTTTACCTTTTTGGATGCTAAAACACACTTCACCTAAATGCTCAATACTTCAGTGAGCCGCGGCTGCCAGAGAGAGTCGGCGCGCGGCTGGGTCTCAGCTGCACCATCCTCGGCTGCATCTGCTGTTTCAGCTGCATCAGGAAGTGCGGCTGTCTCAGCTGCATTATCCTCGACATACCGTATCTCGGCCTCGCCTCGGCGCTTTTCATTTCTTTATTGGGCTGATTGGGATAGCATACTGAATGCCGAAACCACAGGTGAGGACAAAGACCAAGGAAGTTGATATGACAATCTGTACCCGCCCACAGATTCATTCAGGTAATCTGTCGGTCAACAGCATTGACTTGCGCAACCTAGTTAACAAAAGCAGAAAAAGAAGGGATAAAAATCGCGGACACACAACCTAGAACGCTTTTGGATGTTGCGTGTTTCACTGCACGCATGGTGGCGTAAAGAACCTTTATTATGCTCGGCGCTGTTTCCAAGGGGAAACGATGAGCCCTTTTCGGGATAGCCCTGGTCCGGGTATTTGGGTGATCTTCATCTCAGCGCGAACCGGAAGGTTGCTCAGCGAGGATATCGATGTTGTCATGCTGTCGACAATATAAATTACGGATTCTCCTGTTATGGAGTGCGCGAGATGCTTGAAGATTGCGGCTCCCACGGCAGAACCTGGCAGGTTTAATTCACGCCACAAGTAGCCTCGGTTGCTTTATATTCAGCGCGCCTTCGCTCTCCCGCGCTACACCTCTGGGAACTTTCGTTAAAAGAAGTTTAAGTTCATCGGAAGTAATCTATCGCGGCTATTGCTGCCCTTGAAGCAGCCAAATTCCTCGCACACGCACATACTGAAACCCCTCCACTCACGTTTGTGGAAGCTATGTACTGGTATCGCAAACGCAGAAAGATATGCGGGAAAAAATAAAAACGGTAGGCACCGCTTTCGGTCACAATCTATAGGTAATGGCGCATAGGAAGGACGTGGTATCGGTACAAACGACTGTTACTGCTTATTCCAGTTTTGGTCGTCTTTAACAAGAGGAAATCTTCACGCGGTTCGTGCACCTTGAAAGACGCCGCTTGGATCCAGCGATTATCCACACAACTAGCTGCTTGTCTCAGGTCGGGCTGTCCGCTCACTATATGCTCGTGATCTTGTATACTGTGTGCCGGGAGATGCATTAGAGCGTCCCGGCCATCTTAGGGCGGGTTCCTCACGACAGCTTTGACAGAAAGAATGAAAGTATTTCCGAACAACAATAGAAAAAAAGGTTCGAGAGGAAAGCCGCAGCCCCGCACACACTGCTTCTTACAATGACTGCCGTCTGAATAACAGCTAGTATATATTTCTTAACGCGCGCATCTCTGCCAGTCCAAAAAATTGCTGATGGTTTAGCTCTGGTTAACCCTGGTCGAAAGCGAAAAGCTCCATCTCCCTGGTAACGTTTCTGGTCTAGGAACTGGCGGTCTCCACGGCAGGCAGCGCGCCGCACACACCTAGCTTTAGGCTAAACGCATAAAAGTTCACCGGTGTTTTATGCAGAACAAACTTTGATGCCTAGCGCATGAGACTCCAGACCCCGCTTTCCCGCTTTGCTCGGTGAAGGTGTGTGACGTCACGCAGGTAGTAGGCAGCGTACCTTGGATGCCTCCTTTCCTTCTCTCTGCAACGTGGTCACGGCGCGCACATATGCCGCTCTCCACGGCAGGAGTGGCATCGATCCCACCTAGCCTTCCGCTTAACGCATCAAAGTGCACCAGCGTTTTATGCAGAATCCACTTTCATGTCCTGCGCATGCGATGTCGGCAGACGCTTTAAAGCTTTTCCCTTGACCAAAAGCCAAGGTCAAAGGTCAAAGTCGAGATAGATGGTGAAACAGCCGCCAGTGTCTCCTGCTGTAGCTGACATCATGTGTCGAATCTGATTACCACCAGTTATGCTCATGGTTTCACCTCTAGCTACATTCAAGATCAAACTTGCGGCACCGCTGTACTCTAGGTACTTCCAAGTTCAGGCTTGCGGCACCGCTGACAGCTGGAAAAACTGGCACTGCGAAGATTTTCGATCGAAAAAAAATACGCAGCTACTCGCCTTCCTCGAAGCGCCACACTTCTCGCGAGGCTGGTTCCACTGCAACACGCGGTCTTCCGTTGCCAGGGACTCTACTGCTCTGGCTCCTCGCTGCAGAATTGGGCACCTGAAATTCATGGGTGTACATAGAATAGGGGCGAAGTTATTGCCCTAGCTGGAATCTTATCGCTTATAAGGCGATGCGGTGCCTTAAGAGTAGTGAGTTTAGCATCGCAAGCAACGCTCCAGAAAGTCATCAGACAACGTGCGTGTTCCCAAGCTTACCGGAGCACACGGTTCAAGACTCCTAACTACCAACGAGTTCAGAGTTGGGCCGTCGCACTAGGCCTTTGGGCCCTTCTGAATTCAGGTAGCGAGAAAAAATTGTGTGTGGACTCTCGATGCTTTGTAATGACGTACAAGCCTGCTGCTTCCGCCATATAAAACAAGGTGGCAATAGGAACAGAGTGCAAAGCTTGAAGGTATCACTTCCCTCCCGCAAATCAGGCTTAAAATATTCTCACACGCATGCTATGTAAAATGTATTTGTAAGGGGAGGTGGCAAGTACTGAAAATTGCCAATAGCTCTTTCGCCTGATTATCATCGTACCATACACAGAGGAAATGCTCCAGGAGCTGGCAAAACATCAGATAGATTAATTTCGCTTCATTCAGTTCAAAGCCCTTTCTCGATAAAATTGTTTTCTTTTTCATGTCTTGGGGCAATCGCGACGTCAGATCAACAGGAAATTTAAGAACTGAGCATATGCTCATCTATAACTTTCAGTGCCAAAGAGAGCACCCTGATTCCTCTATCGCCATGCTGCATGTCGCAACCTCCCCGCAACCACACGTTAATCTGAAACATATCCTTTATTCCTACCGTGTAGCAATTTAATCCTCTTTAATCCTCACTCCGCACCCCCATTCAAGCGCGGCTGGCTGACATCTGACCAGATGTTGGACAAACTGGTCTTGATATCTCTGGCGCAGCATGTACTCGACGCTTAGTGCTTTCTTTGAAGCTTTCTGTTCCTCCCAGTCCACAAAAAATGTATAGCGCAACATAGCATATAGCCTTAACACACTTATGTCGTGGCACTCTTTCTTCCTAATGTTTCCATTAAAAGAATGTACTTGTTTTGGGTGGAACATGAACCCTGTAAAAAACCACTTATAGACATTATTTGCAAGAGTGTACAATCCCTCAAAGTATAAAGAAAGTGTGAGGAACATAGGGCCAACGCAGAGCGGTTCATCGAGGAAAAAATATGCTCCACAGTGACGGATGGTAGGGCAAATGTAGAGCGTTGATAACAAGTAATGAGTCACAACCACGCCTAGATTGTGGTGCACTTGCCCTATCAGTCGCATACAGAAGTCGCTGAGCCAGAGATCGGATAGAATCCAAAACACCCCCTCCTCCTAAGTCTGCGCGTCCAATATAAAGCTCAGCGCCTACACAGCTTAGACCGGAGAACGCGCTGTCCATCGCAGCCACTCTGTCAGCATAAGAAAAAAGGCCGGCCTTTAGCTTCAAACTAGGTACCTAAAATAGGTACCAAAACAAGATAGGTACCAAATCGGACACAACTAAACTTCAACAGCTAATCCGTGGTTTGGATGACATGCAACTTAGCCCACAGTCCTAATGGTGTCTTCCTTTCTTTCTTACATTCTTTTTTTTATCTGAAGACGTTCCTGTTGCGATGATTGATTAAGCACCCTAAAATTTTGTTCCCATGCATTTGTTTAGTTTTAGCGATTTACCTGCACATATCACTTTATAGTCTAGTTATAATAATAGCGTTGAAAAAAAAATTCGCAAAATTACGTGGAAGATTTCGCGTATATTTTTGTTTAATTATTCTTGCTTGTGGTCTTGTGTTTTTTTTTCAGTATTATGTTGTGACGAATATTTGCTTTTCTACTGCCCCTCCCCCTTATGTAGTACCCTCGAAAGAGGGACTTAAGGAAACTTTAATCAATAAATAAACTCACGCTAATGTCGCGCTACTGTCATGCTGAGGTGAAGTTCCCGCCATCAAGTGCTGCCCCGGACCACGGCTGTCGCATTTCAATGCATGCAATGTAGGAGCTGCAAGCATCTTGATATTTCTGTGCGCGAAAACTACCCCGATTGACTGCTGTAAATACGGATCCCCCTTTATAACGTATCCAACAGGTCACACTGCTCTTTTGGGATGCAAAAGTTATATGGCACGAACAATCCTCATTGACATTTAAATTTTCACGTGACAGGCACAGGGCAACAAGAGTGCTCGTGGGCGATGCAAGGTCCGTACCTGAAAGGGATTGATTTCCTCGATGACCCAGCCAGAAGAAACGAGTGGCTCTGAAACAAAATGTGCACAGTTGTGAAAGCAGGGGGGCATTTTTCTAAAACGTGGAATTTGTAGAGTTAATGAGGCAAGCAGTTCCCAGACATCCGAAAAGAGTGTTGTACAATGTCCGCTCTTCCGCCTTGATATTCAGGGCAACACAGGTGCGTAAATAAAGAATATAAAAACTGAGTACTTCTCACGTATCACGTATACGCCTTCCAAATGCCTAACTGACACCGGAAGGACGGCGTTCAATACTGCCTGGCCTGAGATTCTGGAGGTGAGAAGTAATGTACGGTGTGCTCATAGGCTGTTTGAGCTAAAATGATTCATTCACGATGACGGCAACAGAATTGGCGGATGTTATAATCCATATATAGGCTCATAAACTTAGATAGGTGAATGAATTCTTATGTATTAACTCTTAGGCTGTTCTTTTCATTTAGTGAATAAGAGCGATCCATCAGGGTATCTTATATCAACTATCGGGTGTGGAGAAAGTTAAAGTTGCCCTTAGAGCAGTGGCTCGAGTAATTTCCGCTGTTCAGACGTATCCAAGGGACACGTAAGCAGAGCGCAGCCACGTCTACCTCTCTCCACCCCTGCCAGGGCAGTGCCTTGTATACCGCCACTCGAAAAAGAAGGAAAGCGCGAAAGGAGCGTTATGCGTCCACTCTGACCTACGACACTTCGTGGGAGTGACTAAATAGCAGGCTCGGCAGCCGCCCCGCGTCCTTTGGATGCGTCTGGGCTTCCGAAATTCCAAGCGTCGTAGAGCCACGAGAAATTGCATCTCTGCACATCTAATGACTGGCAGTAGCTGCCCTGATGGCCCGCTACAATTCTCTAATTCCTACCAAGCGCCCAACAGTTAAAATTTAAACGTTAATTAGCAAATCTAAGTAACTTACTGTACAGTCAACTTCTATCACAACCGCTTCGGCGTCCATAAATGCCGTTGCCATGATCAGGAAAGAATCATGACTTGTTCCTATAAACGGCCGTTTCTGAAAATCACTCATCTTCTCGTGAACAGCCTGTACTTATTTGCTGTCCTGAACTGTTCCAAGAAAGCTTAATGCCTCATTAGGCCTAGACGCGCAGTGATCGAGTGCGTATTGAAAGCATAGCGCACAGTGGTAGCTTGCACTTTGCTGCCAATGCAACGTTAGCCATAGCGAATGCCATCACCACTTGTTACGGAAAGCACAGATGCGTTTTGTGCCTGCGTCTCTGGGCTTTCCTCCCTACGTGTCCTCTTCGCACCGTTTTATCAATGCTGAAAGACACGAGTACGACGCTTAAAAAGCCGCTCTAATGCTGCTAGCACAAAAGAGCGCATTTATGTACAACGCTAAAAATAACACCTTGCTTTTCAGGCATACATCTCGGTGACTGCGGGCATATGTATTTATGAAATCATTGCATGTTTAATATGTCTTATAATGTCCTCTGTACATGTATGCGCAGTTCCGCTGCCGGTCGGGCTCTGTCACTCAAGCCGTATGGAGCTTTGGCAGGTCGGATGTCTTTGCATTGTGTTTATATTTGGCGCAGTGACGTATAATTACCGGTATATTATTATGCGCACATAATATAGCGATTAAGTGGCAGTCGGAGGCTGTTCAGATGCGATTTAAATTTACAGACGCATCTGTTTAGCAAAACACAGTGGGAAACACACTGCATCAATTCGCGCCGAAAACGTCCCTGATCGTGTGACTAACCTCGTCCTCATAGCCATAGCCGCCAACCTCCCGCTTATTGGTTATCAGGCGGGGCGCGCGGTCTAAACAAGTCGGCGTCAAGTACTTTGAAACGCACCTCGAAATAACATCCTGAAACGACTGCATGGCGCGGCATGGGCAGCAGCAGCTGCCACTGTTATAACCATTATGAGATCAGTGCCGCACAAGCATTGGAGGATTCCGTAAGCAATGACGCTTCCTCTACCCTCTTTGCACCTTTTTTCCTCAGTTTGCCTAAATTAATCAAGATCCACCATTGCCCATTTTGAGTATTCAAACTTGGCGCCACGCTTTGTTTTCAAATTTGGTGGCACGCTTTGCTCCGTCCACACTTCCGGTTTTTCAAATTTGGCACCGCACTTAAGCTGAGCCCACTTCCGGTGTTTTAAAATTCGGCGCCACTTTTGCTCCGACTCTGCCCTCTATGTGCACATTTTTGGATGTAATTAACTATTACCCCACATGGACCTCATGGTTCCCGCTGCAAGGTTTTTTGATCCTCGATCTAATGTAACCATTCCTTGTCTTGCAATTCAATTCGTTCGAATATTATCGTGATGCAAGCGCTTGGTGACACGAAACCTCAAACATAGGCATACAAAGCGTACGCATTAATAAAGCCATCAGCATTGAAGTGGCACATGATTTGCGCTCCGAGAGCGCCAAGAATGTGCCGAGGCGAAGCGTCGAAGTCTGAACGCTTCACGTACATCGGAGCGCACGAGGCACCTTTCTTCCGCGTCGCGCCAGCGTCTCGTCTACCGGCGTTGTCGCTAGACGCCCGCAGGAGAGGGCGACCAGACACGTGAGGGCATTGGGAAGTCTCCAGAGGAGGATGTCTGGAGATCATGGAAAAAGCCGCTCAATTATACTCTCTCCGTAGCTACTGCAGGGGCAAGGGGAACAATAGCACGGGGACCGCAGGGGCGGTGGTGCCGTCACAGCTATGTGGATCGATCTTCAAACCGCTGCCAACGAGCGGCTAGGCATTAGTTTTCACCAATCTTCACCTGCGAGGTATTTCCGGTGCCGACGCTGACGCCTGGCCTAGCCAGGTATCTGCGACTCCCCGCGTCAGCGTGCACAAAGCGCTGAAATTACGCCTCCGGCGATAATAACAATAATAGTAATAATTTGTCGTGGGGGAAAGGAAATGGTGCAGTATCTGTCTCTTATATCGTTGGACAGCTGAACCGCGCCATAAGGGAATGGATAAATTAGGAAGTGAAAGAAAAAAGAAGAAAGAGGTGCCGTTCTGGAAGGCTCCGGATAACTTTCGACCACCTGGGGATCTTTAACGTGCACTGACATCACATAGCACACGGGCGCGTTACCGTTTTTCCTCCATAAAAACGCAGCCGCCGCGGTAGGGTTCAATCCCGGGAACTCCCGATCAGCAGCCGAGCGCGCTAATCACTGAGCCACCGTGCCGGGTCCTCCGGCGACGCCAGTAGACGAAACACTGACGCGACGCCGAAGAAACGCTGCCTTGTGGTTCGGACTCGAAACTCTCGGCCGGTCGAACAAAAGCCAAACGCTATTGGAAAGCTGCACTGTACGGCACTAACCTGCCAGAGCAGCAATGGATGATTCGAGAGGCAGTCACTATAGCGCATGCTTAATTAAGGCATATATGCATGCTTATGCTTGTGGGCTCGGTGAACGCAAGCGGACACCTCACCAGCGCCTCAATGCAGCTTTTAAATGTCTGTTCTTATCTCGATGAGGGCGCTCGAGGTATAGGCGTCGCACGATAATATGCTCAAGTCCGTTCCACTACATTTTCACACTACAAAGCTCTCGTAACTCCGCCAGAGCGACAATGCAACCGTCACCCATTCATCTTAGAGAGCACCACTAAAATCAAGTACAGCAAGTTCAAAAGCAATGCTTACAAGCTAACACTCATCTGCTCGACCATAGCGGTGATCATCATTGTTCGGGTTCACGTGCAACCGCCGTGAACACAAATCATCTTTTTTTTCAAGTGTTTACTGCCTCGGCGTGGTTTTTTCTGGACATATATAGCATTTCACACCACATTGACCATTAAAGAAATAAAGTCCAGCACATAGATTGCAAAGTTTTCTCATGGAACCCTATATATATCCCGCAAATGAAACGCGCTTTTTACAGAAACTCGCTTTTTTCGCTATCCGCCGAGCGCTTAGGTATCCCATTTTGGTGCGGCTGATCTGCAACAACCCGCAACAAGCTTTGTTTGGAGGACGACTCAGGCGGAGCTGTTCACCTAAGTTCCAAAAAATGAGGTTCCCGGTGCAGCCAGCGCGCATGTATATGCATGGCGTCCTACAAAGTAGCTATACAATCATGCCTTCCTGTACCCGTGAGCAGTACTACTGAACAACTAACGCTTAGAAATAATAGAATAGGTGCAGACTTACCATCTGTTGCCGTTGGAGCGCCATGGTGTTCGAAGTTCAAGAGCCAGTTGCTGAAGTGCTGCGAGGGTGCGCACCATGTTTCTTGTGTTAAGTCCGGAAGCTTGCGCTGTAATGTTTCTTCTGAATTCATATCAAACAGCAAAAATGCAGGAAATCCGCAGACGAAGCGAAAGTGCACTACACACTGCATCACCTCGTCCTCCACAAAATAATGCCCACGCTTAGACCTCACGCTGGCTACTCGGCGTGACTATGCACTGAGAGCACCGGCTCCTTTGTCACGCCAGTCGTGAAATGTTGCAGCGCATGCGGCGAACGCTCGTCGAACTGCTTAGCACCGAAACGCGTCGCCCGCGAGAAACAGTTGGAAGAGGACGCGTCTACACGTCGGCATCAGCTTGCGAGGACACGGACGCCACCGGATTCTCACAGCCGGCAGCATATTGGTGGTGGTGGTGGCGTTAAATCTCTATTCGATGCACAGGAGCCCCTGTTAGAGGAGAGTGGAGAGTTTCACCACTCCCTTGCCTGGGTGGTAGTCCTCATACCGGGACACCATTACCGGTAACCGCCGCCGGCACTCTTTGAACCATAGCACTCTGACTCGAGGTCCAAGCAGCTAGACATGGTTGCCTCCCATCCCTCTGTCGTTGGCTGATTTACGCTCTCTGCGGATTTGTCTGGTAGGCCCATACCTTATGATATGCGTCAGCCTACATGTCGCAAAATCTGCAGTACCCAGAAAAAGTTGGTTATATGTGTTTTAGAATCGCGGGGCTTAGAAACGGCCCCGTTTACAGCCTTCTGAGAAGGTCGTTCCTCGGTTCTATCCAGGCCCTTGGCGTGCTCTGGGAACATCTGCCTACTGTGGCGCAGATACGCTGTAATGTCCACATATGTGGTAAGCGGATTCAGTACTGGAGTTGCGACAGAGTCTGGGAAGTCATTGGAACTCCGGGTTGAGACGCTCGGGCGGCTGTGTGAGCCGCCTAGTTCCCTTCAATTGCCTGGTATCCGGGCACCCATACCAATAGTTTTGTTCTCAGCATTCAGTTATGTCGCGCGTTTGCAAACATTTTGCTGGCAGGCAGCGCTATCCTTCCCCTTTTATAATTTCGACGGGCGTGTTGAGAATCAGACATTATGTGCGTGGCGTCGGAATGAATGGCTACCAGCGCTATCGCCACGGTGAAACTGGTGAAGTTGCGTTAGCCGAAGAAGTGGCAGCATAATCAAGCTCCTTTAACTGTACTGTGCGATGTCAGTACAAGCTAAAGAGCTCCAGGTCGAATTTTCCGGAGCCCTTCTCGACGTCGTCCCTCATAGCCTGAGCCACTGTGGGGCATTGAACGCTCATTGAAAATTGAAAATTCGTTTTTCTGGAAAGGAAATGGCAGAGTATCTCTCTCACATATCGGCGGACACCAGAACTGTGCCGTAGGGGAAGAGATCAAGGAGGGAGTCAAAGAAAGAAAGAGGCGCCACCAGAGGATGTTTAATGTGCACTGAAGTTAAAGATCCTCAGCTGATAATAATTATGATAATTGGTTTTTTGAGGAAAGGAAGTGGCGCAGTATCTGTCTCATATATCGTTTGACACCTGATCCGCGCCGTAAGGGAAGGGATAAAGGAGGAGTGAAAGAAGAAAGGAAGAAAGAGGTGCTGTTGTGGAGGGCTCCGGCATAATTTCGACCACCTGGGGATCTTTAACGTGCACTGACATCGCACAGCACACGGTGGTAGTGGTGGTAGTGGTTTTATTAAAAATAATAGTCAGAAGGAAGGAAAAGATTTTTGTTAGCACCGGCATCTGCCATCGATACTGAAGCACCTGAGCTGGGGCAGCGGAAATAAGGGATAGCAGGCAGAATGGAGAAATGAAATGAAAGAGCACACGGGCACCTTAGCGTTTTGCCTCAAAAAAACGCAGCCGCCGCAGTCGCATACTGCGCCATTTCCTTTCCCCAAAAAACCAATTATTATTATTATTATTATTATTATTATTATTATTATTATTATTATTAGTCGGGTTCGAAACCGGGAACTCCGGATCACTAGTCGCCGCGGTGGCTCAGTGGTTAGGGCGCTCGACTACTGATCCGGAGTTCCCGGGTTCGAACCCGACCGCGGCGGCTCCGTTTTTATGGAGGAAAAACGCTAAGGCGCCCGTGTGCTGTGCGATGTCAGTGCACGTTAAAGATCCCCAGGTGGTCGAAATTATTCCGGAGCCCTCCACTACGGACCTATTCGTTCCTCTCTTCTTTCACTCCCTCCTTTATCCCTTCCTTTACGGCGCGGTTCAGGTGTCCAACGATATATGAGACAGATACTGCGCCATTTCCTTTCCACCAAAAACCAATTATTATTATTATTATCACTAGTCGAGCGCCTAACCACTGAGCCAGCGCGGCGAGGTCCTCAGCTGGCTGAAATTATTCCAGAGCACTCCACTACGGCGCCTCTTTCTTCTTTCACTCCCTCCTTTATTCCTTCATCTACAGCGAATTTTAGGTGCCCGCCGATATAAG
Source organism: Amblyomma americanum (assembly GCF_052857255.1). Classification (NCBI taxonomy): domain Eukaryota; kingdom Metazoa; phylum Arthropoda; class Arachnida; order Ixodida; family Ixodidae; genus Amblyomma; species Amblyomma americanum. The sequence goes on along the minus strand of NC_135497.1, from coordinate 4,773,257 downwards.
AGACAGATACTGCGCCATTTTCTTTCCCCAAAAACCAATTTTCATTTATCAATGAGGGTTTAAATCATAAATCTTACACGTGTGTTTCACGGCTGAGCGCTCGACTGAAGCCAAACACGGCAGTGTCATGCAGCCGCGCGCCAAGGTGATAGTGTCATGTGCGATAGTTGAACGCTTCGCTATGGCGCAAGAAAACCGGGCAGCGTGCCCTCAGCATGCCGAAACAGGCTCACCGAATGAGGCTAATAATATTTGTTACCAGTCATGGTCCCCGAAAACAAATATTACTATCCTCATTCGGTGAGCCTGTTTCGGCATGCTGAGGGCATGCTTCCCGGTTTTCTTGCGCCATATTTGTTACCAGTCATTGTCCCCGATCTACAGAGCACTCTTTTTGGGATTTTTGCGGTATAGTGCAACAGTACTTTCAAGTACATGCAAGACAAGTTTGCGGGCCCTGCAAGCTATACAAGGTCAGGCACTTCGCACTTGCCTGGGTCTGCCTCGCAGCGCATCAACAGTTGCAACCATTGCAATCGTCTAGGACTACCCACTCTCGACGTATATAACCCTTGCGGAACACATACGGCATCTAACAAGGATTCCACAGCACCACCTTGTGTCAGTGGCGAATCAAAGACCACACGCAGCGTTTTCAAAGGTTATAGCAGCCCACCAGTCGTCCATCCCACCACAGTTCACCCCGGCAGCACGGCCTGCCTCTGCGCTGTGGTGTCTGCGGGAGCCATGCTTGCGCTTTACACTTCCGGGCATAACGAAAAAATCGAACTTATCGACACCGGCCATTAAACAGTTGACACTCTACCCACTGCACGCAGCATGTAGTGACCGCACTCATGTGTACACAGATGGTTTGGTCTCACTCAAGTACAAGTCCGACCTACGCCGTGGTCATTCCTGCGAGACAGACCAGTATTCATCAGCAAACTTCGCATCGGACAACCTCCACCGGGTCAGAATTGGCCGAACTTCGCGCGGCTGTGCAATACGTCGGTGCACAAACACCCCACAAATGGGCTGTGTCCTGTGAATGAAAAGCAGCCTTACAGTGGCTTAATTCTGCTTTACGCCATGGCGATCACGATCAACTTGTAGCTGAATTAAGACATCTCCAATACCAGGCGCAGGAAGGGGGTCATGACATCGTCTTCTAGTGGACACCGGGACACTTTGACATTGTTGGAAACGACGCATGTGACGCTGCAGCTCGAGCGGCTCACGGCAGTGCCAACATTGTCCAGATACCGTTGACAAAAGCCGTCGCAGCAAGAGTGAGCTGTCCTCTAGCACACACCCTTTTATGAAAGGGTGTTCGAAGGAGGATAACTTAATCCCGTTTTAGCCTTTTCTGTTTGGAGTGTAGGAGGTACAGTGACCGCCAAAGATGCACAAAATACTGCGTGTTCTTGCATTTGTAAAACAACCTCAGCCAAACGTCTTCAAGCCAGGCGGTTTGCGGCTGTTTAGCCGTGTATTGGAGAGTTTATGGCATATGTGAATAAATAAAATGTCAAGAAAAAAGTCACACGATGGTTACGACTATGTAACACGAGACTATGTAACACGAGATTCACTTCGATTGCGCTTGCTGTCGTTGATCGTTTTAGTATCGCCGTGCTGGCTGTCAGCTGTATGTCGTTATTAGCACAGTAATATGACTGTCTGGATTTTACGGCGAAAGCCGTTATGCGGCGTCTACCCGGGCCTTTAGTGAAGCGATAGTACATAGAAGTTGCTAGGTTCCTGACGTGCACCCCTCGGAGGGTGCTCCGGCGTAATACGGGGGCTGGGGTTCAACGTGGTTTGAACCTAGTTATACAAGCGAAAGCTTTGTTAAGTATGGTTTCCACTGTCTCGAATAAAATGTCACGGTCAAGGGTCAAAGTCGAGGTAAAAGATCAAGGTCATGTACTCAATAGTCAGTGATATGATCACGCGGTCATACATAGCATGGGCCATACCACTACATGGTTAAGTTCAGTTTGACCTTGTGAAGCATTGAAGGCAATTATCAATGAGCTGCCCACTGTCTCAAATCAAATGTCAAGGTCAATAATCAAGGTCAAGAGTCAAGGCCGAAGGTCCAGGTCAGGTCAGGTCAAGGACGGTCATAATCATATGTACTACAATAGCTTGGGTCATACCACCGAACGGTTAAGTTTGGTTTGGTCTTGTGAGGCATTGAAGGTCATTGTCTCATCCACATCGAAGTCGCAAGGTGTATCTTGAGGAGTAGAGCTCGCGCTCTAAAAGAGCTGCACGGCAGTGTGTCGCTATCACAGCTTGTTGACTCTACTCTGACTGCAGGCAGAGGGCGAATCACGCGCGAGGACCTTGGACGACCACATCGACTCAGAGGGCTTCGCCGACTTCGCGGGCATCCTGCTTGCGTACCAGAGCCTTCCGGACCGCCGACGCGCGAGAACAGTGTCATACGTCCAGTTCAACGAAGATCAGCTTTTCTTTGTGTTCCACTGCCTCAAATGGTGTTCGACGATCAGCGGACGGCGTCGAGACCGAAAGTCGCCATACTGACACAGCCGCTCACGTTGCATTGTGCCCTTGCAAAACATGCCGGAGCTTGCGGATGCGTTTTCCTGCGCGCAGAGGGACCTGATGAACCCTTCGGTTGATGCGCCTTCTGGCAGTGCAGCAGAGCTGGAAAAAACGCAGGCTGTCGTTGCATAACTCGCCATAGGGACGGACCTTCCATTGCACATTTACAAATAATGCTACTCAAACTCTATGCACGTCCCGATTTCATTAGGACTGAATTCTCATGATGATTGTACTGTATGCCTTCGTTTCGTTGTGTCATCCTGCAATTTAAACAATTTTACTTCGAAATTTCGCAGTCTGCCTCTAGCGTCTGAGTGTAGCCCCCACAGAAGTACCACTGACCAGCCACCTGCTCACCGCACCGCCCCAAGTAGTTAGGGCACTTGCGACCCATAAAAACTTACACCCCCGATCTGCCGCCTCATCCCGCTCCTGCCTACCTTGTGGGGATTATGCATGAATTCCCCGTCCTGCAGTAACGGTCGCGCTAACCGCTCCTAGGATTCCTGTATATACTCCCGCAGGGAGCATAGTTGCGCGAAGGTCCGCCATCATGTTCTAGTCTCTGCGGGAAAGCCACCGCTCGTGCGCACAGGGGCTGCGTTCATGGGCTCGCTCAGTAGAGCGCTTTGGCTTGTTTTTTTATTTGCGTAGAAATTACCCTTGATCGCAATTTTTTAAACGTAACGCCAAAAACTAATCAGTGATTTGCCGAAGGTGTGCATAAACCATGAAAAAAAAATCGCCAAAGGTTAACAGCAAATTGTAGTCATGACAAATTGACGAGAAACGGCCTGCGTGTTTTTTTTCTGGAACAAGTAATTTCAGATGAACAAGCACTCCCGTTCCGAATGGGGCAGCGTCTGTCCCGTCCCGTCCTGTCTTCCTCTGTGCGCGTCTTAAGGAAAAGAAAAGAGTACTGCGATTAATTTTTTTCTCAACTAGCACCGCCGCGTGTTCTTTGCAGGTTATGCACACGAAAAATATGAAAACGCATCTCCCTAGAACCGCATTAAAATAATTCTGCAGCTTGTTACAGGCAAGCAGACTAAAGCAACAGCAATGCGTTGAACAGGCGAGTCTGACCTAACGAATAAATTTCAAACTCAATTGCTTGCCTAAAACATTTTACAAAATGTACCCCGTTGCTAAATGCAGTGAAATGACGAATCTTTGAAGGACCCTGAAGGTAGTTTTTCTCGTTGATATTATTAGCCTACCTAATTTTTATTAATATTGATCTTTTCATCTGTGCTATTAAGTTATATTTCATTGCGCATAACGCGGCCTATGGTCAAAAGCCACTTTAATCGCCGACGCACTTTAGCCGCCCAACTTCCAAATGGCAGTTCGTAAATGCTTTGCCGTTTCCGGTGCGGTTGCTGCAGTTTGGCGCACTGCACGCAGTCATAGCTGACAACTGCGTGGCTCAATGCCACAGCAGAACCCCAAACCACACGCCACAGGTGTGGACGGGAAATGTGTGAAATGTAGCCGACAGCGTGGGCTCACGTGAGGCAACGAGCTGACGAGGGGTCGCTCGGCACCGCCTCTGTGAAGTCAGCTTCCCCGCGGAAAGTTAAACACCTGACGTCAAGAAAATCATGTGACCGCCTCTCGGCGAATGGCGTTCGGAGTGGCGAGGGAAAACAGGCGCGCAACTCTGTTCCATGCGGGAGCATATACCGGAAAACTAACCGCTACCTGCCACTGCGCGCGCACGCTCTGATTGGCCCCAACGAGGCAGGCGGGCGCGCCGCTTGCCAGCACGTGGCGCCATCTGGTGCGCCCAAGGCAATCTGCACACTGGGGGCGTGCGCTAGGCTGCCCACTGACGTCATCGTAGCGGGGATTCGAAGGCGGGGTGTCGCCCTAATTTCTTGCGAGCTACTGCGAGCAGCGATTTTAAAAAATATATTTCTAAATTATAAGGTCCACGCACAGCTTTCATATTTGACTCGATTACCAGAAAATACCCCTCTCTACAGACCTGCTGCACAAGGATATGCCCTTAATAATCATTTCAGGGTCATTTTAAAGGGTTAATGCCCATATATGCAGAATTGACTATTCTCCACATGCATGCAGTGATCGCTGGGTGTCCTCGCACCACTCCTGGTGCAGTGGTACAGCGGCTGAGGAATGCGCCCCTGCCCTGCGATGGTAGGTGCTAGCTTGTGAGACCTAGGTTGCTCATCCCGAGCAACCTCAAGGTCACGGAGAGAGGGTTTGGACAGACAAATATCGGAAAAATCCGAGATTGAGGGTTGAAGAGAGGCGCGAGCCAGATGCATTCTGCCGTGTACCTGCCGGGCATTTAGACCTCGCTGTAAGCGGCACTGAAAAACCCCATAAGCGATGATTTAAGCGGCCAATACAAATCTGAGGATAGCCTTCATGTTTTCCACTGTAGTCCCGTACGAAGGCTATGAAACTTTTGAAAACGTTTGTTGTTAACGTGACGTAATATCGGCTGGAACACTCGCATGTTTACGACAAGCGCGAGGAGAAACGATGCATGACGGTAAGGTGAACAGGATGGTGCGGTATTTTTCATGGAAAGTTCCAGATCCAGCTCTTCCTTAGAAACTTCAGGAACTGCTTTAGTGCGCTCCACACAACTAAATGACACACTTTTTGACTCATTTTTGTGTTGTCATTCGCGGGCACCTGACTATTCCCTTTGTCGTTGGCGAAATACTTCCACCGCGTGCTTTAAACTTAATGTGGAGCAGTGGAAAGTAGCGCGGTCAAGGAGGGTGCCTGCTGATCAGCCCTCACTCGTCGAACGGGCCTAAGCTGCCACAGCCGCCGCAGGGGTCCTGGACTAGGACTCCACTCATGAAGACACCGAAGACGCTATGAGCTATGTATAAACGTTTTCTCAAAGTCCTTGTGCGTAGATTATGGGACCTAAGGCACAGTGAAAACAGAAAAAATTATGCAGCCAAAATAAAAATTCCAATGCCGAAAGGGTTAAATGACGGGCCTAATTCAAAAATTCTCCATCACCCTGCAATGCAACATTGCGACAGATGCAGGCTTTTTGCATGGATTTGCCGTTCTGGAGGCCTCCGGCATCTGTGGCGACTTACGCTTACCTTCCCTGGATGATTAAAAAGATTTTTTTTCAAATGTTACCAATTCATGGAGTGCTGTGAGCTGAAATGAAATTCACGCTGCACAGCGAAAGCTGTTTTATGAAGCCCTTCCCATTTAGTTCCACGCGAAGCCCGTGACCAACCGGAGCGCAGCTGCTATGACGCAAGCGCCGTGGAGCAGCGTGTGGTGGCGCCAGCGTCGGCCGCAGCGGCAGCATGGGCATTCGGTGGCGCCAGCCATGGCGCAGCGGCAACATGAGAAGAAGCAACATTTATTGTCAGTGCCAGTATGGTACTCGCAGATAAAATATTTTCCCCACGCTCCATCAGGGACTTTAGGAAGTTCAATAACCTAATGCGTAGCAATGAAAATGTCATTGTGATTTCACTGCTACGCGCATTATTGTTCAGTAATGAATTTCTTATCCGAAATAACCTATACATATTCGATTCACATTTCAATAAATTGATAAACTCGCGGCTCTGCACAAAATATAAATTTCAGTTAGACGCGACGGCAGTTTAGGCGACTTTCCGGCTTCAAAATGCTTTCCTTCAGAAGAATGCCCAAAATGTCTCAGGAGCTGCGTCTGCGTCAATGAGCACTCGAGATCAGGCTCAGTGCGCAGCGTCTAGGACGAATTCTAGTGCGTAAGAGTCCAATTTTTGTCCCTTTCCGATGCGTCCCGAGGTTCTTGCACGAAACCTACAGAGACGTTGGCAGCGCCTGCATCCCCGCCGTCACGTGGTCTTTGGCTGATGATGTCGGTTCTTGTGCTTGGTCCTCAGCTCGTTCTGAAGTGGTGTGGCTCCGACCAACTGTTCGGTGTACAAAACGGCAGTTAGAATGACAACTATCACTATCATCATTATTTATCAATAATTAAAGCCCCTAGATTGGGTACTACTCTACGAGGGAGCCTTTAAATATAAAAGCATACTCATGCTACTTAAATATGCCATACAATAACGCCCAAACTGAAGCCTTTCTTCGATATTTAGACACATCAGCTCAGATTCTATTATCATTTCTTTCTATGGCCTGAAAGACATGAACATTTCATTTGTCGCAAAAGGCAGCAACAAATTCGAAGTTCATTTCAACTGATATTTTCAATACGCATGCAGCAATAAACACTAAGGTGGTTGAAATCTTTTGGGCCATATTTTAAATATGAAGGTTTTACAACATAGCAAAACTTTTTAAAGTAAAAATTAAAACATTACTGAAACCTAAGATGCATATTTCGATCACTAGCAAGCTAGCAGTGCTGGACTTAATTACTCTCAGATATATCAAGTGATCGTAATGTACGACTCGGTTACTGAAAGCATGACATTGCGACACAGTACCTTGAACGAGAATGAAATGCGTTCTGACCAGCAGATGGTAATACCAGTGAGGACTGACTGCACCTCGAGAGGAATTATACCGGCAGCGCACGTTCTCACATCTAAAGAGATATAGGTAACGTGCAAAGAAATGTGGACAAATTGTGGCTAGCAAATAGTCCATAAGATAAAAATGGTGATAGTGGTCAATGCTCAAAATCTCGCAACCCTAAATATGCGTGGCATCCACGCAGAGAGAGGACCAGCATAATGGTTGCATAGAGGGAGGTTAATCAGAACATATGCTCTGTGGGACATACGGCTATTCACGTAACATGTAAATAACTTTAAAATATTGTGAATTTCTTAATTTATGACATCTTCGGGTGAGTAGGACTTGAAGCTTAGACAGCCACAACTTTACATCTCACAGAATTAGTAATTATTTTCCCAGGTTCCTTATCTGTTAACAATAATATGTGGAGACCTTCAGGGTCCTATTCAGTAGACATCACTGGCAATTGTGTACATGATCTAATTAAATCATTAAAAAGTTTCTGGTTAAAAAGACTCACAACCAAGCAGAGCCTCGATCATATGTGTCATGGGCGCACGCCATGATATCAACGTAAATGTCGCACCTCAGACCTGCTTCGATCAGTACAAGAGATTGCGTGAACAACCTTCGTGGCCCTCTTTTTGAATGTCTTTTCTTAAGCTCCATCACCAGAACAGCTTCGTTTCGAAGTATGAGTAAATCCTGTTGCCAATGACCGGAATCTTGGGAACGAAAGCATCGCCCACGAAGCCTAGCGTTTTTTACCTACTACAGCACTTCCAACTCATGTGACCGGAACTGCGAACTGCATGGTTCGTACATCAAGATTTGGCATCAGTCAATGTGCGATGACTCTGTGAAATGAGAATTATGAAGCAGTTTTGGCGCTGGCGCACTTTAATAGCTATGTCGGCTGCTTAGAAAATATGTCATGCTAATGCTGGTCTCTTCTTGACGGCAATTTTCAACCAGAACGCTTTCGAGGAGTTCGCACGAAGCTAAGTAGGGTGCCAACTCGCCGCATACCCTATTCTAAAATTCCAACAGTGCAACAATTCGAAAATATGGAGATAAAATCACATTGAAAAAAAACAGCCAAACAGAATTGATTTGGTAAGCCAGCAGTGATGCCATTTCCACACTTGCTAAGACATCCCTGTCTTCAAGATAAAGCAGTTCCTGCTCAGTGCAAATGAAGGCTTCCTGGTGCCAGATGGAAGTACCTTCTCATTATTGGACGGTACTCTCCACTTCCACGCGTACTGGCCAATTGTCAGCAACACTGTTAGTTGTGAACGCCAGTGTCAAATATTCCGCCTGTGTGATCATGGGTGCTCGCATCATTTTATCACTATAGAATTACCTTCCTTATGTCCGTTTTTTTTTATTGCGCTTCGGGCCGCTACCTTTTCAAGACGTATGATAGCTTAAAAGGACGTCTTGCTGGGCAAGTTGGTAACTGTACATCTCTTTGGTTACAGGCCCGTGTTGCCTTCAAATAAATCAGTTGTGAGTGGCGCTCCGTCCCGTCTTTCTACCTTGTGTTGTGTCTGTTTACGCGCCTGTAACCAAAAAGACGTATGATAGCAACCCGTGTTAACAGCATTTCTTTTTTGTTTTTGTTTACAAAGGGCATCTGTTTTACCGTGATATTGAAAATTGGGCTGAAAAAAAATGAAAATTGGTTTTTGGGAAAAGGAAATGGCACAGTATCTGTCTCACATGTTGGCGGACACAAAGCTAAGATTGTGTACTGTAACGAGATACAGAATCTGAGGGAGATACAGCATCGCCCTCGCACTAACCCTTCCCTAAAAATAACTAGCACGAAAAAATTGGATATCTCTTAAGATTCGATGTCAGATGACCCTTTTTGCAACTACTCCTACAATGGAACACTCACCAACAGGAAGTGCCTCCATGCGTGACGTGTCAGCCGCAAGCAATGCTAGCGCCACTGCGTGGAAGGCGCCGTTCCGAGTGACTCCTTTGCGCCGCTCTGCCGTGTAGCGCTTGTAGAGATGGACCACAGCGGCGATGTCGCCCCAGATCATCTTTAACATGCGCAAGATCACGAGCACTGCCAAGCTCAGAGCGCAGACCCATACGCAGGCCCCGACAGTGTTGTCACGCACGAAGTTCCGCATGTGTGGTCCGTACTTTTCGTGGTGCATCTGCAAAAAAGAGATGACGCACAAGCCGATGCAAATTGTCGATCCTTGGTACAATGACCATACAACGTGATATTTTTGGAACTGTCACCTTTCTTCTGTTTATTGGTTACAGGAACGTTATTGTGCAAATGACTTGATTCTCTAAGGTAGACAAAATGACTGGGTATGTGGGTCTTATACCTGCCTGGACAAGCATCATGCCTCCCGATTAGGATCTATAAAGGTGTAAACAACAATGATCGTTGTGCTTAGCACAACCACGCAGCCTTTAAAGCATGATGTGCGTGTCAAATACCGCAAAAGAGGAACAATTATCGCTCAGCTTGTAAGCAAATATGTACACAGTGCGTGCAATGTGTGAAGCTCAGTATGTCAGCATCCGCATCCCCCGATGCTCCTTCAGTTAAAAGCAATTGTTCACCTCGGTTTTACTCAAACGCAAGAACTACCGTGACATTTTTTATTTGTTAGCACTGAAAGTGAAAATTTGGTAGTCGGTAGGGGCGTCAAAGAATTCAATCCCCGCTTAAACTCTGTTAGTTTCACTTTGTGCTTAAGAGGAGATTGGCGTAAGGCCGAATTTTTACTGTCTGCTGCTTAAGCTGTTAGCGCAGAGATTCGCTAACCCGGTAACCTAGCATGCATTGCGCAAGAAAACATTCTCCGACCACAGTGGTCCATATATATAATATACCTGGATAACCTCGGCGTGCTCTGACATGGCAACATCTCATAGAGACATGCGCACGCCTCAAAGATGTCTTCCTTCGACCGACCCGACGGCTTCCGGCACCACGTGGGAAGTGTACAGGTCTCCGAGCCGTACAGGTACGACAGCGTGCGGGGCAGGCACACGAGGCACTTGCTGTAGCCGTCGTACGCGTACAAGAACACCGCCATAGCAAAACTGCCTCGCATCATCTGAAGAAACAACCAGCGCAGCAAGGTTTCATTACGTAATGCCAAAAGAGCCTCACTTATTCAGAGGGCCGCAAAGGTTACATCTTTCAGTAAAACATAGTAATACGGTTTTTCCGTACACGGCCGACATGGATAAAGAATGGAGATAAACCGCAAGCTGAAGGCATAAAAGAGAACAGCTGCGTGTTCCAAACAGACTGACACATTTTTTCCAACTCTTCTGTAATGAATTCAGATACTTCCGAAGCCGCCCACAAATAATGCACTATCGCAACAGTCCATGTACAAATAATCTCATCAGGACAGCTTCAAGACAACAGGACCGGGAGTTTGAAAGACACCCAACAAACACGTTGGGATAGTTAGCTTTTAATTATCCTTTATGTTCGAGGCTACATTGTTCCATGGAGACACAAATAATCAAAAGGCGACGGTAGAAGCGCCAAAATTCTTCCGCTTTTGAAGGAACTACGTGGCCGTACATAGATAATTAACGTATTTTCTTATTCGAAACAGGGTGCACTGGATAGACTATAGGGGGCTTTTCGTCTGTTTCCTTTCCATTATATCTTCGTCTACGATCATCAGTCACACTCCACTTTGTTCCATAACTCTGCACTTGTTTCTTAGAAGACCTATTCAACCCAGTTGGTAGTGGGATTCTCTTAAAGAACATGGCGGTGGTTTCAGAATCGAGCCCAGGAGGCTGGATTCCGTTCTGTCAACGTCGCGTCGCCGAAAGATAACTTCGTAGGGTGTCTCGATGCACGCCGGCCCACTCCGTCGTTCAGGGTGGAGACAACCGCGACATTTGCACTATAGCGTAAACCCTAGCGGTGGCCGCCATGTTGGTGCCCAACGCGGAGGCAGCACATGGGCATCGCGCAGCTGCATGTCGACCATGAGGCGAAGAAAGGCGCGCCGCGTTGACAAGATGATGGGAACGTTTATTGCTAACGGTTGGCACATTGGCCTAAGATGAACTAAACGTAAAAATAAGCGTCGGCAAAGTAAAAGGCCATCACACTAAAATCTTATAATTCTTATTTTCAATGCTCAATCGACCACAGTATTTTTCAAGAAGCTTTAACATTGACAGAGAGCCGTAAAGACGATATCGTAACTTATTGCTGTTGCTGCCATTGCATTAATTTCCATAGTTAGTGCATTTAACTTACAATGATGCTAAAACTCTTAACAGCAGAAAACTACCGTGCTTAGATGCTGCATAAAAGCCATTTGGTAGCTGGGTGTACGATTAACATGATTACAAAAGCGCACTCAGACACGGCCGGACACAAGCATAGGCGACAAAACAGATGCTGTTTCTGAATAATGTCCTCCAGTCACCAACTAGCCTAATCACATGCTGTATAATGCTGCGCCCAGTACAAAACAACCCTGGCGATATTCGCTGTGCTGATGGCAAGATAACACTCTTAAGTGATCACTGCCTACCAATTTGAAATAGTTATCTTAACTCACTTCATAACTGCAACGAACGCGACTCTTTTTTTATCTTATAATACGCTACCGTCACTGCATAATCCTAACAGTGTTTCAAGCGGCAACATGGTGACTTTCAGGTGAATTTCAGATAGATCATGCACTACACCTGACAACTCTTTTCTTTTTTTCCCTTCAGCTTGCTGCTAGTGCAAGATACCACCAACTTTTTCTGTAGTACATAGCTCCTTGTACGTAGCACTGTATCGTGGACGTGTACTTTTCAGCGCAACCAAAAAAACACACGCAAAAACGTGGTGACAAGACACAGCAGCGTTTATCCATACGCCTTCGCTCGCAAGTATACACACGCGCTTAAGAGCAGAGCATTGCTTATCCAGAAGTTAAACCAATTGCACACGCACACTTATGCGCAGAAGATACAGAACAAAGGATGTCAGTAGCCGTGTGGCTTATCTCGGAAGAAGAAACATTCCACAGCCATGTAGCGAGTGTTTCGTGAACAGGGCCACACATTCCTGAGCACTTTGCCAAAAACGCCGCGCACAAGTCTCTCCCAACCCCCAGCGATGAAGCGTGGGGAGCGCAATGGCCATCGCCGCTTGGGAGGCAGCGTTTACCACTTCACAGAATGACTGACAAGGCGCTCCAAGGAGGCGTGCGCATCTAGGCACCCTACAACTTTCATTTAAGCAGCCTCGCCAAAAGGAGGAAGGGATCGAGGAACTTCGTAAAAACCGATAACAACACATTGCACGGCTCTGCGTGCTGTGGCGTAACGAATATGTTCTGTTTTGCTGGACGTCGAACGGACTTCAAGACTGTTTTCTCAAGCTCAATATGTCATTTGCTTGTTTATGCTCACAGTAAGTTACAAGCAAGTTATCTACGATCGCTCGTGGATTTGTGTTGTCTTCTAGGTATAGGACTTTTGAATGTGTGAGCTAACACTACCGTTTCGAGACATGTAAGACGAGCTGTTAGCCCTAACCGGAAGCTGTCGTTTATGCGTTGGCAGTTCGCAATCACTCGACACAGTGCGAGTTCACAACGTGCAAAACGTTCCAAGATGCTGCAAAAAGCGATCCAGTTGCAGCCGTGCAGGTATGCTACGGTGCATGCTTGAATGTAATCATTTCAAAGTGCTAGAGTCTAGGCTCCCATTCCGTGTCCTTGGTTCCAGGGTAAACCTACAATAGAGCATGTCACATGGACCTGCCCTAAGGCAGACTTAGAGCCTAGAATAGACCGCCCGAGTGTGACGCAATGGGAGCACTTGCTGGCCAGCCATGACGAGGAAGCGCAATGATTTCTCTTACGTCGAGCCACGATGAAAGCTGTCAAGTGCGGCATCCTGTACCAAGGATCGATCACGGTGCCAGTGACCCATAAGGGTCAAGAGCACTTTAAATCTGTCGCTAATAAAGTTTTTTTCTATCCATCCATCGCCGTGTCAGGTGGCAGTTACATTGGCTGGTCGTGCGAGATGGCTGTGTTTGAAACAGCTACCAGGCCATGTCAGTTGCGCATAACTTAACTCCTGAAACTATGTGCCAGGAGTGTGGTGTGAGGACTTCCCGCTTTCTCTAAATCTAAACTATAAAATGTCCATTCCTGCGAAGCGATACGCAAAGAAGACTCCAAGCCGCTGAAGGGGCTCAATAACGCTATCGCGTCATATCCTCAAAGAGGTGTTTCATCATGTTTTTACATGTATGTTATGTCGGGAAGTGCATTGGGAGCCAGTTTAGTCACTCTCACCGCTAATCTCGAGGCCAGCAGGGCACCATTCGCCCTGAACGAGACGGCCAGCCACACCGTGTAGAGCAGCCTGGTCAGGACCAAGACGGTGAAGGATGCACTGTGCCTCCCCTTCTGTAGCGCCTCTAGACACAGGTGCAATAAAACTTCGGGGCCAGCGAAGATTAGACTCGATCACAATCAGCGCTGGCACCTTCAGGTCGGTGAGCAGCGGTAAGGCGGACTGCCGGTGGCTCATCATCACGCCCAGGAACACCAGAAGAGGCAGGCTCTGTAGAAGTCGCAATAGGCGTGCCAGATGTGAAGCGCTGTTCCAGGGAACTGAAGTTCCCAATGAGGATACATGCATGGCGTCAAATGAAACCGATGTTCTGAGTGGAAATCCTAACAACAGAAAGTGACGGACTGCGTTGGGCCCACAACGCGACCTCCTTCTTGCTGTCAACTCCAGACAACCCCTCCTGACGAGACTGCGGGCAGATGATGACTGCTTTCGGGACAAGACCACGCCCTTCACCGCAGTATTCGTAATTTCCGCCTAAGCCAGTCTGTAGCGCATCCAGGCTTTCAGTGACACCCAGTTCCATACAAGGCGTGAAAGCATGTGACGACCCTCCCTGACACACGTCGGTCATGACTGGCACGTCCATGCTTGTGTTCCTTGAGTCCAGATGGTACGGCTATATACGGCAGCGAATTTTGAGCAGATGAGGGCAGGGAGGGGGGAACTAGAGGCTTGGGCGCTTTCTCAGGCACTCGTCGCTTAGCGCAACTCGCACACCCAGTCAGGCTCTTTCCTCTTCTTCATTGTTGTTGTTGGCCTCTGTTGGAATGGCACATACCGGCGGTGGAACATTTGCCGGGGTAAATTAACTATGGAAAGAAATATGTTGGTGTGACGATAAGAGACCGGGAGCGGGCGGAGTGGGCGAGGGAACAAACGCGGGTTAATGACATCCTAGTCGAAATCAAGAGGAAGAAATGGGCTTGGACAAGGCATGTAATGCGAAGGCAAAATAACGGCTGGTCCTTAAGGGTAACGGAGTGGATCCCAAGAGAAAGCAATTGTAGCATAGGGCGGCAGAAAGTTAGTTGGGCGGATGATATTAAGAAATTTGCGGGAATACGATGGGCAAAGCAGCCAAATGACAGGGTTAATTGGAGAGACATGGGAAAGGCATTTGCCCTGCAGTTGGCGTAGTCAGGATGACGATGATGATAAACTCAAAGAGGAGGTATATATTTACCAACTTCTGTTGGGTGGGCCTTGGTTAACTTTTTGGAGTCAAAAATAATGGAATCTAGAAATACATAACGGACAAATGAACCTACATTACGCAATGATTTATTAATGTACAGTTACGCACACTGGTTTAAGAACGTGACTGCTGCAGGGCGCTTCCACCAAAGGAGACGAGAACATGAATACAAGGATGAAGCCCTGATCGAGCGAGGGGATCACCAAATAAGTTCTTCTCCGAGAAGAAAACCTGCGGAAGCAAAGGAGGAAGTGTTCAAGTGATTCAGCTTTTGGGCTTCGTTCACAAAAGTTCGACGACTGGCATAAAGATACAGACCCGAAAAGATCGTGAAGCAACCTTGCTCTTTCTCTTATGTTTCACGGCAATGCCTACGCTTGAAACCATTCACGGATATTTCTGAGCTAATGGTACACCACTTTCTTTTCCTTTTTTTTAAATTGCGAATCCAGACTGCCATGTTCGCTTGCTGGAAAACACTTTTATCAAGGAGGGTTTTATGTGGGCGCGGCACATCGATGTGTCATTCTTCGATCACCTAACCAGAGCACTGCTGACCCTGCAGCAGTGGCGTAAATCGGGGGGGGGGGGGGGGCAGGGGTTCCTGACCTCCCCCTCTTCCCTTCGATCAGGGCGGGGGGGACGCAGCATCCGAGTGCCACCAGGGTAAGAAATGCAGGTTCTGAGACACAACATGGGATCAGCTTGTTGCTGTCAGCCGCCGCGGTGGCTGAGTGGTCATGGCGATCGACTGCTGGCCCGAAAGACGCGGGTTCGATCCCGGCCGCGGCGGTCGAATTTCGATGGAGGCGAAATTCTAGAGGCCCGTGTACTGTGCGATGTCAGTGCACGTTAAAGAACCCCAGGTGGTCGAAATTTCCGGAGTCCTTCACTACGGCGTCCCTCATAGCCTGAGTCGCTTTGGGACGTTAAACCCCCATAACCCATAAACCAACCAGCTTGTTGCTGTGTCATGTAATGTAACATGTAACAAGATTTATGTAATGCTTACTGCGTGCTTGGTTGCTAAACAGCATTGCACCCCATGGGACAGTAGAGACCTCCACAGCAGCAGAAACCTCCGTAACGTGTTTACCATTAGATTGCGTATCTGGAAATTCCTGTGATCACATTGTCTTCACCTGTTGGCACACATTGATGTGTGTGTCCTAACTTCACTTGCATTGATCCGATCTTTCACTTCTGACGTAAACTGTGTCTGCTGTACAAATAACAACATTCTTTAACTGATAAATTCGCATGCACTGTTGCAA
This sequence comes from Amblyomma americanum, assembly GCF_052857255.1. Taxonomy (NCBI): domain Eukaryota; kingdom Metazoa; phylum Arthropoda; class Arachnida; order Ixodida; family Ixodidae; genus Amblyomma; species Amblyomma americanum. Next base: position 4,757,330 of record NC_135497.1, on the reverse strand, counting down.
ATGCGTGGCCGGATAGGACTACTGCGCGTGCGCAACAGGCATACAGCCTTCGTCCAAAATGTACATCCCAAGAAGTTTGCTTCTAAGCTGCTTAACGTGGCTCCCTAGCACATTTAGCAGTTCAATGCTTGGGAGGATTGAGGAAGAGAAGCCATTCCTCATTCGAGAGGTTACGGTCGCTGAAGATGTATAACTAGGCACGCTGCAGGCCTCGCAAACAAACCCTTTGGGCTGTATACTTTTGACGGGGGCTGTACGCTAAACTGGTATACTTCTACGCTGGTATGTCTCCTGGGTGCTACATCGCTCTGCGGATGAACTGCACATAACCATCAGAATGCAGCAGCAAGAGCTTCACATACGCGGTTGCCAGCGAGAGGGCCTAGAAAACAGGCCGCATTACGAGAGATTCGGGGTCGGGTTCAGAGGGAAGCTCTTGTCAAATTTCTGTCGTCGTGAGCGCCACCGCTAATCTTCCCTAGCGGCCGTCAGCTCTATATGGTGCTTTAGTGAAGGCACGCTTAGAATGTCTTGAGGTGCGAACGCCACATTTATGAACTATTAAAATACTTATAAAAAGCCACATGCGGAATCCTAAGTCTCTGCTAAAGCTAACAGCTCAAATTACCCGATCATTGTTTATGTGCTATCAGGAAAAAATTGCTGCCCAAATCACTCCGCTTATTATCCCTGAAATGCTTCGACATTTATGAGCTCGTTGCAGGGCTGACCGTGGGGGAACCAATGCGGAAGCGCTAAGTGCGCTACATCTCTAAGAAAGCCGCGTTTTGGCGGAATGGCTCGGCCAGCACTGCTATTGACGCGTTGCGAGGGTGCGTGGAAGGAATGGTGCGGCTGGCATTGTAGAACAAGCTGCCACTTCTCGTTTGTTGCCACTTTGTTTCGATACGATCTCTAAGTTGCTCCGTCGATGGCATTGACAAAGCCAGAATCACTCAAAAAGACAATAGTTTGTACATGGAGGCCTTGTTTTCATGAATGCCATATTGGCATTGCCTAATTGTTTTGTTTGCTCATTATAGTTTTTTTAACAAGGAGGGTTCTAAAGGTGGCATTTGTGTTTCCGGCTTTGAATTTTGTAGCGTGAGCTACACTGGCCGAGGTTGAGCAGTTTCGCATGGTTCCTGGAGAGCCGTGCTGCGCATGCGCGAGGAGCAGTGACGTCACACGGCGCGGCGGAGCCACCGCCGCACGTGCCTCGCCGGTCATAGCCGCGGCAGACGCACTGGCACCGGCGCGAGCCCAGCTGTGCGCCTCCGTAGCACAGTAGCCGTCTGACGCTGCGCAGGAGCCGCTTGATGGCGCCTCACATTTTGTGCGGTCGCGCAGAGGTCTCAGTGGGAGTGTACATATAGCGGGGCGTTTGTCAGTGTGGTGTAGCCATGAAGAAGGAGAGCGAAATTGCTGCTCAGCGCCAATTGATGCTCAGGGGCTCAGCGTAGCTCACGCTATGTATATCCTGGCATAGCCAAGCTAAGCCACTCCTAATTGGCTGAGTGGAGGCGTTTCTTGAACCCAGCGTCTCCAGCACCGAAAGAAGATTCGAAGTTACATCCGATATGATGAAGTCATCGGTCAGCTTCTTGCCCTTGACACGCTCGTTGAGGGCGAGGACGAAGCCGACATACTCCATGTACACTTCGCTCTCGGTCCAGCGGGTCATGTCAGCCACCGTCAGCACGCACGGCTGCGGCTCGGCGTACACAGGTTCTTCTTCGCTTTCTGACATCCTGTCAGTAGGAATGCCTCGACGTTGAATGGCTGAGCGCGTCTGGCTTCGCAAGCGACCAGCAGACCACGAACCGTCTTCCTCGTCCCTCATAAATCTGCGCTGGTGATAGTGTTGATGGCGATAAGCCCAATGGCGCTAGAACTTTTTGACGTACGAAGAAGACTTTGTTTAGGAATAGCTTTAAAGGAGTATAGAAACCTAAATTTTTGGTGCTCATTTTGTTATTTCTAATTATGCGTAAGGCATTATTATACATCGATTACCACCTGGTAATCTCGTACGACAGCTAAATAATTTATAATCACATTTCTTCTTCGTGCCGTTTCGACTTCAACAATCGAATGAGGACTTTGACATCAAAGCGTACTTACTGGTCACGTGAGACATAAAAAATTTCGATATAATCAGCCGCGATGGCTTAGTGGTTAAGGCATTGGGCTGCTGATCCGGAGTATACGGGTTCGAACCCAACCGAACTGGCAGCGTTTCGATGGAGGCGAAACGCAAAGGCGCCCCTGTGCTGTGCGATGTCAATGCACGTTAAAGATCCTCAGGTGGTCCAAATTATACCGGAGACTAGGACACCGCTTTCTTCCTTTCTTGTTTCACTCCCTCTTTTATCCCTTCCCTTACTCCATGGCTCAGGTGTCCGGCGAGATGTGAGACAGATACTGCGCCATTTCCTTTGCCCCCCTTCCTCCCCCCCCCCAAAAAAAAGAAACAATTTTCAAGCCATCTGATGCTTCCTCAATCGTTGTCATTCCGGCTCTTGAAGGAGGCTGGCTTCAACACTGCAGTGAATTAAACGATGAAGCAACGATTTTAAGGCGATTTTTCATGACGCACGAGACAAACATACACACTCTGACGTAACAGCCATCATTCAGCTGTTGAAACCGAAACAGCACGGCAGAAAACAATTCGACAATAAATTTTTAGCGGTCGTAATCGAATATCACATGCTGATTCATGCGTAGTCGTGTCTTCCGCATCAATATAGAGAAGACAACATGACACCAAAATTAGGTGTCCATACTCCTTTAATGTTGCTTTATCTGCCATATTATACAAGTACAGATTAATGAGTGCTGCCTGCCAGGAGGCTATGCTGGCTGCACGCATCTCGTGTAGCGTCTTCGCCAAAAGTAAGCGAGCAGCCGCGGCGGGAGTGGGCTCGCAGCCGAGTGGCTGCGCTGCGGTCTCCGGTGCCGGCCGCTGCTCCCGTGTAGTTGTGCGCAGAGAGTTCCTTAGTGCAGCCTTGAGGGTAAGCTGGCGGCTTTTCACTTCATCCACCATGGACGCCCGACGCATGCTGGGAAGACAGAAGCCGGAGTGACATCTAGCGCCCAGTTGACTGTGTCTACTGGTCCACAGCAGGTATCGAATTTCCTCCTCTCCAGCCGGTGTTGATTAATTCGGGCAGGTAGTGGGACCTGCATCTTCTTCAGAGGCCCATCGGCACGCGACTGACGGGGTAAGGGCCGCCCAAGCCTTCGTCTTCTCTAAGGAACACCTCCTCCAGTCTCGATAAGTTATGAGGGAAGGGGAAACTACGCGGGGGAATGAGGGCGCGTGTACTTTTCCATAAAGGGGTTGCTAAGATGGGGTGAGCGGAGCAGGCGTCAGAAGGGAGCCTGGTGGGGGGTGTCTGGCCGAGGTGGCCGATAGAGGGTAGAGTCCGTGTGCCCTGCTCGGCAGGCATATTCTCGACCTAGGGCGTCGGTACGTGGTTATGCACCTGGATATTCTGTACCTGTATCTCACCAGAGAGGGCACGAACTGGTAGGGCGCTGCCTTAGCAACGAGTGGAAAAACAAGCAAATAATTAGGCATTTAAAACTAATTGGGGACGGTTGAGCGGTTACATTTGGCTTTTGTTCCCGATGAGAAAAACCAATTAAATTTCAAACTTCTCTAAATTCAGAAAAAAAACGACGCCACTATTGTATTGTCTTCAGAACCTATACAATACTCTCAACACTACGGTATGCTGAGTTCGTTTTCTATTATGATGACAGCTGTTTACACTATCCGCATAGTTCTGCACTTAGCGTGGAATGTATAGCGTAAGCCGCAAGACATCAGGTAATTAACTTAAAAATATTTAATTTACATTACGCTGATATACGTAAATTAACCGAATTACAAACTGTCGCACAGAATATCCTTGAAGGCGATCATGAGGTGTGCTAAGGTAATTTGTCTCGACAGAATGGGGGAACGTCAGTGTGGTATCACGATTTTAATAAGCAGTGCTTTTACACAATCGAAGATACCAGTAAGGGCCGAAGACGATTACGCAAGGCTTAGACGAAGTGTTTACTTTGTTTTTTCTTTGTCTTCAGCTTTCGTGACATCCAATTAAAGGTCGGATGAGCGCACTATACAAGTGTGCCTGTGTGTAGCCTAACATAATGCGTGCGTTTCTAACTGGAATTGATACAGTTCACCGGTTCGATAACGACCAGTATTTGTTTTTCCCGCGCTTTAAAGACCGGACGCTGTATTTTTAAATCTGTTTAGGAAAGGGTTATTCTAGTGCACACAACCACCCACGCTTTGGCATTAGCCCTATTCGAGGCCATCATTTCATGCATAACCCTCAGTGTTAAGTGTGCTGCACATGTGAGACAAATGTTCACTAATTAAAACAGTCTTTATTCACTTCATAATAACGAGATAAAGAACAACTTTGCAAGCTTATCTCAAAAATATGTCCGATCACAGCTTCACAAGCAATCAGCTCTCACAACGTCGGCCACAGTCAGGAATTTGCGGAGGTGAATCCAGCAGTCGTAGCTGAGCTCGTCGAGTTGCACTGGGCTATCGCGTCCTCCGATGCACTGAACCCGTCGCTTGACCACGCCAGCCAGTCTCATGTACTCTTCGAGACCCGTCAAACATCGAAGCCCCAAGGCGCGACTGACCATCGTCGCCGCTTCCCTGGCATCGACGCCAGCATTTTTTTGAACGATGCTGAGGACCCTTTCATGTCCCGACACCAGCTCGACCGCGCGTGCGTTATAAGGATCGTGGTCACCCATCACGAAGCGGGCTGCTCTTGTGACGAGGCTGGCGTTGCGCCTGGTGATGTTGCGAATGGCAACGAGCTCTGAGTTAAGGCCTTTGCGAATTGGGAGACCAACGCGTAGCAGGCGGTAATTGCTTTCGATGCCCGACACCAGCGTCTGCAAGAAGGCCTTGTAGCTATCGCGGCTGAGCACCGCGAACGACAGCTCGGAGAGATTTTGGCTGTTGGCAAATGCGTTCGCGAGGAACTCACAGTTGTCTTCGGTCAGAGGCAGCCCTATGAGTGCGATTCTGGTGAGGCTGAGGTTGGATGCCAGCGCGTTCACCAGAAGCTTTTTGGCGTCAGGGTCATGCTCCTGGTCTTCGAGTTCGGGTTCATCGACGTAGACGTGCACTTCTAAGTCCTTCAGTGTGCGTGCGTCCATTATTTAGGCCGCCATGGCAGCTTGGATCTTATCAAGGAAGCAGTCCTGCACGCACACGCGGAGTGAAGTGACGTGATTGCAGAAGGGGAGGATTTCGAATGTTCTGCGCAAGATCTCCGAATTGTTGAGGTGGAAAGAGCTGACCGTGAGGGACGTCACCTCGGGGCATTCGGGAAGCAGGGGAAGGCTAGTGATGCTCAGGGGGTCATCTTTATTATGTATGGCCTTCGCCAAGCGGGAACCACGAATTATTAGGCATATCTCTTTGAGGTCAGCGCATGCTGGAAGATGGCTTATGTTGATGTTTTGGAGGGCTTTGTTGAGTGCCAGGGCGCGAAAGAACGCGCAGCACTCCTCCGCTGAGAAACCCAAGAGGTCTACGTTCAGCGTCAAAAGTGTAGCGTTTTCTGGGAGCGCTAACAGCCACGGCTCGATCCTTGTGGCTGCGTCTCCGGCGAGAAGTTTGAAGCCGTAGCTGATTACGGACACGACGCAGTTTCTCGGCCACGTAACACTTAGCGTGCGCAGATTGCGGTTCCGGGCGATTAATTCGGCAAAGAGCGCTTTCGCTTCGACATCGTAGATATCTATATCGATTACCAACTCTTCTAGCGTCGTCCTTGGTGCAATGGCCCTGACCAGAGACTCCAGTGCAAGCTGGCTGGCCTCGGGTGTTCGCACATTCAGCTTCTTGAGCGGTTTTTCTGCAGGTAGAGGACGAAGCCATGAAGGAGGTCGACGAAGTCATAAGAGAACACGCAGGAGCCGACGGTTAAGTCACTTATTGTGTTATTCTGCAAGAGTATGTTTATCAACTGTCGTGCGCAGCCGGTGCAAAATTCCAGATCAGCGACATCCAGCGCAGTAAGGGTGATGCTGCCCTGCTCCTTAGGGATTACAAACAGTGGCAGTCTGACAGAGAAGCAGAAGTATTTTTCCCCTTCGTCTGAATAATTTTGGTCCGAGGGGTTGGCAAGCTTCTCCAGGGCTTCAAAGACTTTTGTTTCACAGCACGTTACATCTGAGATGGTCAGCTTCCTGACGCTGTACTTGTCTTGAAGAATGCTGAGGAGGACAGGGCTCCTCGCTACAAAGAAAGTTATCTCTACAGCCAGAATGCAGCGATGATGGGCGAGGACGTTGCGCCGCAGAATCCTGGCGATGGTTTCACAGTCAATCCGTGGGTCTTCCAAAGGGTCCATGAGCACGGCCTTTGGGGCAATAGCGATGCCCAATTCACCCAGGCCATTTTCCACTCTTATCTCAAGGCCTACGCTCCAGAGAACCTTCTTATACTCGGCGACACGTCGAACCAGCTGACACACTGGTGCCGCTTCACTTCTGGTGCAGGGCAGGGTTAGTTGCGTGCGTTTGTCTGACACGGATGGCTTTGCAGTCGTCATGGCACGTTTAGCGGAGCGCACTTGTGCTTCTATTCAATGTGGGGATTCCAGCACAGGACAGGTTTCCACTTGAAGACTGGAAGAAAGAATGAGTATATATATATATATAAACGCTATTATAACTAAACTGTAGAGAAGGGTCAAAGATGTTATTCCAACTTTACAAAGATAACATCAAAAACGGCAGACGCAGCTCGCAGTGGCCTACGTTCAGATAGAGAGGCGAAATTAGCGTTTGCTGAGGAAGTTTGAATGCGGCTCTCGCATAAATGGCTAAACAGACGTCACTGAGACAGACTTTTGTCCTTCAGTGGAATTACACTCGCGTTGTGACGGCCTTGTCGAACACTGCGTTGTGCATTACGGCGAAAGTTGGCTGCCTGATTTTGAACTGAGTACAAACTTGGACCTTACTGACGCGATCTGAACGCCAATGAATTAAATAGCTTTACTCAACCTCGATACTTCTTGCAGCGGACTGTAAGCTACGAACGCGAAGTGACACCATATAGTAGAGCAAGTTAGAGGTTTGGGTGCTACGGTTCGGTGAACGCTTCTCTTCACTTTCTTCAGCTCACTACTCAAGCCTTTTCTTTATTGCTTACTCTTTCTCTCTTATTTCACTCCCTTCGTAATCCGTTCCTTTAGGGCGTGGTTGAGGTGTCCTTGGAAAGCGATGCCTTTCCTTTTCTGTAAACTAGTTTTAAGAAACTGGCTAGCGCGTTCGGCTACTGAGCCGGAGTTCCCGGTTTCGAACCCGGTCGCGGCGGCAACGTTTTGATGCAGAAAAAACGAGGCCCGAATGTCCACAGAGATGTGAGACAATTACCGCGCATTTACATTCCTCAAAAACCATATTTAAAACTAACTTTTTTCCATGGGTATGAATATTTGAAGGGTTCCTCCAAGAACCGTATCATTGCCACATCACACCAGTTACGCTCCGAATAAGTTGTTGAGTTTAAAAATTCATTATCAGATAAATAAAGGGCAGTAGCTTTCTCTCTCATTCTTGCTTGTTGCTGGACACCTCAACGGTGGCGAGAGTGAACAGATGAAGGGGAAAAGATGAAACTGAAAACAGTTTTTATGGAAAGGAAATGGCACAGTAACTGTCCCGAACTGCGCCATGAGGGGTTGTATTGGTAGCACTAAACTTTAGTGGGCATGGCTGTTGGCCACCTTGTGAGCCCACCCAGTGGCCAGGATTGCGTGAACGGATCTGAGCTGGCCATTATATCCTCCCACCGCTCTAGAGAAGGGACTTGTACTAAGTATGTATGTGGCGGCACATTTTTGAAGCTCCATAGGATGTGATCGTATCCGGCTATCTAAAATAGAGGGGATCATAAGGCAGGCATATAAAGCAGTCATGGGGCTGCCCCACTGCACACCTGCGCAAAGACTTCTTAATCTGGGGGTCTACAACACCATCACGGAACTATGCTACGCAGATATATTTGCACAATTAGGAGGCTCGCAACCACACCCGTGGGGTGGAAGATCCTGAGCAACGTAGGACTACATGACAGAATTCCGGATAGAAGCGCGCGGGCAAAGTTACTAAGGGAAGTGAGAAAATTACTGACATTTAAACCTATTCCAAAAAACATGCACCCTGTTTTTCACGAAGGCAGGAGGCAAGCAAGAGCAAAGGCCCTTGAAGCTAAGTTAGAAGGCTCGGAATGCACAGCCTATACAGATGCGGTGGAATACGAAAGAGGCGACTCCTTTGTGATCGTCGGCGTGAACGACTCGGGAGAAACATTAACAGTTGGTTCGGTCAAAGCAAAAACTCAGGGACAGCGGAGAAGGCGGCTATCACTATGCAATGGTCACCGCCAAAGCAGTTACCATAATTAGGGACTCCAAAGTCGCGATAAACAATTCCGCGCGTGGTATTATCTCTAAGGAGACAAAACGAATCCTACGACATCGAGACTAGAACCAAAGTGAGGTGGAAATAATATGGGTGCCGGTACACTAAGGGAACAGGGGAAACCAGTTCGCTCACAGTATGGGGAACCTGCCCTGCCAAGGTGGCACTGCAATTGTTCCATTCGGTGACTCAAAGCTGCTTTTGTCAGCCGCTTGGGTCGCTGAAAACGCGAGAACACATTCTACGTGATTAGATACCCGCGTTTGGCTGACAGCATTCATTGCCTAGCTTCTCTCGGCGTAGCCCAGATAGCTGACGCACGGCACGTGCGCCTTCGACAGAGCGCAGAGGCTCACACCAATAAGCGCCTGAAGGTGGCGCGCAAAAGTACTAATAGTACTAACCAAAACTGATTGGTCTTCTCGCTGGGCAGTGTGTTATGGCGCTGCAATAGGCACAGCATACTTCAGCGCAATTTCCCCATAGCTCGTGGTTATGTCAGCCGAACAGTGAGCCGGTTGAGTCCCCAAATTTCATGATATATGAATTTATATCCTTTCACAACTACGCCAATTAGGTTAAACTGGAAAGGGGGATCTTACACATGACAGAATCCCGGATAGAAACGCGCGGGCAAAGTTTCTAACCGAAGTGGGAAAATTACTGACTTTTAAACCTATTCCAAAAAAAACATGCGCCCTGTTTTTCACGAAGGCAGGAGGCGAGCAAGAGCTAAGGCCCTTGAAGCCAAGTTAGAAGGCTCGGAATACACAACCTATGCAGATGTGGTGGAATACGAAGGAGGCGACTCCTTTGTGATCGTCGGCGTGAACGGCTCGGGTGAAACATTAACGGTTGGTTCGGTCAAAACAAAGAACTCAGGGACAGCGGAGATGAGGCTATCGCCATGGCAATGGTCAGCACCAAAGCAGTCACCATAATTAGTGACTTTAAGGTCGCTGTAAACAATTTGCCGCAGGGCAGGATCTCCAAGGAGACAAAACGAATTTTAAGACATCAAGTCTGGAACCAAAGAGAAGTGGAAATAATATGGGTGCTCCGGCACACTCGGGGAACAGGGGAAACGAGTTGGCTCACAGTTTAGCTCAAGGTTTTGTCAGCCGAGTAGTGAGCCGGGTTGAGTCCCCAAAGTTCCCGAGAGATGCATTCATATCCTTTCACACCTACACCAATCAGTTTAAACTGAAAAAAGGGATCTAATTGCCACCAGAAAGAAAGCGCGACAAAATCCAGGAGGTAACGTGGCGTCGGCTCCAGACGCCATGAAGGAGGGGAGTGAAAGAAGAAAGAGAATGATGTCCGTAGTGGAGGGCTCCGGAATAATTTCGACCAGCTGGGGATGTTTACGTGAACTCACATCACACAGCACAAGGGTGCATTTAGCGTTTCGCCTCCATCGAAGCGCAGCCGCCGCGGCTGGGTACTCCAGCTCAATAAACGAGCGCTTAACCACTGAGCCACCGTGGATGAAGAAAAAAAAGCACCCTTCTGGAGGGCTCTCATTTAATTTAAACTCTTTGAGGTTCTTTAACTAGCACACGGAAGTCTTATCTTTGGCCTCCATCGAAAGGCGTTCGCCGCCCCTCGTATTGAACAGATTGAAGCCGTGCCCTCTTTCTGTTGATCCGAGCGCTGAGCCAGCGCGCCGGCCATCTTTGTCGACCGACAGACGAAGATGTTGCAGCGAAATACGGGGAACTCACATGTTTCAGCATCGCAGGGACGAAGTCCTTCGGCTGAGGGTCGGCCAACAGCAGCTCGGGTTGCGCGCGCTTCCAAATAGCTCGCGCAGCACCCGCGCGAGGTAACGCGTTGTTTGTTTCGCAACCAGCGCTCAGATATGATGCGTGAGAAAATAAGAATGGCAAGTAGAAAGAGAAATGAAGAAAACACTTCAGGGAACTCACCATCATCGAGATTAGACGAAGTTACGTGGCCAGTATAGACGCGAATTGAGCAAGCGCGAGCCTCGCCGAATCCCTCCTCCAGCCCGACCATGTAATTAAAGAACATCTCCTGCTGTGACACCTTTGATACTTGAGACAGTCACGTCATTTATGAGGGAGATTCCGCGGCAGAGAGAGAGAGGGGGGTTTAGGTTAAAGCAGTTAGATTGGCCTGAAAAATATATGTACACTGGTCTGCTAATCTGCACTGGGGAACGGGAAGAGGAGAAAAAACACTGTCACGATGGGGGATGATGATGATGATGGGACGAAGCAGATGAAAAAAAAACAAGGTACACTTTCAAACATTACAAAAGCCAGTCAAAGCCCGTGTCGCTTAAAAACGTGAGAACGCTCGCGTTACCTGTTGAGTTTTCGAACTATCTGGCCAAGCGCCGAGGGTAAAATCCTCCGCGAAGGGCATAACGTCCAAAGACTTCAAGTAGTTGCTAGCATGACTCTTTCTCGTGCATATGCTGGGCACGCCACTAAAACATGCTCTACACTTTCTAGCACGCCAAATGTGGAAAAGTCCGGGGAGTCGTTTGCTTTTTTCTGAAGACCCATGTCCACAATGGCTGCGTTCCAATACTCTAGACGTCTAACAAGACGTCTAGTGTGACGTTTAGGAAGCCGTCTAGTGAGAGTGGCATACGTCTAGAAGCCCATGTATTTGAACTTTTCTACTGCTCACGCCGTCTCGCGGCATAATAAGGTAAAAATAAAGCTTATGAACAGTTGTACTACAATTTTTCTCAAACTGAGCAATAACGATCATTAAAAACGTGTTTTCAACAAGTTTTCACATTTTTTTCTGGAATGACATTGCGCGTAAACCGGACTGGTGGATGTGCCTATCGGTCAGTCTACATGTAGCAGACGGGGCCTCTCTCCGAAGACAACGCTAAAGAGATATGCGATTATTCTTTTATTATTGATGCTAAACTGTACATGCTCCTCGGAAGTGCTCATCCAGACGGCGCTGTAAACATAATAAAGAATACGAAAGACTGTAATCGATATGCGCGAAATGCGATACGGCTAATATACACTGCAACAGGAAAACACATGCGTGCCATTAAAACCGCTGTCTGCCGTACGTGGCACTCGGAGACGGCGAGAAACCTAAAGAAAGCGGCGAGCTTTAATCCTGCAAAGTCTAAAATCAATTCGCAACATGCCGGTGTGCTTGTTCTGAGAGTGTAGAGATAAAAAAGAATGTACGCGAAAGAGTTGATGCAACTAATACAGCAACAGAAGAACACATTTGTTAACCGTCACGCCAGCCGTCTTAACGCCCGTCGAAGAACCCAACGACTGCGACGAGTATTAATCTCTAAAATCAAGGTGCTAATTAAGATCCGGCATCGTCAGATGCCGGATCACGTAAACAGACCACGTAAACAGGCCTACAGCGTCCGCTGCTGTAGCAGAGCTCTCAAGTGAACGATTTTCTCCTGCGTGATTCACTGCTAGGAATCGCACGTCCCCGAAGATTAATTGGACACTACTTTGCGTAGCAAATAACATAATGTAATGACTCACATTTTTCCTTTCCTATACTCCGTGCACAGTCCGACGCCCGCTAGAGCACGACTCGCTCATCCGCGTACATGAGCTCCGCCATCTTTAGACAGCAAGTTAGCCTGCATCGATGTGGACTTCGGCGAAGCAGTCTTATTGCTTCGTGAGAAATGGAACGCGTCCCACGATGGCGGCTGTCCGGCTAGAGGTCTAAGTAGCCGTCTACTTGGGAGTATTGGAACGCACCCAATGTCACAGGATTCGCTGCACTCTTCGCCCACTACTGACAACGCCGACATTAAATGTTAACGCCGACACCAAAATGTTAAAGAATACTACCGCAATATCAAGTAAAATACTATACCTGTTGTTCTCACAGTCCCTAAGTACCGGCGAAGTTCCTGACGATTGGAAAAAAGCAAAAATAATTCCTATTTACAAATCAGGAGATCGGTCAAAACCAAACAACTATCGACCAATTTCGCTCACCAGCATCCCGTCCAAACTCCTTGAGCACGTAATAGCATCAAATTTAATCGCTCATCTTGAATCACTAAATTACTTTTACCCGCACCAACATGGCTTTCGAAAACTACTATCATGCGAAACACAGCTCGCCGAATTCACTCACGACATCCTTCAGTACATGGACAATCGCCTACAAATTGATGCCATCTTTCTCGACTTTTCCAAGGCATTCGACCGTGTTCCGCATAATCATCTGCTAGCTAAACTTGCTTTACTTGGAATCCCGCAAACATTACTTATCTGGCTCGAGCACTTTCTTAAAGGGCGCGTGCAATTTACATTCGCCAACTGTTGCAGCTCATCGCATACTGACGTCACATCAGGTGTCCCTCAGGGCGCAGGGTTATCACCGTTGTTATTCTTAATCTACATAAATGATCTCCCATCTAACACAATAACCAAACTTCGACTTTTTGCGGATGACTGCGTCGTTTATAACATCATCCATGCCCCTGAAGACACCATTAAGCTACAAAATAATATAGACACAATTGCATCATGGTGTGAAAAATGGCACATGCCACTTAACCTAGACAAATGCCAACTCATGCCCTTTTCTCGTAAACAAACCTCTATTAACTGCACATACCATATTAATTCAACTCCCATTGCCCGAACTTCCTCTTACAAATACCTTGGCGTTCACCTGACACCATCCTTATCATGGGTCACTCATATTAATTCAATATGCTCCTAGGCCTCATGCACTCTTGGTTATCTGCGACGGAACCTAACATCAGCACCACCTGAAATCAGACAACTAGCTTATCAGACATGCGTACGCCCAAAGCTTAAATACGCCTCATCCATCTGGAACCCTTCACAAGCATACCTTACAAATGAATTAGAAGCCGTTCAAAATCGAGCTGCACGGTTCATCATGTCACAGTACTCGCGTGATAGTAGTGTCACTGCACTAAAACGAGCCCTTTCCCTCCCAAGTCTCCAATCACGTCGCACTGTACCACGCCTATGCCTCCTTCATTCCTTTTTCTACCGCCCTATTAACAGGCATCCTTTGCTGCAGCCGCCATCAAGAATATCCCCTCGCCTAAACCACACTCATCCCATAGCTCCCATTAAAGGCCGCACATCAGCTATGAATGTTTCATTCTTCCCAGATGCAATAGCCCGATGGAATGCCCTGCCTGATAATATTGCTTCTTGCACAGATCGAGCAATTTTCCGCACTGAATTAGCGAATCACCTGTGTCTTACGTGATGTATTCGGCTTCATCAAATAATCTGATCCTGTGTTACTATCTCCTTTAATGTTTTTAATTTTAATGTTTTTGCTTTGTTTCGTTTCATTGCTTTTTGTTTTTGTTTTTGTTGAGCTGGTACCATATGTTGTACACAGTGTTCCTGCCCCCGCCTTATGTAATGCCCACGGGCCCTTAAAGCTTCAATAAATGAAATGAAATAAATGAAATCGTGGTTATCTACTTTGTGGCTTTGTATGCGTAGCTTTGGCTGCGCTTAAACTCGTCCGCTTGGCCAGCAGCTGGTGCTCCTTCTCACCGACCGCATCTATGACTGTGACCGGCCTGGTTAGCGCGCAGCTGGCGTTCCTCTCCCCTCGCCATTCGTAGCGATGGCTCCGCTCCTCCTCACACATCCGCGGTGCAATCTGTGTTAAGGCGCGTTTGTAAAGGTGCGGCGGATACAGCTATCGTTGCAAAAAAAAAAAAAATTGGCAGTGGCTTAGCTCGGCTATGCCAGCCTATACGTGGCGAGAGGTACATTTCCCTGGCTGAGCTTGTTGTGGTCACTGTATTGTTAGCAATGATAGACATTGGGCTCCATCTCGGCGGCTATGCGCTGTCTAATACGGTCGGCAGTCTGGCATCTCCGTCTGGCAAGCCGTTACTCTCTCTGTTCGGGCGTCTCCGCTGCACTCTTAGCCTTCTCACGGACATTCTATCTTTGTTGAGTAAGCCAGGCGACGACCTCAGGATCGGAAGAGTTTCTCTTCTCTTGTCCATACTGCCGCTTAGCAGCGCCTGGACTCTCCTTCTGTGATTCCATGTCAAACGTTGTGATAAAGACGCCTATTATATCTCCGCCTTTTATACGCAATCCTGCGCATGCGACGCGCGGTTCGGGTGATAGAGCGGCGTGCGGCGATGAAGCGCGCGCTGCGCTTTCCTCCGACGGTAGAGCGCACGCCGCACCTGCTGCAAATCTCCGGTTTCCATAGTAACTGCGCATGCGCACAACTGGCCTGTCCCAGCCACTGCGAAATGCACTGCTGGTAGCCCAGTGTAGCTCTCGCTACAAAAATATCACAGCCTGCGTGCATGCTGCAGCGTATTGGTGATTTTCACTACCTAGAGGGAGCGCCTGAATCGATTCAATATGGCGGTGCCACTAAAGGCTGCTCTGGGAGTCAGCCTATGTGAAATCGGGGTTTTTTTTTAGTTTCACGATAAACTGACCTTTGTTTCCCAGTAGATGGTATCTCGCGTTAGTCGGACAGCCTCTGTTCACGACGGTTTAAACGAATGGACGAGACACAACTGAGGAATTGCTGCATGTCTGGCGTTCGAAAATATTTGGCCGGCGTTAAACCGGAGTGGTTCACGGCCGACGCGCTCTTTGTACATATCTTATTATCATTAGCATTGACGATGAAGAGTTTCCTACAGTAGGTGAACTACAAAGACCAGGAGGTCAGGTAAGGAATATCCCGCGATTGTCCATTTGCCATCCTACTTCGCGGTGGCTCAGTGGTTAGGGCGCTCGACTACTGATCCGGAGTTCCCGGGTTCGAACCCGACCGCGGCGGCTGCGTTTTTATAGAGGAAAAACGCTAAGGCGCCCGTGTGCTGTGCGATGTCAGTGCACGTTAAAGATCCCCAGGTGGTCGAAATTATTCCGGAGCCCTCCACTACGGCACCTCTCCTTTCTTTCTTCTTTGACTCCCTCCTTTATCCCTTCCCTTACGGCGCGGTTCAGGTGTCCAACGATATATGAGACAGATACTGCGCCATTTCCTTTCCCCAAAAACCAATTATTATTATTATTATCCTACTTCTATAAAAAAAGATGCCGCCAGCGTCTGGAACTCGTTCAAGTAACGAGCGTTAGCTGCCGCCATCTTGGATTTATTATTTAATGTCCTCAATTAATTATCATTATTGGCCGACATCTTGGATTTATAAGTTAAGTCCTCAATCAATCCCAAATTAGATACAATAGTGAAGTCACCAATCAATCACCAATTTCGTTGCTATATCGATTTACTACGGGAGTCACCATCTGGAATTCCTCGGACTTGACGCCGAAAGAAGGTGGCAGCAGACCCCAAGAAATCAAGAGACGTGATGAGTAAGAGGTAACGTAGTTAAAGCAAGCTATAAAAGTTTGTCAGTCATTGTGTCATCGACGTATTGCACAGATGTGCTTTCCTGCTCAACACCGGCGACGTCCCGCGCGTCCAATCTACAATTATGGTGTAGTCGGTTGCCGGAATGACGCTGCACAGTGTTTCTTGCATGGTCTCTACAAAATGGTTTATTATCTTATTTGGCAGCAGTGCAGAAGTGCACGTCGTGTTCCGTTTCATACCAGTTGTGAATTCATCACTATCTTGTGCGCGTAACATGAGGTACTGATGGAAGTTCCCTTCCTTGTCTGTGTGACCACGGAATGGGAGACCCTGGCGCAATAGGTACTCGGATGCCTGAAAGTTAAGCTTCAGAGAGCGCTTCGCTATCTCCTGCTGCCTTAGAGCTTGAGTGTTGACTTGGTTACGAACCGACGTCGACTGCAGGCTGCTGTGCTGGTAGACAGCGTTTCTATGCCCTCCTGACTTTTCGTGATTGGAAAATTTCTCCTTATCCTCCTTCCAGTTTGTGGTACTGTTGTGTGGCAGAAGCAGCGGCGTACCGTGCGTGTGTTGGCAACTGTGGACACAGGCTGCATGCGTGGTATTGACGCTTTGTGTGTATGTGTGGTGCCGGCGGCATGGCTTTAATGTTGTGTGTCAGTATTGTACCATGTTCTTAGTTGTGCAATAAATGAAGTGCAGACACAACAAATGGCGACGAGGACGGTCTGAAGATCACCACATCAAGCGACCGTAACTGGAAGCCGCAAGAAGAGCATTGACAAACACGGTGTCAGGCCTAACTCTGCGAGCCCTACGCTGGGCGGGAGAACAATGGCAGCTCAAGCAGCGCTAATCGGTGAGCTCGACAGTTTCGATGACACTGTTGAAGACTGGTCGTCGTATATAGAAAGGGCGGACGAATACTTCGCGCTCAACAGCATACCGGAAGAGAAGAAGGTAGCGGCTATAATTACAAGCATGGGAGCGAAAACTTACGCTATCCTTCGCAAGCTGACCACGCCGAACAAACCCTCAGAGAAAACGTACGCAGACATTAAAAAGTACCTGGGAGACTACTTTTCACCTGTGCCTCTTGAAATGTCTGAGCGACATCGGTTCTACAAGAGACTTCAGAGAGAGGGCGAGTCTGCTAATGAATATATGGCAGAACTGCGGCGGCTTTCACAGAACTGCAACTTTGGGTCATTTTTGGACCAGGCACTGCGGGATAAATTTGTGTGCGGTCTTCGCTACGTGCAAGTCCAGCAGAGATTGCTAACCGCAAGAAAGGTTACGCTAGAGCACGCCCTTGACGAAGCAGTAGCACATGAACTTGCCGTGAAGGACATCGCCGAATTCAAAAGCAGGGAAGAAGTGCCGGCTTCCGTGGCTCATGTCGAGAAGGAAGCACGACGATGTTACAGGTGTGACCGCAAGGGGCATCCACCGTCGAAATGCAAGTTTCTCACAAGTGTTTGCCACAAGTGCAATAAAGTTGGCCACATAAGTACCGCGTGTAAAAGCAAGTCAAGCGACGCCAATAGAGCACCATGCCGGTCAAGCCTTACTTACAAGAATAGGCAGGCTTCAAAAAGTCAAGTGCATGCTATTGAACAAGACAGTGATGCATTTGAACTTCTGGCACATGTCGACGATGGGAACAAAAGCAGTCCGATCTGGCTGAAGCCACAGATCGAAGGGCACACATTGGAAATGGAGATGGACACTGGATCCAAGTATTCTCTTGTGCCATGAACCACGTACGAAGCGCATCTCTCTCATCTGCCTCTGGAGGGAACTTCAATACGGTTCAAGACGCTGACTGGTCAAGCTTTCAGCCCTAACGGTGTGGCAACAGCCAATGTCACGTTTGGGAAGTCAACGCAACGCGTGCAGTTCTTTGTAGTCGACACTCCAGGACCTCCGCTCTTTGGAAGAGACTGGATGAATCGTTTCAACCTTCTCGAGCTGAGCAGTGTATTGAGGATCGACAACCAACTGGGGCCACGTGCAGATCAACTGAACAAGATCCTCGCAGAACACAGGGACGTCTTCGATGATAGCATTGGAAAACTCAAGCACATCAAACTGAAACTGCGTCTTCAAAGTGGTGCGCAACCGAAGTTCTGCAGGCCACGACAGGTGCCCTATGCCTTGAAGGAGAAAGTGAACACTGAGCTTGAACGGTTGGAAGCAGTCGGCATCCTGACAAAAGTGAATCACAGTGATTGGGCCACGCCCATAGTGCCTGTAGTGAAAGCAAATGGAACTGTCCGCATATGTGGAGACTTCAAAACCACAATCAACCCTCACTTGGTGGTGGACCAGTATCCCTTACCCCGCATTGAGGACATCTTTGCAAAGTTAGCAGGAGGACAGAAGTTTTCAAATATAGATCTGAGACAAGCCTACCTACAAATGGAAGTAGACGATGAGTCCAAGCCGCTCTTGACCATCAACACAGAAAAAGGGCTGTATCAGTACAACAGAATGATTTTTGGCATCTCTTCTGCACCAGCTGTGTGGCAGAGAACAATAGATCAAATCCTGCAGGGAATCCCAATGTGCCATGCTACTCAAGATGACATTCTTGTCACTGGCGAGTCAGAAGATTCTCATCTCAAGAACCTAGAGCTAGTGCTCAGAAGACTGCAAGAGTATGGGCTCAGAGCTAACCTCCAGAAATGTTCGTTCTTTGAAGACTCTGTAACATACTGTGGTTACAAGCTCGATGGAACCGGGTTACACAAGACAGAGGACAAGATCAAGGCAGTGATACGTGCCCCTACACCCAAGTCCACGTCTGAGTTGAGGTCATTTCTTGGCCTTGTGAACTATTACGGGAAGTTTATTCCAGACAGTGCTAATCTTCTCAGACCACTGCATGCACTTCTGGAGAAATCATCACCATGGAAGTGGACAAAAGAATGTGAGGTGGCATTTCAGCAAGCAAAGAAGATTATAGCCTCAGAAACTGTCCTTGTGTACTACAACCCGAACCTGGAAGTACGTCTAGCATGTGATGCTGGCCCCCACGGACTCGGAGCAGTCCTTTCGCACAAAATGCCTAATGGGAGTGAAAGACCCATCGCATTTGCATCTCGAACCTTGAAGGCTTCGGAAAAGCAGTACTCTCAGATAGATAAAGAAGCACTAGCCATTGTCTGGGGTATACAAAACTTCTATGCATACCTGTATGGAAGACACTTCAAGCTGATCACAGATCATCAGCCTCTGACACATATCTTTGGCCCAACCAGCAGTGTTCCTGCGATGCAAGCTGCACGCATTCAACGTTATGCCTTGTTTCTAGCGGGGCTCGACTACGAGATTCAGTACCGCAAGTCATCGGATAATGCCAATGCAGATACATTGTCACGCCTTCCTCTTCCGGACAGTCCTGAAGACAAACCAGATGAAGCTGAACTTTTCTACCTGAACCAAATGGAGCAACTACCTGTAACAGCTCATCAAGTTAGACAAGCCACAGAGCGTGACCGTCTGCTATCGAGAGTCCGCTACCATGTTTTGAACGGGTGGGACTCGTGCAAACAAGACAACGAAATCCTTCCATTCTACAGGCGTAGAGATGAACTCTCTTTACACCACGGCATCATCGTTTGGGGCATAAGAACTGTCATTCCAGCTGTATTGCGAGAAACAGTCCTCAACGACCTGCACTCTGGACATCAAGGCACTGTGAAAATGAAAGCGCTTGCACGTTCGTTTGTGTGGTGGCCATCTGTTGACACCGATATCGAAGCCATCACTAAGAAATGTGCAGGGTGCTCCAGCGAGAGCAACATGCCACCAAAGGTCTCTCTGCACCCGTGGGAAGTGACGAGTGGACCATGGCGCCGAGTTCATTTAGACTTTGCAGGGCCATTCCTGGGCAAAATGTTTCTTATTGCTGTTGACTCATTCTCAAAATGGCCTGAAATACATGTGATGAGTTCAACTACGGCAGAGTGCACCGTGGATGCACTGCGCGTTATGTTTGCATCTCACGGCATTCCAGAACGCATTGTCACGGACAATGGTCCTCAATTCACATCGGAAGAGCTTCGGACCTTTCTCATGCAGAATGGTGTGCGACACACATTTAGCGCGCCATATCACCCGGCGACGAACGGTCTTGCAGAAAGGTTCGTGCAGTCCTTCAAGCACAGTATGAAGGCCATGAAAGGAGAGGGATCCATCATCAAGAAGTTGACAAACTTCCTTTTGGCATACCGTACGACACCCCACTGTGCTACTGGTGAGACACCAGCAAACCTTTATCTCGGGCGCGAGCTACGCACTCGACTGGCACTATTACGCCCACAACCCGGTGGACGTACGTATGAGAAGCAAGGGTCATCTCAACCAAGTAAGCCTCAGCGCTCCTTTTCTGAGGGGGAAGAAGTTTCTGTGCGCTCCTATAGGGGTACAAGTAAATGGGTGCCCGGAACAATCGCAACCAGAACAGGGCCTCTATCATATGAAGTGGAAGTTGGGGGAACAACCTGGAAACGTCACACTGATCAACTGCGCAAGGGTCACACCGACAACAAACGCCATCTGGATTCGGAACCTGAATTCCTACCCAGTATGCAAACCTCCCCGGACAGCGAGACATCACCTGCTTGTGTTCCAGATGAAAACAAATCTGCATCACCTCGACGTGATCCATGTGTGAGTGCACCAGAAGACAAACTTAATACTCCTCGGGTAGCAGTTCCCGTGAGCCTCCCTGATCCTATCACAGGTCGCCCAGTGAGGGTACGTCGACCACCATCGAAACTGGACTTGTAAAAAAAAATTACAAGGGAGGAAGTGTTGTGTGCCAGAAGCAGCGGCGTACCGTGCGTGTGTTGGCAACTGTGGACACAAGCTGCATGCGTGGTATTGACGCTGTGTGTGTATGTGTGGTGCCGGCGGCATGGCTTTAATGTTGTGTGTCAGTATTGTACCATGTTCTTAGTTGTGCAATAAATGAAGTGCAGACACAACAGATACCAGCCCCCGTGAAGGCATCCGGAGCTTGCGGCCATGCTGGTCTAAAAAAGTCTCGTTGCCTTGTGGCGGCGCATTAGTAGCAGAGAACCCAATGTACTTCTGTGGCGTAGGAGAGTCAAGGGAAGGTGTCGAACCGGTTTTTTAAAGGGACACTGAGGAGAAATTGAAGTTGGCTTGTATCCATAGAATACCAGCTCCTGATCACAAAAACGCCACTCTTCCTGAAAACAAAGCTCTTGTAATGTAGAAAATAGCACGAACCAAAATACAGGTATCGCCGCCACAGGCCAATCTCGCAAGTACAAGCGTGATGACTTCCTAGGACAAGAGGCGCCACATTGGAGGAATTATCCTTACTTCGCGGCGGGGCTTGCTCCGGCCGTCCCATTCAGCGCGCACCCCATTGGAGAGGTGTAATCGGAGAAGTTCCCTCGCGCGCCGCGGAGCGGCGCTGTTCGCCCACTCCTGCCGACGGCGTGGCGGCACGGCACATGTTTGGAGAATCGCATGCATCGGAAGGTGCACGTGTGCAATCTGGCGTCAGCTTCGCTCTGAAATGTGTTGACAGTCAGAGGAAACCGCAAGGAAATCAAGGTAAGTCTCTGTATATCCTTACATCAGGTTTACACAGTGCACGTTGTTTTTTTGTAGCATAATACGATCGAGACGCAGCTAAGGCTGCGTTGATGCATAACTTGATGTGCCGCATTGCCCGTGTCTTGAAATATCTATTCTGGCGAGTGAGCTGCCGCTGCGCCTAAACGCTGCCCCTACAACGCTCGTCTTCCTTTCTTTTTATCTCTTTTCCCTTGAAAAAAAAAAACATTACTCTTTCCGAGCTTTCCTTTCATCGTGGCCTCTGACTGCATTCTGGGTTTGTCTTTTGAGGTACATTTTCTCAAGCCTCGTGCTGGCCAAATAATAACATACTCGGGGCCCTTCCACGCATGGCTTTTATTTTTTTACATTGTGTAGCTTCAAGCGAACTTGAGTGGTGTTGGGAGTAGGCTTCCCAGCCCTCAAGTGCTGCGGCTGAAGGGGCAATGCTGCTATCAACCATGTATTATGTATTATCGCGTTGTTCGAGTCACTTCGATTCAGACAAAACATTATTTTGATAATCAGGGACTTTGACCTCATGGACAATTTCCTGTATTTTCAGGAACATGCCACATTGCTGCGTGCCGTGTTGCAAATCCAGCACAAAAAAAAAGCTTGGCTTAAGCTTCCATCAATTCCCAGCAGATGAAACTCTCCGGCACGCTTGGCTGAAAACTATTTCGAGGAAAGACTTTACTCCAAATGATAAGTTCGCCAGCAGTGTCGTCTGCTCTTTGCACTTTTCGAGCCATGACTACACTTCTGAATCCGCAAAGATCCGGCGTCTGAAGCGGACTGCTGTACCCAGTATTTTTCCTGGATACCCGAGCTATATGCAGCCGCAGATAGCAAAAAAAACGGCGAAAGTTGGAGCGGGAGCAACCACCTTGCGCAGTTCCTAAACAAATGATGCTTTCAGTCCAATGAACTGCATTAGTGAGGAAAATTGGAAAACAACCGAGGGCCATGAAGAAAGCAGCCATCTGCTCTTACCTGCTGTAAACAGCCAAACACTGAATTGTGTTCTTCAGGCTAATCCTCAAGACTTTGAAAATCATCGCCCAGCTACTTCAATACTTGAATGTGCTACTCAAACAAGTGATGATATTGTCCCCCATAAACATTCAGATGTAAGAGAAATAAATCGGTTGAGGGTGCAGCTTTTCAGGAAAAATAAAGCAATTCGAAAACTTCGCACAGAAAATGAAAGGTTGAAGAAAAAACTGAGTGATTTTAAGTCGAATACAGTGCAGTCTGCATTGAGGAAATGCTTGCAAAAAGTGGGCACAGCAAAGTTTTGCCTGGAAGACTGTATTGTTGAGCAGTAAGCAAACGCTTCAAGGCAGCGTCCTTCTTGGTCATCGGATTTTGTGAAGGAGTGTGTAGTCCTATACTACCTATCGCCAAAGACCTACCGTTACATACGTAACCGTGGCCTTCTGAAGCAACCCTCAAAAAATGCTTTGCTCCGGTATGTTGGGAAGTCCAACAATAAAAGTGGAGTCACACCGCTGATGAAAGAGCGTCTCATGCAAGAAGTCAAGCAGCTAAAAGAGCAAGCAAAGATGTGTTCAGTAATTATTGACGAAATGGCCATAAGCTCAAAATACATATATGACCGCAAAATGGACTGTTTCTTTGGTCATGAAACAACAAAGCCGGACGCCATCAGCCAAGAAAATGTAAGCAATGTTGTAGTTGCTAATAAGGTGTTGTGCTTTGTGGCTGCAGGGCTGTCAACATCTTACAAAATTCCATGCGGCTTCTTCTTCACGAACCGGCTAAGTGGTAAAATGCTGCACAAACTGACAAAGCATGTGATCGAAGAAGTCGAAAAGTGTGGTCTTCATGTTGTACGAATCGTTACAGACAACCACAAAATTAATGTGGCTATGATGCGCCATTTTGGAAATGGATCGCTGAAGCCAGCTGTTAGTCACCCATGTGACCCAAGCAGGCCACTATTTTTGTCCTTCGACCAATGTCACATCATAAAAAATGTGCGAAATCTCTTTCTTGAAGGTGAAATGACTGATGGAAGCCTTCCAATAACGGGATTATTCATAAAAAAGCTCTATGAACTCCAGCAGAATGAGATTGTGAAGCCTGTTCGTTTTCTAACTCAAAAGCACGTGGAGCCGAGCAATTTCGAGAAAATGAATGTTGGGAGGGCAGTGCAGCTTTTCTCGGATGAGGTGATTGCTGCAGTTTCCTTTCTTATGGAGCTCCCCACTTATCACCCAAGAGCTGAGCCCTTCAGAAATGCTGGTGCAACTGTGCAGTTCATGAAGGCAATCCAAAAGTGGTTTGCTATCCATAATGTGGCCAACAAAAGAGCCCACGTGCACTTAAACAAGCCCGACCAGATGCATTTCTTCTCTGCGACAGATGGACGCTTGAACTGGCTTGAGGACGAATTCCCGCAGTACCTTGAGAGACTCCACAGTGCCTGCAAATCAAGTGGAAAAAAATTCCTAAGTGCAGAAACTTACGAGGCACTGCTGCTCACAAGCAAGTCTTCTGTTCTTTGTATTAAGTACTTGCTGGACAGTGGGTTCTTTTATGTCCTCACGAGAAATCTGTCAAGTGATCCGGTTGAGGTCCTCTTCAGTGCTTTGCGTCAAATGGCTGGTTGCAATGACTGTCTAGACGCTAGAGCTGTCGCCTTCGGCCTTGAAAAGTTACTGCGGACTGGCATCCTGTGTGCATCGCAGGCATCAAATGTGGGAAATGGTCAGAGTTTTATGAGGTAAGCACGCAAGTTTTGCTGCAAAATTAAGTGTATTTCGCTGTATGTCAAGTTCTTGTGGTTTATTTTCACTTGTTCACTAATGGTACTCTGTGCTGACCATGCAAGAAAATTTTCCTGGCATTTTCTCCTTCGGATGTCATTTCTGTCGTATTCGTTCTTTTTTTTTTGTTCTCCAGCATGTACAGTCCTTCTACATCAACCCAATTGAGCAGAGTTGATCCAGCTGTGTCGAGCGGGACATCTTCAGGACTGAACACATCGAGCATTCCTCAGAACACCTCGGCTACAACCAGTAGTGCACTACTCAGGTATGCACATCCGCTGCAGCACCATTTATGTGATGTCAGTTTTTCAAAAAGGATGCCCACTTCCTTTGATTCTTTTACCTCTGTACACCACATATAGTGGTAACCAACTTCTAGTTTTTGCACTGTTTGTTTTTCAGCTTGTCTGAACCACCCGATATTGCGGATGATCAAAGCAGTGTATCAGCAGCAACTAACGATTCCCTACCTAGGTATGTATAAGCCCCAGCTCCGTTTAAAAATGTTTTTGAAGCTGGTGCTGTTTCCCCGTGCTTTTGTACCTTTGTCGTGCCGGTCAGTAATATATAGTTTCTGTACCGTCTTGTTTTCTAGCATTTGTGAACCACCGAGTTTCGTGGATGATGTCAACAGTTTGTTGGCGCCCTTGAAAGTGATGCCTTGTAAGTAGGCGGACTAAATGTATTGCGCATGCAGTTTAATAGCCTTTCAAGCTTATTACTTTTTCAAGCCGGGATTGGAGCTCCATATTCTTTAATTAGTCCTGATATGAGCACTTTGTTCTTACCTTTATTTTTCAGTGCAGCGGCCACCTTCAACAGTAGAAACCGCTGCAGTAGCATACGTCGCTGGCTTTGTTGTGAAAGCGATAGAAGAACAAAGGATATGCAGTGCCTGCCCAAGACTGAATGATTCGGGACCATCTATATCACCAGTGATGGGACTTATTAACCACCAAAATAGAGGGGGTTTGGTGTTCCCAAAGGCCGAGTTTGTGGCTGTTCTCGTAAAAGTTAAGAAGGCCATCGACATCGCAGTGCCACATATTGGCAGAAACGATGTGTGCAAGACGATCACGGCAATGATTTTGCCGCATCTGGAGAGATGCCCTCTTTTTATATGCGACGCAAGACAAGACCATGCCTCGATCACATCCTCAATAGTGGCAAAAAAATTCATCAAGCCCCTCCTATCAAACATTGCGGCTGTTGTTACGGACAGAGTGGCTTATCGAAAAAAATTAATCTTCAAGCCACTCAGTCGAAAGGTTTTGCGTGTTTGGACAGCTTGAGCACGCGCGAGCTGACTATTTATTGCAAATAAATTCCTGCATACACTGACTCTGTGATGCTTGTAATTTTTACCATGAATACAGCCATGATATTCAGGTATACAGATTAATCAGAGCCACTGGACGTTCCTCTCCACGGCTGTCGACTCAGGTGAGCAGATTCTCTCGTACAGGAGGAACCGTGATGAGCTTGGCTAATGAACATAAAATTGACAGCTCAGCGTGCAACATCGCCTGCCGATTTTCATCATAGTACAATTGGCATTTTCCTTCTAGGCCGTATTTTGACCGGTAAACGCGTTCTGACAGAGCTAGTACGTCATGTAAAAATTTTCACGAATTTACAGGAAAAAATTTATTACTGCGTTGCCTCGTCAGTCGTGGCACTTCTTTTATAAAGAAGTAATGCCTTTCCATGCTTTCATTGGCCTGCTGCGCCCAAACCCGCAGATATGATTGTTTTCCGGAGAGCACTCGTTTCGCATGGCATCATGACTGCCCGCGTCTGACCACATGCGGCCGTAGCGTCTGGAGCTTAGTAAAAAAAAATACCTAGCCGCAGGAGGCATTGGTGTTCTTGTGTAAATTTTCTTCATCGTAGTTTTCCACCACTCTACATCACGCAATACGTCCAAGGCGCCGCAAATCGCCTCGTGCGAAGCCGTAGCAGGGGAGGCGAGGGGTAGGGCACGCGCGCCGCGTGCGGCGAAAGGAGCGGCCACGCCGCTCTCCGCAATTACGCCCTCTCCGTCCGAATGGAACGGCCGGAGCAACCCCCCCGCGCGCGCCGATCCAGGTGGCCGTGACGTCACGAACCTCTGAGGCTTGCAAAGGAAGGTTGCACACCGCACCGCTAGTCGGCAGAAATCACGCAGTTGTGTTTACGTCACGATTCACGTCGCGCCGTTCTGTGACGTCATAAGAGTTGCCGTGGCGTCATAAGAGTTCCCTGAGTTTGAATCAGAGGAGCGGGAAAAACTTTTTCAACTATGAATCCAAATTTCATTGAAATAAATGCATCTTTCGCGCCCGGACAAGCGGCAACAAAACCATGAAATGTCGAACTACCAGATTTTGCTAACAAAAAAAAAATGCTACTTCTCCTCAGTGTCCCTTTAAAGCAGTCATCATCATCATCAGCCTGACTACACCCACTGCAGGGCAAAGGCCTCTCCCATGTCTCTCCAATTAACCCAGTCTTGTCAGCTGCACACGCCCTATGCCTGCGAACTTCTTTATCTCATCCGCCTAACTAACCTTCTGTAGCGCCCTGCTAAACTTGCTTTCTCTTGGAATCCACTCCGTTACCCTTAAAGGCAAGCGGTTATCTTGCCTTCGTATTACATGCCTTGCCCAAGCCCATTTCTTCCTCTTGATTTCGACTAGCATATCATTAACCCGCGTTTATTCCCTCCCCCACTCTGCCCGCTTCCGGTCTCTTAACGTTACACGTATAATTTTTTTAAAGGAATACACACACAATTTTGGTGGCATGTTTTCCTTGACTACAATTATGCGGAAGACACTACTATGCATGAATCACTATGTGATATTCGCATACGGCCGCTAAATAATTCAAAATCGTTTACGAACACCTTCCACACAATAATCGTCACATCTGTTTTATTCGTTTACATGGCCACGCTGTGGCCAAAAATGAGTGTTAAGGCGAGGAAAGGACCTCGTTCAAGATGGATACTTACTGGCATCAACTGACTGAGAACGTCCTCGCTTGGCAAAGGCCTAAAGAAAACATGCGTACAAAAAAAAAAGGTCGGTGCCGCGCACGTGTGATGCGGTGAAAGCGCATTCGGTAGTGCAAACCCCATGACACTGGTAGTGAACTTTCAAAAAAAAATTTTTTTTGCGGCACACAAAATTTATTCGAACAAAAGACTGTGGATTGCAAGCTAATAAGTCTGTATGTTTAAAGAGTAATCTCAAGTCTTTTATCTCGATGGCCTTTATGCTTAATTTTGGTCTCAATCTAAGAAAAGCATCACTTTTTGCCAACTTTGGGACTGATTTTCTAAAAAAATACTCTTTAAAGAAAGATCAATATATTTTTGGCAGACGACTACTATTAAGTGGACGGTAAAAATTTTATTGTGATTGAAATATGAACAACGTTTATAATAACAAATTCTGGAAATGCACAATTTTTTGCTGCTTTATTGTACCGAGAAAAAGCAGCAATGTCTTATATGGGGGCAATAATGACGTTGCATCAAAGAACGATGCGTACGCGATAATATAATGAATTTGTTCTTTAATCTGCTTTCACGCCTGATTCAAAAATATTCACCTGCGAGCAACTTTCGCGTGTTCGCAAAAACTTCGAAAGGCGCTTACGTGAGATATTTTTTCCTCGAAAATACTATAAAAAAAAAGGTATTCACATACTCGACAATTAACCGAATTTTTTTCGACAAAATCAGTCACGGTCTTTTTTGGACCCTGTAACGTTTCCCATGAAATGACCCACAGGAAAAGGGGCACCTCCCCCTTTCCTTTTCCAACAAGGATGCGAGATTGCCATCTTTGACGTAGTGTTTTCGGTTGGAAAACGTAAGATGTCTTTCCTGAAATTTTGAAAGTTAAGAAAGATTAGTGCGAGAAAGCCCACTACTGCCAACACGAGAACCAAGGCCCATTTCCTGCCTAGCCCCTACTGTCCCGCTCCAGGGATCCCCTCTATGGTTTGTTGTGCCCTTGTACTCTTTCCACACCTTCCTCCGAACGATCTTGAAGTCAATTGCCGCGGCACTCCTAAGTTTACTCTGAAGGGGAGCTTGACATTTTTCGTTTCAACAAAGAATGTTTGACGGTCGTCTGAGAAACCACATCTTTTTCTTTTGGAAAGCAAATCTCTAAAATGCTGACTCATTTCCGCTAATGGTCCCTATACTGCTCGCTGGAGTGCTTTTGTCGCAGGGCAGTACCAACCAATTCCTAGCAGTCGCCTTATTGGGCCCTAAGTTCCCGCCAACCCCCTCTCCTCCCCCCTTCTCACTCCCTCCAGGCGTAGTGAACTGGTATCGCCAGGTATAAAGGACAGAGTCTAGAACTGGCTAAGCACAGTGCGTCTCTTCATCGACGTTCCAGGTACATCCTCTACGGTAGTTTTGAGTACTGCCAGCGAAGGTGTCCACTCAGTAACAGCAGTTCTCCACTAGACCTGGACTCCACGAGAGTGCGCCGAACCTTCAACGTCAGCGGCCAGCTGTGCGGTTATTTCTGATTTTTTAGCATAGTGCTGCTGAGATTGCAACCGTGGACTCAGTCAGTGGCGTCATTCAAGAGACATCGTTCCTCGAGCTCGTTGTTTCTCCTGTGGGTTTCTCAGTAGACACAGGCCACTACCCACCGCGGGTTCGAGCTTCGCGCAAGCCAAGGGCCCCGATCAGCCGTCACCACACGCACCCTGGGGCACCGCTGCGGCGGCGTTCAACCTCTGCAGAGAGGAGAGCGGCTCGCCGCAAGAAACAGGCCTCCAAGTTCACAAAGGAGACGTTTATTGACGCCGTCCTCCAGCGGCACACACACGCGCTCAACAGTCACCCCGTCCCGGGGCGCGCTCAGAGCAAGGCTCCGGTGCGCGCTCGGGGCAACAAGAGAAATGCGCGCCGCTAGCACGCCGCTGCAGGAGATTGTCCCCGCGGCAGTGCTGTGATCTCTCTCGTGTCGGCCGTTGGGCCGTTTGCGAGAGAGAGTGGGCAGTCAACGCAAGGTGCGCCTGTCAGAGGTCGTTGGACCCCTGGACAGGTTCGAGCCGCGGCGGATCAAGGACCCACGCTGGCGAGCTCGAGTATGAACTGGTCCGAACGGCAGAGGCCGGCCCGGACGAACAGTAACGTACGCACCTTACGCTGTCTCGGAGGGGTCTCTCTCTCTCTCTCTCTCTGGGCCCCGCTCGGACGGTCGCGCGCCGCGCGACCACCCCAAACGGGTCCCGAATTCCCGCCAAAAGTCACCAATGGCAAAGGCCCTTGGGAAGCCGGGGGCGGAGCTGCGGCCGAATGACAGCGATTAGCCACCATCCGTCTCTCCTCCGCCCGAGGCGGGAGAAAAGGAAAGAGGGCGACGCGGGATGCCGCGCAGACGCCACGGCGGGAATCTAGCAGGCTTCGCACATCCTCCTCTCCTTAAATGCCCTCCTACCCATCGGCGATTGCATGCTGCAAAATAATAATAAAAAAAATTAATCCATATAAAACTACCACACTTCAGTTCCAGCCATAAACTCAAACGACAAACAAATAAGAACAGAAAACAAACAACAATTGCATACGTTTCAAAGAGACAAATCTAACTACACTGTACACTGTACACAAGGCCAGCTAACAGGTGGCCTGCAGCCTCATAATGTTCGGTGGCGCGGCCCATTGGGCCTGTCGGCGGCCAACTCACGCTTTTGCTGCCTTCAGGGTCCCGGTGGATGATTTATTGACGGCGGTCCCATGTCCTCCACAAGGTCATCAAAGTTGAGCATGAGGACGTTGACGACGCTCGACGATCCCGAAGAGCCGCACGGGAAAAGGTGCTGTCCTTCCTGCCCCCCTCTCGGCGTTGCCTTTGATCTTGGGAACACGCACATAATCCCAGGCACGCAGCGGCACAGAAGCGGACATTGTTCATTGACAACGACCCGCTTGTCGGAATCGTCCCGAGGCGCCGTGGCAGGGGTCAAAGAACACACACGCACTCTTCACGCTCCCCATAGCCACACAAAAAACCATGCCGCGAGACACTCGCTCCTTAACGAGCAAACCACTCCCCAGCCGGAAGGGGAGACTTTCGCCGACCCCTCCGCGAACCAGCCGGTCCCGTGTTCGCGAGGAAGGCCGCACCCGTGGGGTCAGAACGTAAATGAAAAGAAGGCGCGCTGTACAAAAGAAGGCCATCTCTGCGCTACAAGAAAAGTGCAATCGCGAGTAGGCTGAAGTTTACATATGTACAAGTCTGGTTTAAAAAAAACTGAACTCCAACGCAAACGTATATTACATATGTACAGATCTCGGAACGTTAGAAGAAACAACGAATAAACTGGAAACAAAAACATGCCACAGACTGACTAAAACAAACAAACGACTAAATAACTGCAAAAGGCTGGAACTGAGCATGCGGCAAGCAAACAAAAAAAAAGAAACCGCCGTGCTTCACCTGGGGTAGGGCCCGGCGAGAAAGCTCGCCCGCTAGCTGAGGCTGCGTGCCTTCGGTTGCGGAAGAGTCCGCCATCCGGCATCAATCACATCGGTGACCGTCGCCTCAGATTATACCGGTGCTCGGTACGGTTGCGTTCCGCAGCACCAGTTGAGCCTTTGCGCTTGCTTGTGATACCAACGGGTACCGACGCAAGCTCGTCAGACCGTGACGCATAGGCCTTCAGGTCTGCGATGTGGGCACGGCTGGATTTTCCCGTAAGGGGATCCGCCAGCAGGTACGCGAGCGGCGACCAGACTGACCACTCGGTACGGACAAAGCCACTTAGGAGCGAGCGAAGCTGAGAACCCCTTGCTCGCATCACTAAGAACGTGGTTGCGCTTCAGGACAAGATCGCCAGCCTGAAAAGTCAGGCTGCGGTGCTTGCGGTCATACTGAGCCTTCTGTTGAGCTCTGGCTGCCGCTAAACTCTGCCTTGCTCTGTTGAGAGCCCGACCAAGCCGGTCCCGAAGCGTCGACGCATAAGCAGAGCAGTCTGCCCGCGTCTGCTCATCCCCGTGCTGGCTCTGCACGACGTTTGACATCGGATTCTCCAGCTCCCTCCCGAAATTGAGGAAGGCGGGAGAGAAACCAGTTGAAAGATTCTCAGCTGTTCGAATGGCGAACGCAAATTCGCTCAAATGGTCTGCCCATTCCTTTTGACACCCGGCAAAGGCCGCCAGCATTGGCTTGAGCGTTCGGTTGACTCGCTCGGTCAAGTTGTACTGGGGATGGTAGAGTGAAGTGGTGTAGTGCTAAATTCCGAGGGAACGGCACGTGTTACCGAACACCCGAGCGGTGAAATAGGACGCATTGTCCGTAATCAGTCTTTCCGGAGAGCCGAACCGACAGAACACTTCCTGGAGTTTATCCAGCACCGCTCGTGCTGACACTTTCCGAAGCGGGTACAACTCGACCCATTTGGAAAAATGGTCAGCTACTACCATCAGGTGAATGAACCCCTGCTTACTCCTGGGGAAAGGCCCCATCAGATCGCAGGTGGCCATCTGCCACGGACGCACACTGTCAATTGGTTTCATCATTCCGGGCGGCTTGCCGCCCCTTGACTTCACCGCTTGACAGACATGGCAGGAACAGCAATAGCGGATAATGTCACGCTTCATGCCGGGCCACGTCACCGATTGACTCAGTTTTGCAAAAACTTTGGAGCCACTCAGGTGACCGGCCAGTGGTTCGTCATGAGAAAATCGCAACAGTGCGCCTCTCAGACTTTTGGGGATAACCACCTTCAACGGGTCAATGGACTCATCATCGGTGGCTATGTATTTCAGCACGAGCCCGTCATGGTCCAGCAAATATGAATCCCCCGGGGCTCGCCGCGACACACGCTGGCTTTCACCCCCTGCGCCCGCTACAATACAAGTAGCGTCCCGGCGCTCCGTCTCCCTGAGACCATCGCTCATCTCGCGACACATGGGGTCATTTTGCTGGGCTTTCAGCAGCTCTTTCCGGCTGAAAACAATTCCAGTTACCCCAGAGGGGGGCCTGGTCTCGTCCCCCTTCAGGTTTGCAGCCAAAATTTCCGCTCGCGACGGCGTCTCCGAGGCGCTCACGCGGAGCTTTGCCTCTCGCCCGCTTTGCGAAGCGCTGCTTGCCTGGTTAGCGGAATGGGTTAGCCCGTTTGCGGGCTCCCCCTCCTTGCCGCCCGGCGGCTCGTCCGCTTTTTCGCCCGCTCCGCCTGCTGGCGTCAAGGCGCCGCTGGCGAGTGGGGCACGGGATAGCGCGTCAGCTACCACGTTCGTGCTCCCCTTTCGATACTGCACCGAAAAGTCGTAATGCTGTATCAGGAGAGCCCAGCGCGCCAGCCGACCCGCAGGCTCGCGGAGCCGCATCAGCCAACTGAGCGCACTGTGGTCTGTCTGCACCACGAATTGCGTTCCGTCAAGGTAGACGTCGAATTTCCGCAGTGCAAACACGATGGCGAGGCACTCCTTCTCGGTCACGGAGCAATTCCTCTCCGAGGGCAGCAAGGAGCGGCTGGCAAAGGCCAGCGGCTGCAGCACGCCATCGAAATCCTGTAGGAGAACTGCTCCTAAACCCAGATCGCTCGCGCCAGTCTGGACTACGAACTGTCTGGTCAGGTCGGGTAGCCTGAGCTGCGCTGTCTCGGCAATGGCACTAGACAGGAGGCGAAAGGATCGCTCTTGCTCGGGCCCCCATCGCCACGCGGCAGTCTTTCCCAAGAGCTTGGTCAAGGGTGCCTGCACGCGGGCACAGGACGGGATAAACGACCGATAGAAATTGGCTATTCCCAGAAAACGGCGGAGGCCGCGTACGTCCTTGGGCGCGGGAAACTCGAGTATGGCTCGGAGTTTGTCCGCATCGGGCTCAATGGAGCCCTCGCCCAGCGTGAACCCTAGCAACTGAACTCGGGTCCGCGCTATTTGGGCTTTCGCAGGATTCAAAGTCATCCCAGCAGCCCGTACCCTCGCGAGCATGTCGGCAATGTGGCCTAAGTGCTCATCGAAGGTTCGTGAATAAATCACGATATCGTCCAGGTAGCACATGGCATGAGACCATTTAGCTTCCCCTAGGACGCGGTCCATGAGCCTCTGAAAAGTCGCAGGACCATTGCAGAGACCGAAGGGCATGCGAGTGAACTCAAACAGCCCTCTGTGGCACGTGAACGCGGTCTTACACCGGTCAGCGTCCGCCATCTGGACCTGTAGGTAACCTTTGGAGGCATCTAGCGTGGAAAAGTACCGCGCACTGCCCAGGTTTTCTACGATTGAGCTGATCGTCGGGAGCGGATCGGCATCCTTTCGAGTCAGCGCATTCAGACGGCGATAATCCATACACAACCGGTGGCGCCATCTTTCTTAGCCACCAACACAACCGGAGACGCCCAAGCGCTGGACGAGCGACGGATAATGTCCGCCGACAGCATCTCATCCAGCAACCCATCGACCACCTGCCTTTCCGCAAGGCTGACGGGTCTGGGGTTGCAATTCAAAGGAAGCGCATCTCCAGTGTGGATCTTGTGGCTCACTAGATTAGTACAGCCAGGTTGATCCGTGAAGAGCTCATCGTACTGACGCAACAGTGCTGTCAAACGAGCCTTCTGAGTGTCATCCAACGTTACCGCAAAGGCGGCCAGCGGATGTGGTGCCTGGTCGTGCCGCGCCGCTCGGTCTCAAAGGGGAGCGTGAACGACGGAACGCTCGACACAAGAGCTTGGCCCTGGTCGCTGAGCGTGGCACTCTCCGAACGCCTTCACTGCGCAGGCAGTTATTGACGCCAGTGGGCAGATGAACAGCTTCAGCTGGGAAAATGGTCCGTCGCGATAGTCGCCATTCGCAATGTCCACCACGATCCCGGTTTTCAGGAGAAAGTCCCTTCCGAGAATCACGGGCACACTGAGGCCGGGGAGGTGGATGAAACGCGTGCGTCTCGTCCGCTCTCCCACCTGACAGTCAGCCTCGCGGCGCCAGCCGAATGGGCTACGCCTTTGGCAAGGTTGAATGTCGTACGGCAGTCCCGCAAGCGCACCAAGTGCTTTTGCAAGTGGGACAACACCTCTTCACCGAACAAGGAGGCAGTGGCTCCCGTATCCAGTAACGCCAAAAATTCGAGGCCAGCAATGGTGACCGGAATAAACGGCGCGTGCGCATTAGCAAGGCAGCTTGCTCTGTACGCTGAGGGGATTAGCAAAGATTGGGCCGGTCGTCCCTTTACGACCGACCCGCGCCGCCGTTTCCCTGCCTCAAAGGAGACCTGGTTACGGGGCATTCTCTCGCTAAGTGCCCCGTCTCTTGACAGCGGAAACAGCGCACACCGCCGCGAGCTTGGTCGAGGAACAATGGCGCCTCTCCCTGCCTGGTTCCGCCCGTTGCACGGCCAAAGGGCTGGCTGATTCGGGTTTCCCCCTCCGCTGTGCGTACGGGCACTTGGCGTCCCTGGGCAGGCGGTCCAGAAAACGGTGCAGCACAGGCTGTCCGTCTCCTGTAAGGCCCTGTCACACTAGCCCGACACGCCGCCGACGCCGACACGACAAAGACACCAAAGATCGGCCAACCCGGTCGGCCGACCTTGTCTGTGGCAGACCGAGCTGTCACACTAGGCCGACTACGACACCAACGCGGCCGACGACCGGATGTCTTCGTAGTGTGACAAGCTTTGACGACCGCGACGCCGACAAAACCAGTCTGCCGACAGTGTCGTCGCGAGATCGGTCGCCGAGCAAAAACATTACCGAAACAAGGCCCTGCTTCCATATCCAGCCTGCGGAGAATAAATTTCGGATACATTTCGGCGCGCACAAAACGTTCAAATTATTATGACAGCCGAATTGACATCGTGTCCACATTGCTTTAACCCTCCTTTGGTCAGGTTTTTAAGCGTGCGCTGGTCATTTCAATCGCCACCTCGCACGAGAATGACTGCTGCAGCATTTTCTTTGGAAGTGGAGACGGAGCTGATCTCCCTAATAGAAGAGCGTCGCCTGATATGGGACGTTAAACATCCCCATTACCACCGCCGCGACTTTAAAGAAGTAGCATACGCGGAGGTATGCGAGGCACTGGGAGGCCAATTCACCGGTACGTACGGGAACATACCACGTTGCGCGGAGTATCGGAGACTATATCTGATGCTGTGGTGTCTGCTGTTTTTTTTTAGCACTGCTTATGGTTAGTGTGGCGTCGTGACTTCCCGACCGTCGATTGCATTAACTATGTGGCTTGGCGTCGTCCGCACGAGAAGTCAAACAGCAGCCACAAAACTTTATTTGACTGCCACGCTGTACCGATGCTCCCTTTTCTGACGTTACTTTTCAGTTGCCCAAGTGCGCGCGCGGTTCGCTAACTTGCGCACACAATTTATGCGCGAGAGGCGCAAGATCAAGGCCCGCTCCGGCGCAAGCCCGGACGAGCTCTACCAGCCAAAGTGGGCTCATTACAAAAGCCTGATGTTCCTGGATACCTCCTGCTCCTCGCAGCCAAGTTTTTCGACACTCCACACGCAGGAAGAAGAGGAGGTATGTTGTGTTTATTCCTTGATAGCTGGCGAGTATGCAGGGGCATTTCTAAATGTGTTGTATTGAAGCTGCATTTTGAGTACAACATCTGTTTTTTGAGCATCCAGGATAAGGTGTTATGTCACCGAATCTTTAAATAATGTTCAAAACTCATTCTGATAAAGCATGTTACAGGATGAAAACTGGCATGCTTTTTGAAATCAACAGTGCATCACATCTTCAATCAAGCTGGCCTGAAGCAAATCGTGGCCTACACAGACAACCGAAATTTGCTGCAGGCCATATTACATTATGTCTACACTGGTGTACAGTTGTGCCCCATCAATACAATATTCTTTAACATGCGCGGCTCAAGTTATGAGCATTTTCTTAAAAACCCAAATTTTTGCATTCATTTTAACCTTGTTAATGGAAACTCATTGCCCAGACGGTAAACAGGGTGAAAGTGCGCACAGCCTCTTGGAAATCTTGTCACATTAAAATTAATAGCACTGAGAACACAATATCGACTTCCCCTGACAAGTATTTCTATTCTTGTGTTTTATTGCTGAACACCACCGCAAAGGAGTAAAAAAGCTAACATGATGGCTGTTCTTTGGTTTAGTGCTTTCCAGTATCATGGTGCTTGGCCGGAAGGCCCCATCATTTGCCATGTTGCATGAGTTACTGTCCTCTGTGCTGCTTTGTTACATCAAAGCCTCCTTCAGGAGCACATCGAACTGTATCTAAATATTTTAAAAGTAATGGCAACCACAATAACACACTTGGAACTTCCCAGCTTTTGACTAATCACCGCTTCACTGCCGTCCCCTATGCACAGAAACAGATATTGGGCTAATACCCCTGTCACACGGCATTCCTCGAAGGCCTTTCCAGCAAAGGCACCTTTTTTCACCAAAGGAGCGAAAGCTTAAAGGAGCAGTGACGCAGCTACACGGTGCAGCCCAAAGGTGGAACAGCCATTCAGACTTAGCACCCACTGCTGTGCTCGAGGCGGCTTAAGTGAATGTTTTAAAATTAAAGTGGGGTATTCTGTTCATTCGTTGAGCTCAGGCAATTTTTTTTATTCTGATTGCTTCCTTAAAAGGACTGCAACAGCTACTCTCATCAGCAGCAGCAGGTTTTGTGCATTGCCTTGGCCACCAGGGGCACTCGGTGTTCTGCAACGCTTTCACTGTCTTGAAATCTGGGCATAAAATATAAACACCCGTACAAAAAGCAAAGCCAGACACACCTTTCGTATTTCTTGAAGATGTTTTCAAACATTTTTGGCTGCATCTACGTTCTTTTTTAATTTATTTTACTTTTTCACATTGGATGGCACTGCGATCACAGGTTCTCGAAGGCCGCGCCTTTGGGCTCCAAAGGTCTTGGACGGGCCAAGGCCCTTAGCAGCAAAGGCACAACATTTGTGCCGTGTAGCTGCACTCCTTATGACTTTGGATATAAAGACCTGACTCTCAAAGGCCTTTGCGGTGCCCGTGTGACAGGGTATAAGTCAGCAACAGGGCCTGATAGAGTGAGAAACAGAATGTTGCGTAATTTAGACGACAGGTCTATCTCCAACCTCTCAACATACATGCAGGACTGCTGGGAGAAGGGGACGATACCGCAGGAGTGTAAACTCAGAAACCTTCTTTAATTCCCAAGTCAGGGAAGAAACCGGGCTCCGAGAACATCGGTCGGACCGATATCGCTAACCTCCTGCATGGGTAAGCTTATGGAGCACATCTTTCAGACTCGGCTAAATAAGTATACAGAGGACAGTGGGCTGTACCCGGACACCATGATCGTTTTCAGACCAAAGCTGTCAGCATGCAACGTGATGCTGCAGCTCAAGGAGCAATTCATAGACAAGCAAACCCGAGACTCGAGTGGTCGTGGTGTTGGATGTGGCAAAGGCATTTGACAATGTGAGGCACGTGTCGGTCTTGGAGAAGTTGAACTCACTTAATGTCGGGAGGAGAGTGAACAACTACATCAAGGACTTTCTTACAAACAGGAAAGCCGCTCTCAAGCTAGGGGAAGACTCCATCGAGGACATTACAGTGGGTGACAGGGGGGGCTCCACAGGGTTCGGTGTTATCACCAACCCTCTTCAACACTGTAATGTTGAGACTCCCCGACCATTTGGCGGAAATTGGAAATCTAAACCACACCAGTTACACAGATGACTTAACATTATGGATAAACAAGATAGGCGACCGGCAAATTGAAAGCTCTCTACAAAATGCAATTGACATCATTGAAGAGTACCTGAAACCTAAAGGAGTTAAATGTTCAGCAGAAAAGCCGGAAGCATTGTTCCTCATGCCCCTCGGAAAATGACGGCTTCACCAAAAGCACGAGGCAGGCATCCGCTTGTATGTCAACGGCGGAGAGAACCTCGCGGTCGTCAGTATCCACGTCCTCGGGCTTAGAATTCAGGCGAACAGAGGAAACACGAAACGCTTGCTAGGTTAGAAGCCAGCACAAATCAAACACGTCATCTTATCAGATGAATAGCAAACAGGCACGCTGGGATGAAGGAGGCGAATCTCTTGAGACTTGCACAAACCTTCGTATTCAGTTAGATAGTGTATGTGGCAGCCTACTTCAATCTGAACACAGTGGAACGGAACAAGCTAGATGTTATTATCAGGAAAAGCATCAAGGTGGCACTCGGATTCCCCCCGAACATGTCTACTGACAGACGTGAAGCTAGGGGTCTCGAACACTCTCGTGGAGCTGACTGAGGCTGCCGTTACAGTGCAGCATGAAAGACTACTCGGATCTAAAATGGAGAGGAAAATTTTAGACAGATTGGGGTACGAGCTTAAGCAGTAGCATGTGCACTCAAGAGACATACCGCGACAAATCAAGGACAAGGTTAAAATCGCTCCGCTGCCCAAACATGCACCCTGCCTTTCACAAAGGCAGATGTAAAGACTGAACAGATGCATTACAAACTAGGTATACAGGTTGGCAGGATGTCCTGTATACAGACGCTGTAGTATACGAGATCAAAGTGGCATACGCGCCTGTGGAGGAAGACTGAACCCTGGTGGCATGCTGCACAGTTTGTGGCGCTGAGACCGCAGAAGCAGAGGAA
Organism: Amblyomma americanum; assembly: GCF_052857255.1. Taxonomy (NCBI): domain Eukaryota; kingdom Metazoa; phylum Arthropoda; class Arachnida; order Ixodida; family Ixodidae; genus Amblyomma; species Amblyomma americanum. The sequence continues at coordinate 4,718,513 of NC_135497.1, read as the reverse complement.
GTGGCCATAGCCTTGGCCATGAGCTAAGGGGGTTTAGGGTGGTCATCAGTGATTCAAAAAACGTTGTAAATGAATTGGGGACGGTGATGGAGACTGCCGTCCGTATATTAAACAGGGAAGGAGGACCCAGAGAACTGGTTCTGCTGGTTTGGGCACCAGCTCACCAAGGACTTAGAGGAAACGAGGAGGCTCATTTAGTCGCCCGAAGTCTCAATTGCCGGTTGACTCCTGGAACCTCCCAAGTCACCGAAACTATAAACAGCAGAGAGGATATGCGCTCGTACCAGGAAATCGCACTATACTACAGACTAAATCGACAAATTCATCCGCCAGTGGACAGAAAGCTCAATAAGAAAGAGGAGGTTGTGTGGAGAAAATTACAGGCGGGGTTTTTTCCCAACCCAGTACTATACAGCAAGTGGCACCCTGAAGTCTTCAGATCACAGTGCAAATTTTGCGACTAGGCAGCAACATTGGTCCACATAGTGTGGACGTGTCTGGCTAAGTACGAGAGTTCGCGCACTCTAGAACCCTTGGGTGGCTTTGCTCTGTAGCCCAGACCCTAACTTCCAGCAGGACATCATTGGTCAAGTCTTTGCTGCTGCTGTGTCCCAAGGGATTCCGGCCGACGGCTAGGGGCGATGGACTTCTCTTGGCGTTCATTGGCTAGTGTTCCATTCACTTATGGAAAATTTGCAAAACGTTAAGTTGAACAGAACAAAAAGTGTGCCTTTTAGCATTATTTCTTAAAAAAAGCATCAGAACAGGCATTGCTCAATATGAAAAAAAAGAACTTGAATATTCAACATACTGGTGTTTCTCTACGGCATTACATCCTCAACGAATGTGACCACTTGCACTATGACATTTTCACATGTGTCCAGTGACACTGCAGTAATCATGCCATGTAGCTATTAAAAGCCTTTGCACTGTGTTTTACCTTTCTGCGCTTGAGTAACGTTAGCGCAAGGTACATCTTTGTTTATTGCAATTATGGTGTACCAGTCACACACATTCCTTAAGATGTACTGATAAGAATTCCACAGTCTGTAACAGCAATGGGACACTCCATTAAAAACCACAAAGAGAACATTGTGTAAGGAGAACAGCAGATGCTTTTTATATAATCAAGATTGAACAACTACAGTGCACCTCAAAAACAAGATCTCAGCAGAAGAAAAGAAACACAGAAAATATGGATATAACAGTGCATAAAGAAACTTACACCCAAAAATAAATGCACAAACAATAGTGAAGGAAACAAGTTTAACAAAGCATAACCAGTCAATACTCAAGAACTCTATGAACTGTAAAAAAGGGTAATGAAATAAAGACATGAACGCATGAGGTGCAACCGAATCTCTTACTGTTTTGCAAAAAATTTATTCATAAATGATTGTTTCAACGCCCGCATCTAACAGACTGTGTCTTGCATTATACTGTAGCTCACTTCAGAAACAAAAGCCGTACTCCGGGTACATTAAAATAGGTGGCAGAGAGCCAGGTTACTCATAGTAAGAGCTTTTGTCACAAAGGATTACAAATGGATACAAAAGACATTGATGTCTATCAATTATCAACTCATTGTTCCATAGATGGCTTTAATGTTCAACCTTTTTTCTTTACATCGTACAGTTTTTCCATGACTACATCCACAGTATTCATCTCAATATCTTTATCAGTGGCAAATGGCTGCTGAGGCCAATGATGAAGGATCAAGTTCTGGCCACGGCTGCTGCATTTCGGGGAAAGCAGCACATAAAAATGGCAATGTTACTGGGTTATACTAGTGCAGAAGAGCTCGGGTGGTCAAAATTAATTAGTAACCCTACAATAGACCATTTCTCATAATCGATTTGTGTCACGAATTTCCCCGGAGAACACTCGGACCGAAAGAATGGACTAGGCGACAGCTGTACCCACACAGACGCACATTTAATACACCCTACATGGCATGCACACTAGCACGCAAAACTAACACAAAACAGACTGTAAATACACACGACCCGGAACCACTGCTACCAGCGTCAACTACTAGCACTCTACTGTTAACGGTCGGCGTTCGTGCTCACTGTTCGTTCTGTCCGGATGCGGCGTTGCATGCGTCCAGTAGCCGGCTTCTAGATGGCGTTCGACGTGCTGAGGCTGGCGTCGGTGTCGTATAAGCTCCCGGTCCAAGCGTCCTTGGAGGTGATGCCAGTGTTGTTGGCGTTGGGGGCACCACCCAAATGGGTGGCAACAGCGCTGGAGACACACTTGGCTGTAGCAGGTGGTAGCGTCCTCAGTTAACTCCCCAGAACGGGCTCACGAACAGCAGGAAGCCCACGATGCATTGCCGTAGAACGCGAGCTCACCGGAGCAGTAGCCTGCGTCGCACTATTCAAGCCAAAGCGTCCCTGACCCGCCGGAGCCTCCGCTTCTCTGTTCTTCCCCCTTGTGCCTCGCTCTCCGTCGTCCTTTTATAGCCTTGGCGTTAGTCCATGTAAGCCTTGTCGTCTTCTTCTCTTCTCCACCAATCATCTCTCTCCACCTTACCGAATGCTTCTTCATCTTCTATAGTCTTCGGTTAATCCACGTTATCCTTATTGCCAACCTCTTGCCTCCATAATTTTATTTTAAACTGCCTATGAAATGTGACAATGTGCAACTTTGAGCATTGGGGATTACTGTATGGGATAAATTAGTCATTAAATCCTAGTACTGCCATGATGGCTCAGTGGTTAGGGTGCCCGACTGCTGAACCCAAGGATACGGGCTGAATCCCAGCCGCCATGGCCGCTTTTCAATGGAGGCGAAAAGCAAAGCAGCTGTTTACTACAGTGACAGTGTACGTTAAAAAACCCAAGGTCGTAGAAATTTCCGAAGCCCTTCACTGTAGCGTCCCTGAGTCGCCTTGGGAATTTTAATACAAGCATAACTATGTTTCAATTGTGGCCCCATACGTTAAATAAGATACAGTTTAGCCTGTGTAGTTTTGACTTAAGATTTTGTGTCCTTTTGTTTTAGGAGACTGAACGGCAGTGCGAGCACTGGAACAACGAATCCGCAGATCAAGAAATGGATTTTCCTTGTTCGTCACAAAATTGTGCAGAGCCAAGTCTGTCAGCACAGCAGATTGGAGTGGGGACTTCAAGGCCTGGAAAAAAGAGAAGGCAAAATGATGACGAGACAGAACAAAGGAAAGTTCTGCTGACAACAGCAGTGGAAACATTACAGAGAAGTCAGCAACGCCTGGCGGCCAATGATGAATGCGACGCATTTGGCAGCATGATGGCGCATGCTGTCCGCCAAATACCGCCAGGCCCAGACCGTCAGTTGGCCATGTTAAATGCCCATCAGGCAATTGTAAAAATTAATTTATCTAGACACAGTGTTCCAGTGGAAATGTTAAACGTCCTCAACATGCAGGAATAAAAACAGATTTCTATTTCACCTGGACACAAGTTTCCACTGCCAGCTAACTTGGCCTTCATTGCAGAAGTAGCTCTTGAAAACTTCTCTAGTTTCCCGAGCACTCCTGCTGCAGTTCCCGCCAGTTTTTGAGAGCGGCTTCATGGCACCACAAGGGTCTGCCCGGTCGCGCCAGGATCCTTGATGGACATGTCCTGCGCATGAGCAAAGAATGCAATGTACGGCAGCAGCATGAAGCATTTCTTGTAGCATAAGAACACAAAACTACCTTAGGCAAGGCTAATAAGAACGTCCATATGATGGTGCATGCTTTGTTTCAAGGGACCCACCTTAAAATATTTTTGCAATACTTAAATAGCAATTTAAGTGCACCAAGTCAACGTTATTCTTTCATAAAGTGTTTTTATTTCTTTTCCTTTATTAATACCCCCAGGGCCATTTGGCATTACAGAGGGGAATGTTAATGTGACTATTTGCATAACTAATGACATTTCTAACACACGCATAATCTCCATTTTAAATGAAAGCATCATCCTTCCGTCTTTACACATGTTAGGCCATTTGGTCAGAAATACACACTGCTGTTTTTAGAGCTCAGCTCTTAGGTGCCGTTCCTTAACTCCTGCTGTATTTAAAGCGTAGCTCAGGCTTCTTTTTCTAGATTCCTAGTCAGTGGCCTCACACGCCACCTGCCAGCTGTGGCAGGTAGTAGCAGAGCGAAATGCCACGGCGAGCAGGTGGTAGATTGGAGAGATGGAAATCCCCTCCTTGAATTTGAACCTGGCAGTTTTGGATCCCGAATAAGACATGTAACCCTTAGGTCATGCATGGACATTAGGACAGCTTAGTTAAAGTGGGGCATTATATCTAGGTCAGGTGGTCTTTCACACAGTGCGTTAGTTTACGAGTGTATTCAATGTATGTTTCAGATAATGTGTAAGATGAGAATGAGCGAATTTGAATGCGTAAGCATTTTATGGCTATGTTTGCGGTTTTGTGCCCTCACGAGCTTCTCATCACGATAACGTTCGAACAAATTGAGTTATAAGAAAAAGTGGGCGGGGCCACAGCGAAAGTGGCGCCAAATTTGAAAGAGAGGTGACGAGTTGAGTAAACAGAGGCAAGGAGGTGCGAGGAGGAGTCAATGTTTGCGCATTCCTCCAATGCAGGTGCCGCAGTGATCTCATACTTTTTAGAGGGAGTTTAATGGTGTAGTGATTATGCAGGCAGCAAAGTGCATTAAGGTGAACGTAAATCTGAAAAGAGCCGTAGACAAGAACCATTAACGCGATCACAATGTAAGGACAACTCAAACTTCGCATTACCGAGTACTGTAATCGTCAGTAAATTTCTTTTGAAAAAAAATTCAGACTGTCACACTGCACGGACAGGAATACAGTCAAGCCTTGTTAATGTGAACAATTTGGTTGCTGAGCAAATCTGTTCATAGAGCAGCCAGTCCAGTGAATTGTGAAGGGAAAAAAGCTCAGGAAAAAGAAAACAATTCTATGGTTAAGATCTCCAGATCACCAATTGTAGTAACGAAAGAGCCGTTACACTAAATTAAAGTGGTGCGGTTTGAAGCACCTAGTGGTCCATGAGATGTGTCTCAGAGTGATAATACACCTCCTACTGTGGCTGCTGAGATCTCTCAAACCACTGTGCACATCTGTACTCAGTCAGTTCACAGCTGCTAAAAGCTAATTTATATGCAGCATATAAAGTAGACAGAGATGTCTTCACAGCCATTCAATGAATATAGCAGACAGTAAGGGGTGTCAACTGGACTCTTGGCACCCTAAAGCATGAAACCACAAAAGAGAAGCCGTGACTAGAAACATTTCCCCTTTCTCACTGCCATTCAATAGTACCCTGTGGTCAAAATATTGGAAAGCTCCAGATTGAACAGTCAACATTCTGCTACAGCAGTGGCTCGTTAATATGGATAGTTCAGTTCTATATTAGCCGGCAAAAGTACATGACCTGCAATGGGCGCTATACTTCCCCCCGTCCATTGCCTGGACGAGCTTCCATATTAACAAGGCACAAAATATACTGAAAAACCTTGGTCCCCAGAAAAGCTGCCCATAGTTTGAATCGTCCACATTAACTGGGGTCGCATTAATAGGACACAACTGTACTCAACCTACACATTGGCAAAGCTCACACAGCACTTTGAAGACTGGCACTGCTGATCTGACTGCAGAGTAAATGCTTGGCAGTGGCCCTCCTTTCAAGACCTTGCAAAACGAATAAACGTTCCAAAGTAGAGAAGACAGATATAACAAATTCAAATATTGAACGAGGCACTGCACACAGCAGTACACAAGCGGGAGTGATCTGTTGGGTTGAAAGTAGTTGTTCATGACGAACCGAAACACTGAAGCGGAGGGCCGTTCAGATATGCAATCTTGACAAACCAGACCCATGTATGTTGCATAAATAGAAAAAGAAGCTGGGAAAATGTTGCGTGACATCTATTCCAAGTCATAAAATTATTGTAGGCACAGCATTCCTGCTCTTTGTCCTGATCACTTGTAAAAGAAGGAGAGCACTGTATGCAGCCATGATTACAGATATGCACAGGTTTCAACAGAGGTGAACAGGACAGGCTATTGGCCTCCTTGCCTTTTTCACACATGGTCTAAAACTGGCAGGTATCAGATGCATAGCCTGGTAGAGCCTGCTGGTGCTGTTTGAAGAGGCGAGCTACGATCACACTTGCAAAAGGGTACAGTGCTCCATTTACTGATGTCTGCCCCTGTGCATACTCTCATGATCAGTATTCCAAATAAATACTTGGAAGCGCATTAATAAACTGCTGCTTATAAGAATGTGTTCTGTCAAGTCATCAACGGCATACACAGTTATACAGACTAGGCAGGCCTTGTGCGTTCCTAGCAGTGCAACAGCTTCAAGACACAAGCCAAGATTGCCACGAATTTCGCAAAGTAGGAGAAAGTGGTGTCTTGCCTGTTAGCACATCTTCCACATCAAGGCTCTCGGGTGGAGTATACAGTTGTCTTGATGCCCCCCTTGACCGAAGATAATTGTGCAATGCAACTGTGGCAAGCACAAGTTGCACTGCCTTGAGGGGCTTGTGTCGCATCGGCGCCCTGTATATCTGCCAGCGGTTGGCTAAAATGCCGAAAGCGTTTTCTGCAGTGCGCCTGGCACGAGAGAGCCTGAAATGAATGGGTTCAAGAATGAGGACAAAAGTGAAAAAAAAAAAACCCTTTCATAGCTGCTTCATCCGTTCATGACACTGTGACTGGGCAGTAAATGCTCCTATTAAGTACATAATATTCCAATGGAACAGCGGAAGCATGGTTTACTGCATTACAAGATAGTCTGGATGCAAGAAAGTTGGTTACAATGCAAATTAAGTAGGTTGCAAGGCCACCACTCCCGAACTGCACCCGGAAAAATGGAGAATCAGCTGGATGAAAGCAAATTCCATCATTGTGCAACCCGCACCCTGACCGTCATCATCCTCTGCCCGAGATCCAAACAATTCCCACACCAGGAAGGTACCTTTGCTGCGAAACTACTTTTGAAAATAATTGTACGCCTTCAAAAAATAAACTTAAGTGACCAAAACAGATGCAGGAATGGATATTGTGTACGATTTTACGCAGGCCACACATGTAGTTAAAAATCCTCTTCTCGTGCTGCAGCTCGGCGACTGGATATGGCCGCATGAGATATGGCTTGAGGCCAAATCCCTCGTCTCCCACAATTACATAGGGAGCACTGGTACAAGAGTTGGGCAGCTGCTCAGGAGGGGGAAGGCATGTTGGGTCTGACTCGATTCTTAAGCGCAGCTTTGCCTCGGTCCAGACCCCACTGTCATTTAGGCGTCCGTTTTTGCCAACATCAGCAAAGATGAAGTTGAGGTCAGCATCCACAAGTGCCATGAGAACTATACTAAATGTTCCCTTATAGTTCCTGTATGCAGCTCCACTCCCTGGTGGTGGCGTGATGACAACATGCTTGCCATCCAGTGCCCCTATGCAATGTGGGAACTGCCACAGTTCTTGAAAGCCTTGCGCTATTTGTAGCCATTCGTCGTGGCATGTGGGTGCCTGTAGAAGGGAAACAACCAAAAGTGCAACGTTGAGACATGCTTTGCTCAACTGTATATTAGTGGACGCACACAATTTCACTGTAAAAATTAGTGTACTCTCCATGACAACTTCTTTTAGTGTAGTCCATAATTTATACACCTGCACTTTTTTATTGCTTGTCAAGGAACCTTTGCAAAGCACTGTTTGCGGAAATGAACTTTTCTAGTGCCATACATTTATGTCGAGCAGTATTTTGATTGAATGTGTACATCTGCAGATTGCCTGCAGCATTACATAAACGACAACACTTCAGCATTGGTTTCCATCCTTGATAATGTGTAAAGTGTTGAAAATTACAGTAAAGTGCACATACCTTCAGCACTTTTGGCTTCAGAACTCTGTATATTGCTTGAGACACCTCAGATATAATTCCGGATATGGTATTATGTGCCACATAAAATGCAAACTGCAGCGACATTTCGCTGTTTCCTGAAAGAGAGAATGTGGACATTAGTGTAATGTGGACAACTACATTTTCTCCAGAAGGGGATTTGAATATGTGGCATACACACACGGCAAAATTATCTGTTAACCCAGCTTGCAAAACACACCAGAAAATGGTTAAAAAAAAACAAACTTCCCAGCTGTCCTTGCAAAGAAGTAGCATTCAATCACTGCACACCAGAGACAACTTTAGGTGCGAGTGCTGGCAGGTGCAGATGCTGAGATGCCATTTAAAATGTAACCTGCAGAAAACGGCAAAAAAAAAATGCAGGCAGCAGATGCTTTTAACGCCAAGACTATGTTGCAGTGGTGAGTCCCGATCGAACTGTCAAATTCGTCTGCCTGGCTTGTTTCCCTAAACACAATTCAGCCCTGTTATTTTGTATCTCCCGCCATGATATTCTGCAGTAGGCCCTATAAATGCAGTCTATCGCACTGTTTGATTTTTTTTTATTCGCCACAATCGCTTTAATTGACTTCAATTAACTCACTCAGAAAACGTAATTAAAATGCTAGGCTGGTTCACACTAATTAGCATTAACAGCAATAATTAAGATGCTTAAATGCACGTGATGATCACTGTGCGCACTTATTACAGGGAACCGATTGCTGCTGATGCGCAAGTGGAAGCCCTTGAGAAATTTAGACATGACAGCGCTTGAACGGCAGCGATCGAGCAGTATGCTGCAAATCATGTCATTCAACTAAATTTCTTACGCGATTTTAGACATAAAGCGCAAATGGTAATAAACGTCGCCTCCAGCTCCGGCACCTGAATCTCTGCCGAGTTTAAAATGTGCCGGATGTCATAGCGTGCGACGCGCTCGATCGCTCACCTGTTGCAAGGTACCGTAGAGTAATGGCCAGCCGTTCTCCTGCCTGAATAGCTTCCCTGAAAGGCGTATCTTTCTTGATGTGCGGCCTTACTTCACCAAGGAGCTCTTCAAAGGTGGCCGTGTCCATCCGTATCCAGCGGCGATAATTTTCGCTGTCTTCAAGGGCCAGCTCCCGCATCAGATTTTCATAGGCGCCCTGCTGTTTCCTGCGCTGCAGCCACGGCGACACCCAGGAAGTCCGCGGCTTCTTTGCAGGCGGCTCCTCCAACAGCTCCAGTATTACTAGAGCTGCTGTAGCAACAGCAGCCGCCGATTCAGCTTCCATTTCAGACGCGCGGAGATTGCCGGAGTGTGGATGCTTTGGTCGATGCCGAAGCGCAGAAGGGCGGCAGCGAGAGCGGAATTCCCCCGGGAAGGTCACGTGACAAACTACCACTGCGGCGCGCCGTTTTCGTGATAACGCGAGAAGAGAGGGCACTGAGTCGGCCGATGGTTTCCGAGCGTTGTCTTGCTAGTGTGACATGGGAGTTTGCAGACCATCGGCCAACACCTGTTTGGCGAGCGAGAGGGAGCCGACGCCGACAGTCGGCCGACTGTTTTCGTCGGCGCAGTGTGACATAGAGCCAGACATCACGACGACATGGTTTTGGCAGACCGAGTCGGCCGACTGTTGGCCTAGTGTGACAGGCCCTGTAGGAGTAGGGAACGGGAGCTCGTTCGCTCAACTACTTCGTTTTGCCCGCTAATGGGCCTGTCACACTAGGCCAACAGTCGGCCGACTCGGTCTGCCAAAACCATGTCGTCGTGATGTCTGGCTCTATGTCACACTGCGCCGACGAAAACAGTCGGCCGACTGTCGGCGTCGGCGCCATGTCTCCCACAAGACGGCAGTTGGCCGATGGTCCGCCGACTCCCATGTCACACTAGCGAGACAGCGTGCGAGACCTCCCGCCGACTTGGCCCTTTCTCGTTCTCACTCTTTTGTCATTTCCTGCTATGCGAAATTCATGGGCCGGGATGCTTCATTTTTAACTCTTTTAAATAAATCCTACCATAGTAAAACAAACTCTTTAACAATCGTGATTATGAACCTAGGTTGAGGGCAGCCCAGTACTGAGCGGCACTTATTGCTGGGTCAGAAAGGCATGGCTCGGAAAATAAATTTAGTCGCTCGCGGGTAAACAGGATGGGAGAGATTATTTAAGGCTAAAATAATAAAAGAAAAAAATTCCGGCCATGCGGATTCGAACTAGGAATCTCTGGAATGCGAAGCGACTGTCATACCCACGACGCCATGGAAGATGACAGAGTAATTTTCCTCCTTCAGAGGTGCTGATAAGAAGCACTCCGCAGTGTTACACTCGCGACAGAAGTAAAGCCGGCGACCCATGTGCGAAAACTCGGCCGGCGCGATGCACCGGTCGCTGCTCTCGCATTGCAGCCCCACTGCAAGCAGGGACACACGAAGCAGCAACCATCGTTGCGCCGCTCGACTCAAGCACTCGAGCTCAATGTGTACGCTTTGCCACCCGCAGCGGTCTGATTACTGCGTGTTGAAGTTCGCACCAGAAAAGACGAAATAGCCATATTATCAGAAAGACCCCCTGCTATACACGAGCAGCGACAAAGCATGCTTGCGCTAGTAGCGAGCTTTCGGCAACGGCACCGGCCGCGGTCCCGCCAGGCGACGAACTGCGCTGCTGCCTGGCGCAGCGGACGCCGCTTCGCAAGTAGCCTGCGCTATATCTCTTAATATCGCTTGGCTGTTAACAGTATAATCGCACCATGAACTAAAATTATGGTCAATTTCCGCGACACCTTCGGCTGCGGAGCTAGCGGACCGCTGCGGGCGACAGGCGAGCCGGACCACAACGGCGGGCCAGCGGCAGCTTGCGGGGCGATTCTGGCGAGAAATTTTGCTCTTATCAAAGTTGTTGCTTTCACCAGCAACTCGGTGTTGATCAACGATCCTCAGAAATGATACATTTGTCACATTTTTCAGTCTCAGCGTTTATTGCTTACGTCAAAAACAATCTTAAGCTGATTTTTATTACGGCGGCGGACGGGATCCATGCTGGCCTGCCGGCGAGCAGGCTCGGTTTACTTCACGTTCGCACAAGAAAAAAAAAACGAAACAGCCATGCTATCAGAAAGGCCGCATGCTATATTCGAGCAATGACACCATGCCTGCGCAACAGCCGCGCTTTCGGCAACGACGACGCCTGCGGGAGCGCCAGGGCGACGAACTGCGCTGCTTCCCGGCTGCCGTACTCGTCGCTAAGCCTAGCTGGTTTCGCATCGATGCCGCAGCTCAGGGAGCTTTGGAACTAGCCAGCGCAGTAATAAAGGAACTCCTCTAGTCACACCAACCTGTCCGATAATAAAATAAAGTTATGCTCGATTTCCGCGACGGCTTCAGCAGCGGATCTAGCAGACGTCAGGCGAGCCGCACGAAGCAGCAGCAGCAGCAGCAGCACCAGCAGGCGGCTATAGGATGAAATTTGCTTGTATCGTAGTTATCACTTCAACCAGCACCTTGTCATTGGCCAACAATCCTCAGTAATGATACCTTTTTGGATATTCATCTATCCCAGAGCTTGTTATGAACATAAACAAACAGTACTATAGCGAAATCGTGTTCGTGGCTCGTGAATGTTTTTGCTCAGCGACCGATCTCGCGACGACACGGTCGGCAGACCGGTTTTGTCGGCGTCGCGGGCGTCAAAACATGTCACACTACGAAGACATCTGGTCGTCGGACAAGTTGGTGTCGCTGTCGGCCTAGTGTGACAGCTTGGTCTGCCACAGACAAGGTCGGCCGACAGGGTTGGCCGACCTTTGGTGTCTTTGTCGGGTCGGCGTCGGCGGCGTGTCGGGCTAGTGTGACAGGGCCCTAACGGCTGCAGAGGCAGCGAGTACGGGTGGTCGCCGATTGGGTCGGGGCATGGCCCCTCTCCATGCACAGCGTGGCTCGAGGGCCTCGCTTGCCGGCGGTGGCGGACGATAGGCGCGCGCGGCGAGAATGTCGCCTTGAATGCGCTTTGCCTCGGCGGCCAGCTCCTCAAAATCTCGGAACCGGCCTCCGCGCAGGTATGCCGAAAAAGTCGGATGTGCCTGCCTGATCGTCCTTTCCACACGTTCCTCGTTCGAGGCTCTGGGCTCGGCTATTGAGAAAAGGTCCTCCATCGCACGTACGTACTCCAGGAGTGACTCATCCGGAGCCTGTGAACGGAGCTCCAACTCTCGCCGCATCCTACGCTCATAGTCAGCGGGCAGGAATTCGCGCAATAATGCTGCACGGAACTCCTCGAGAGTCGCTGCCCGGTGGCCGGAAAGCCGATGCCACCTAGCTGCGGTGTCAGTCAGTGCTGCGGGGATGATGTGTGCAAGCACAACCTGATCAGTGAGACCCATAGCTCTGTGGTAATGGGTGAGGGACTCAAGGAAATCCCGGGCACTGAGGAGGTCATAATACCCGCGGTATGTTGGCATGGGCAACTTGACAGCGGGGTGAGAAACCTTCGGCGCGGCCAAAAGCGTCTCAACCGCCCTTGACAGCGACTGAATCATCTGGGCAGCACTTCTTAGCAGCGACTGCGGCCCGGCTTCAGAGGAGGCTTGGGCGGGCTCCACGAACGCAGGAGGCAAGGCGCCCAGTTCGATGAGCGGCGCGGTTTCCACAGGGAGCCGGGCCAGCGCCTCACCGTTCCCAGAGCAGAATTGACTGCTCGTGGGGCACGGCTGCTACTGTGCAGGACGGCCGGTTGCGGCAGCGTCGCACGCACCGCTTTCGCACTGGGTGCAAAGCACGCACAGCGGAGGCATGTGATTGACGGGTGCACCGCAGGGTGCTCCCGATACAGCTCCAATGGGAGCTGCGTGACCGACGTTGGGGGTTGTACCGCCGTATGCCCCAATGGGGGCCGCGGCCAACAACGGTGTTTGGCTATTTGAAGAAACAGCCGCCAACGGATCAAAGGACGCTACGACTCCTAGGGAGCCGACACGTAGCTGCCGAGTGCCCCGATGGGGGTGGCAGACATGGTGCGCAAGCGTGATCGTCAAGGCGACCTGCTCGGCAAATGTGCTATCAAAGGCCAAGAGCCAGTGACTTAGCACGTTGTGCGCCAGTTGTGGGTTTCTCAGTAGACACAGGCCACTACCCACCGCGGGTTCGAGCTTCGCGGGAGCCAAGGGCCCCGATCAGCCGTCACCACACGCACCCTGGGGCACCGCTGCGGCGGCGTTCAACCTCTGCAGAGAGGAGAGCGGCTCGCCGCAAGAAACAGGCCTCCAAGTTCACAAAGGAGACGTTTATTGACGCCGTCCTCCAGCGGTACACACACACACTCAACAGTCACCCCGTCCCGGGGCGCGCTCAGAGCAAGGCTCCGGTGCGCGCTCGGGGCAACAAGAGAAATGCGCGCCGCTAGCACGCCGCTGCAGGAGATTGTCCCCGCGGCAGTGCTGTGATCTCTCTCGTGTCGGCCGTTGGGCTGTTTGCGAGAGAGAGTGGGCAGTCAACGCAAGGTGCGCCTGTCAGAGGTCGTTGGACCCCTGGACAGGCTCGAGCCGCGGCGGATCAAGGACCCACGCTGGCGAGCTCGAGTATGAACTGGTCCGAACGGCAGAGGCCGGCCCGGACGAACAGTAACGTACGCACCTTACGCTGTCTCGGAGGGGTCTCTCTCTCTCTCTGGGCCCCGCTCGGACGGTCGCGCGCCGCGCGACCATCCCAAACGGGTCCCGAATTCCCGCCAGAAGTCACCAATGGCAAAGGCCCTTGGGAAGCCGGGGGCGGAGCTGCGGCCGAATGACAGCGATTAGCCACCAGCCGTCTCTCCGCCGCCCGAGGCGGGAGAAAGGAAAAGAGGGCGACGCGGGATGCCGCGCAGACGCCACGGCGGGAATCTAGCAGGCTTCCCACACTCCCAAGCGCCCTGCGACGGAACAGACCACAAAGTGCCATCGTCAGGTGAGACTTCTTTCTAATCCGTCAGTTGTTAAGGCCTACTGTCCGTTTGTTACGAGGGCAACGAATAATGGCAACATAAATATCGAAGCGACCGCTCAAGCGCTAGAGTAACAGGGCGAATAAACATAAGCAAACATGGAGCCGTACCTGCATCTTTCCTTCGTAGTATGTTTTTAGCCATCGTGCATGTTGGTGTTCATACGAGTGGCGAGATGTCTGGGCCTTTCTGTTTTGGCTTCCCTTCGGTGCGAAACGACCTTACGTCTCTCACTGATGGTCCGCTCTCACGAAAGACCGACCGCAGCGGCGTGTTTGCTTTGGCTTCTCTTCATTGCTTGCCGTTTAAGTTTCCTAAATTTATATTACTTACCAATGTAAACTACCGCTGACACTGTGTAGCAGTACACCTTAAGCATATTTAACTCCACCAGTGAGCTAAATAGATTTACCGTATTCATTGCCACAGATAGCTTCGCAATGTGCAAACCTAACTCACTCTGGAGGGACCATCCATAATGATCCGGATGGCGACGGCAACTCGGCGCGCGCGACACTTAGTTGAGCAGCATTTTCAGGTTCGCTGTTTTCTTTTGCGCGCGTATACACCCTAGAAAAAGTAATGCTAAACGCTGTGTTGTGTACTGCCACAGCACTGATATGAATTTTGCACGCACGAACTTGTACCGTTTTCCGTCGAAGTGTAATTGGAAGCAGAAGCGGAGGAAACGTAGGATTTAAATCGTTCGCAGTCATGAAGACGCTCTTCTTTTATACCCCCCGCCCCCCTTTTTTTGGCGGAGTTAGTTTCTTCACTCATGCGTTTTTTGTTGTCTTACACTAGCTGTAAAAGGCTGCCTGCCTGTTTCACGTACTTTTTGGAGCGATGCAATGTAATAAGAATAATGCGGGGAATAACCCCATTGTTTCCTTTCCGGCGCTTCGTTTTTCATCGGCATGTGGAAGACGGCGTCACTACTTTCCTTCCATTTTGTCAATGGTTCTCTCAATTCATAGACGTGGCCGGATTGAGAAAGCTTAAAGGAGATGGACACCTACCTTTTCGGTGTGCGTTTTCTTGTTGGTAATGACGCGTAAGGCATTATGATACGTGAATTACTACTTGGGATTCTCCTAGGACGGCTAAATAATTGATAATCGCATTTCTGCCTCGTGCTCTTTCGGTTTTAACAGTCGAATGAGGACTGTGACGTCAACGTGCGCGTACAGGTCACGTAAGAGATAAAAAACAGCAATAAAATCGCTACTTCAACATTCACTGTTATTCCGGGTATTGAAGAAGGCTAGCTTCAACCCTGCAGTAAATTAAAACGATTAATCACCGACTATAAGGACGCTTTCCAACGCCTCACGTGACACAAAAGCGCACTCTGAGGTCACAGCCACCGTTCTGCTGTTGAAACCGAAACAGCACGACAGAAAATATTCGATTAAAAATTATTAACGGTCACAGGCGAATATCAGGTGGTGGTTCATGCGTAGTATTGTCTTCCGCATCATTGTGGAGAAAAGAACATGCCACTAAATTAAGGTGTCTATACCCCTTTAATGCCTTTAGTGAAGTTCTCACCTTGGGAGAACTCGTCAGGGTGTTAGCCGGCCGAAACCTTGGTGCGTCTACAAACACAGGAAACTCTCCTCTGCACCGTCATCTGCGATGATGCGTGATTTGCTTTCGTTCGCTTATCATGCCGTTTGAGAACGGCTTTTCGTGTAGAGCTTCCTAGGCTGTGCGGTTTTTGAACGGTATACAGGAGGTCACTGCATGTCGGACTCCGCGAAAATGTTGTGTGATTCGTCGAAAGACCAGTTTTTAAGGGTATGTCCGGGTTCACAACACATATTCATCGTGAAGTTGTGTAAAGATCACTTCGAAATGACACTGCATACTTTGTCACAGTCTTCTTCAAAGCAGTGACCGACTGGCAACGAATGGCTGCTCCCAGGGGTGCTGTGCGAGGCGAGCAGAACGTTTCCGAAAGTTGTGTTTACGTGTGTTTTTAAATGTCGCGCTCCACTACGGTACATGTCAGCCTAAAGCCAGGGGGGGGGGGGGGGGGGGACTACTATACGCGCATGTTTTGCGTGTTTCAAAAATTGAGTGCCTTTGAAATGACGTTTCAGACTTTCACAGCCTGTTCTAGGAAGTACGTTGTCCCAAACTTTTAACAGTAACAAAGGTTGCTCCTTTAAATGCAACGTGTTAAATGCTTCTCTTGGCTAGGCTGGTTGTTCGTTCAGCGCATGATGTGGCAACCAATAACGTGGCAGAGCGCTGGACAGACAGGTGCCTGGCGGGCGCACGGTGCCTGAACCAAATCTTCCCTTTGACATGTACCTGAAAATACCCATTTTTAATGCGAAAGCATTAACTTTGTTTCAACTGCGGTAAAATGAATTGCAGGAATGCGGAAGCATTGACGCCTGCTCGTTTTTATTTGCCTCTCTTTGCTTCACTTGTCCCTTCTCGTCATATTTACTCTATTAAGCACGGATTTAAATTCACGCCGTGTCTAAATTACCACAGTTAATTGTCTTACTTATTGAAGTTGCATGAATTGCCCATTTTGGGTTTTCAAACTTGCTGCCCAAAGTTGCCCTGGCTCCGCTCACTTTTTGGACATTTTTGGCTCTATTTAATTTACTAATGAACTTTTGGACACAATTCTTTATTCGACATAAACCTCACATTATCCTCTTTCCATTACATCCATCCCTTTGGCACTACTTCTAAGCTCCTCACAACTGCTGCGGACACGATCATGTCCACATGACCTAGTAATGCTTTCGCATTAATAATA